>NC_073398.1:32163960-32536460 GCF_028641065.1 Leucoraja erinaceus | reverse complement strand
ACCGACCTTAACGATCGCTCCCAGGCTCCCCATCTGCACGCGGGCTCTTGGCAGCATCTTTAGTTACAACATCAGAGATAGACAATAGACAATAGGTGCAGGAGTCTAGTGCTACACTCTCAGAGGCTGCATCAAAGATTAATGCCGACAAATGATGGAACCTTGTGTAGAGACCCAAGAGAAAGTGAAAATTGCGTACAGTTTTGGTCTCCAAATCTGAGGAAGGACATTATTGCCATAGAGGGAGTGCAGAGAAGGTTCACCAGACTGATTCCTGGGATGTCAGGACTGTCTTATGAAGAAAGACTGGATAGACTTGGTTTATACTCTCTAGAATTTAGGAGATTGAGAGGGGATCTTATAGAAACTTACAAAATTCTTAAGGGGTTGGACAGGCTAGATGCAGGAAGATTGTTCCCGATGTTGGGGAAGTCCAGGACAAGGGGTCACAGTTTAAGGATAAGGGGGAAATCCTTTAAAACCGAGATGAGGAGAACTTTTTTCACACAGAGAGTGGTGAATCTCTGGAACTCTCTGCCGCAGAGGGTAGTTGAGGCCAGTTCATTGGCTATATTTAAGAGGGAGTTAGATGTGGCCCTTGTGGTTAAAGGGATCAGGGGGTATGGAGAGAAGGCAGGTACAGGATACTGAGTTGGATGATCAGCCATGATCATATTGAATGGCGGTGCAGGCTCGAAGGGCTGAATGGCCTACTCCTGCACCTAATTTCTGTTTCTATGTTTCTAAAAGATGTCACCTGGAGCGGCAGGAAATGACCACAGCAGAAGTTGCACAGCCACGGAGTCTCTATTCATGTTACTATGCAATCAGATTGCTCTAACAATCGGTTTGTGCGGCACGGTGGCGCAGCGGTAGAGTTGCCGCCTGATGGGCCTGTCCCACTTACGCAACTTTTTCGGCGACTGCCGGCACCCATCATAGGTCGTTGCAGGTTGCCGGAAATTTTCAACATGTTGAAAATCCAGCGGCGACCAGAACAAGGTACGACTCTTAGGGCGACTACTCATGACCATGCAGGCTTCACCCCGCGACATGTCGCCCGTACGGTCGTGAGTCATCTCCTCAGTCGCCCAAAGAGTCGTAGCGTCTTTCTGGATTTTCAAAAGTCGCGTAAGTGAGACACGCCCATTACAGCGCCAGAGACGCGGGTTCGATCCTGACTACGGGTGCTGTCAATAGACAATAGACAATAGGTGCAGGAGTAGGCCATTTAGCCCTTCGAGTCAGCGCCGCCATTCAATGTGATCATGGCTGATCATTCACAATCAGTACCCCGTTCCTGCCTTCTCCCCATATCCCCTGACTCCGCTATTTTTAAGAGCCCTATCTAGCTCTCTCTTGAAAGCATCCAGACACCGGCCTCCACCACCCTCTGAGGCAGAGAATTCCACAGACTCACCACTCTCTGTCTCCCTGTAACCATGTGGGTTTTATCTGGGTGCCCCGGTTTCCTCCCACGCTCCAAAGGCATACAGGTTTGTAGGTTAATTGATTTCTGCAAATGTTCTCACATCCTAAAAATGTTCTGATTTGGAGGTTAATTGGCCCACTGCAAACTGGAGGAACCGCACCTCATATTTTGCAGCATGGGCAGCGTATAGCCCAACGGTATAAGTTTTGATTCCTCTAACTTCGTGTAGCCCTTGCCCTCCCTCTCTCTCCATCCCTCCCCCACCCTTCTCTCTCCTCCTGATTACATTTTATTGATTGCACACCTCGTTGTCACCTTCCCCTCACCTAACAACGATCCAATCTACAGTTCTCCTTGAGCCTCGTCCTCTTTAATCTCTCGTTTTCACGCCATGCCCTTCCGCATCTCTATGCCCCCCCTCCCTCCCCCCCAACTCTCAGTCTGAGGAAGGGTCTCGACCCGAAACGTCACCCAATCATTCTCTCCAGAGATGCCGCCATTTCCCTCCAGCATTTTGTGTCTTTCTCGGTAATTGTCGTCTGTAAAGCCAGCGTCTCTCCACAAAACATCTTCCCATTGTGTCGCTGTCAGTGGACTTAACTACCCTGCACAGCTTACGGCCCTGGCTCCATTCAGTATTATTGATCACCAGGTTGTCTCCTGTCATCTGATAAGGACAGGAGACAGCACTCAGACTGCTGCTTGTAGCTCAGCTTTGCTCCAGGCTCCCAGTTTACACCAGCTGTCTGTCCGAATGACCGACGCATTGCCCTGCTTCACCTCCTTTCCCCCTCCGATGTTTTAGAAACATAGAAACATGGGAAATAGGTGCGGGAGTAGGCCATTCGGCCCTTCGAGGCAGCACCGCCATTCAATATGATCATGGCTGGTCACCCACGGTGGCGCAGCGGTAAGTTGCTGCCTTACATCAAATGCAGCACCAGAGACCCGGGTTCAATCCCGACTACGGGTGCTGTCTGTACGGAGCGTGTACGTTCTTCCCCCATGATATGCGTGGGTTTTCTCCGAGATCTTCAGTTTCATCCCACACTCCAAAGTCGTGCAGGTTTGTAGGTTGATTGCCTTGGTAAATGTAAAAAAGATTGGCCCCAGTGGGTGTAGGATAGTGTTAATGTGCGGGGGGCCTTGAATATCCCACTTCTGGAAATCTCCTCTCCTTGTCTATTCCACCCAGGCCTTACAGACATTATCAGGATTCAAACTACCCAAAGAAAAATTCTATGCACTATCAAAATCACTATGCATAAGCACTTAGATACAAATTAGATGAGCATCTCAGACCCAGTACAAGTGTACAGCAGTGGTACATTCAGTGTGCAGAGTCACAGGTTTGGCGTCGATCTCTAGAAGTGCAGGGATGTTGATCTGACCATGAAGGTCTGTTGCCTCGAATCTGCCGGCAATGGGACACAAGAGGAGTTACGCAGACCACATTGATGCAGGGCACTCGGGAGGCACGTTGACAATCCAGATACGTTGTTACTTAAGCTATGCTGTAGTAGAGATGGTGGGAAGCAGCCTGTGCCTGTGAGTGAATGTTTTTATCTTTGTTCCTGCAGTGCAATGGGGCAGCAGCCAGCAGTCGATGCCTGGTAAGTGTTCCACACGTTCTATTCGATTTCCGTGACAGTATAAACTTGCAAATAACCCACTTAAATACCCAGCGTGGGCACATCAACCTCCTTCCAATACCGACTCCACCGTCAACATGGAGAATGGGAGCTACATGTAATAATGCGCAGTGCCACTGGTGGAATAATTCACCAACAATGTTGCAAATAAATTTGACTTACATTGCGGGTCACCATTAGGAGTGCAGTTATTCTGGTGGAAATGAGTCTTCAGTGGAAACAAGCTTACAATGACAATCCACCTTCCCCCCCCCGCCCATTCCACCTGAAGACCAAACGACCTCCTGTGTACGAGTTCATTCAAGAGTTCTCCCGAGTTTCCCCTGATTCGAACTCGGAGAATTACGGTAATGGCCGCTCGTCGGTACTCAGGGCTCTCGTGGACATTTTTCAGCATGTTGAAAAATCTTCACGAGTCTTCCCGAGCTTACCGCGTTTCCCAAGTACCTGCCGTTAGCGTTACAAGCCGCTAAGAGACGTCCCGAGCTCCGGCGTACCCGCTACGTACATTCTACGTGCTTACCACAAGTTTGATTTTTTTTTCCAACTAAGGAGAGCTCTTGGGTAAACTCGTACAATGGTATATATTTATTTATAACCTCTTGCCTGGTTTTACATTGCCACCTTGGTGATGGAAATTGCCCGTAGAAAGATAGAAAAACAGGTGTAGGAGTAGGCCATTTGGCCCTTCAAGCCTGCACTGGATCTGATCATCCAGAATCCGTACCCTGTTCCAGCCTTCTCCCTTGATTCCGTTCACCCTCAGAGCTACTGTTTATCTGACTCATGTAAACTGGTCTTGCTGCAATACCTTGCTCCCACCACTAGAGGGATTGGAGCATCATGGGATGTTGACTCGTACCTCTAGATTGTACACTAATGTTATAGGGTTTTGTGTGTGATTTATATTGGGAGCTAAATTGTGGAGATGGATGGAGAGAGAATCGAACCTGGCAGGGTAGACTAAAGTACTGATGGTAATGGTAATGGTAATAGTCTTGCTGTTTATGAATTAATTTCTTCTATTCTACTTTAGGCCTCCCCGTTTCATCTGCCAGAGTCCCGTTAGATCCACACTTGCCTCTTTCAACCCCTGCATACCCCACCCAAGACACTTCCCTTTGTCCCGGCTTTTCCTCGTCTCTCCTGACCCAAGTTTCCATATTAATTTTCCCGTTGCTAGTTCCGCTTCTTCTATCGTGTCCATTTTCCATGTTTCAAATGTTGACCTCGCCGTCAACATGGGTCCTCAAAAGGGCGCAAGCTTCCGGCGACAGTCAGTGGGAAACCCATCACTTGTCACGATAGATGATGGTAGTTGACGAATAGATGATGATTCATAGCAAAAGGATTTGAGTATAGGAGCAGGGAGGTCCTACTGCAGTTGTACAGGGTCTTGGTGAGACCACACCTGGAGTATTGCGTACAGTTTTGGTCTCCTAATCTGAGGAATGACATTCTTGCCATAGAGGGAGTACAGAGAAGGTTCACCAGACTGATTCCTGGGATGGCAGGACTTTCATATGAAGAAAGACTGGATAGACTCGGCTTGTACTCGCTAGAATTTAAAAGATTGAGGGGGGATCTTATAGAAACTACAAAATTCTTAAAGGGTTGGACAGGCTAGATGCAGGAAGATTGTTCCCGATGTTGGGGAAGTCCAGAACAAGGGGACACAGTTTGAGGATAAGGGGGAAATCTTTTAGGACCGAGATGAGAAAAACATTTTTCACACAGAGAGTGGTGAATCTCTGGAATTCTCTGCCACAGAAGGTAGTTGAGGCCACAGTTCATTGGCTATATTTAAGAGGGAGTTAGATGTGGCCCTTGTGGCTAAAGGGATCAGGGGGTATGGAGAGAAGGCAGGTACAGGATACTGAGTTGGATGATCAGCCATGATTACATTGAATGGCGGTGCAGGCTCGAAGGGCCGAATGGCCTACTCCTGCACCTATTTTCTATGTTTCTATGGTGGTGGCAGAGTTAGCTCGGGAGGGATACTTCCAGTTTCCAGCCCCGCGACCTGGACACTTCTGCTCTGGGGCCACTAATTCTGCTGTGAGATAGATTTGGTTGTTTGGCAGGTTGCGGTGAAGGAGTTATATAAATGCAAACCACAACGACAATAAAACCTAGTCTTGGAGGAAACCCTGTAGGAGGGGGAGGGAAGGATAGATTTGTGAGAGAGTTGGCTGTCCAAATCAAATTGCAAGTAACAGCACCATCTCCTCCATCTTAGGGTCTAAATTGACTTGACTGGCGAGCCACAGAGCTGGTATGTCACAGTTGCAATGGAACTTGGTGTTCAGTTCTTCTTTCCTCCCCACTCCCCATCCTCATGCCCCTAGCCTGTGCCAACCATCTTAAGCCTTGCTGATTGCCTCCCCCTCATTGATAATAGACAATAGGTGCAGTAGTAGGCCATTCGGCCCTTCGAGCCAGCACCGCCATTCAATGTGATCATGGCCGATCATCCCCAATCAGTACCCCGTTCCTGCCTTCTCCCCATATCCCCTGACTCCGCTATTTTTTAGAGCCCTATCCAGCTCTCTCTTGAAAGTATCCAGAGAACCGGCCTCCACCGCCCTCTGAGGCAGAGAATTCCACAGACTCACCACTCTCTGTGAGAAAAAGTGTTCCCTCGTCTCCGTTCTAAATGGCTTACCCCTTAGTCTTAAACTGTGGCCCCTGGTTCTGGTGTGCCCGTTACTCTGCCCTCTCCCCTCTCCCTCCCCTCCCCTTCTCTCTCCCAGCATCTCTGGAGAAAAGGAATAGGTGACATTTTGGGTTGCGACTCTTCTTCAGACTGAGAGTCAAGGGAGAGGGAAACGAGAGATATAGACGATGATGTCGTGAGGTTATAGAACAAATGAATGAAAGATGATCAAATAAATGGTCCATTGTTAGCTGTGGGCGAGGAGATAACAACATACTGACAGTGAAACTCAACAGGTTGACTGTGAATCTAGTACGGTGACTTGGGTGGGGAAGGGACGGAGAGAGAGAGAGAGGGGATGCAAGGGGTTACTTGAAGTCAAGAGCAATCAATGTTCACACCGCTGGTTGTGTCAGCTGCCCAAGTGAAATATGAGGTGCTGGTCCTCCAATTTGCGCTGGGCCTCACTCTGACAATGGAGGAGGCTCTGGACAGAGAGGTCAGTGTGGGAATGGAAGGGGGAGTTAAAGCGTTTGTAGTTATTGTTCACGGGGGAGGGGATGGGACGGGAGGATTGTGGGTGTTAGTCTTCCTTTTCTCCGCAGGTTCAGTGTTAATGGTTTCTCTGCTTCTTCTACTCTACTCCTTCTTCTCTTCTTCTTCTTCACCCCGTGCCTTCCACACCTCTAGTAGCGGGAACGAATAACTCTGGCACTGCGGCTGCCATGAACTCACTGACATCTCTGGGGACACTCCAAGGCCTCGCCGGAGCCACAGTTGGGTTAAATAACATTAATGCACTGGCAGGTACAGTACACATGGGCTTGGGGTGCCTGCCCTGTGGGGGAGGGGGGGAAGGGGTGGGGGTTGGAACTGGGCTGAAGCAAGGCCATCCATCAGTCTGCAGCTTAATGTGACCCACACTGCCATCTACTGTTCAGGACCACCCATTTCAGGACCGTGTTCACCAACGTCCTCCTCATGTTCCTTCAAATGGACCCTTCACTGTCGCATCATCTTGACGATCGACACGTTAAACCTATAAGACCACCAGTCCCACCTGCCTGCGTTTGGCCCGCATCTCTCTCAACCTGTCCTGTATCTGAGTAAGGATGTGTTGGCACTGGAGAGGATCCGGAGAAGGCTTACGGGAATGATCCCGGGAAAGCTAGATGCACGAAAAATGTTCCCGATGTAGGGCGACTCCAGAACCAGGGGCCGCAGTCTTAGAATAAAGGGGAGGCCATTTAAGACTGAGGTGAGAAAAAACGTTTTCACCCAGAGAGTTGTGAATGTGTGGAATTCCCTGCCACAGAGGGCAGTGGAGGGCAAATCACTGGATGGATTTAAGAGAGAGTTAGATAGAGCTCTAGCGGCCAGTGGAATCAAGGGATATGGGGAGAAGGCAGGCACGGGTTATTGATTGGGGACGATCAGCCATGATCACAATGAATGGCGGTGCAGGCTCGAAGGGCTGAATGGCCTCCTCCTGCACCTATTTTCTATGTTTCTATGAATGAATGGGTTAACATATGATGAGCGTTCGAAGGCACTGGGTCTGTACTCGTTGGAGTTTTAAAACGTTTAGGGAGGAGGGGGGGGTCACATTGAAACTTACTGAATAGTGAAAGGCCTGGATAGAGTGGATGTGGAGAGGATGCTCCCAGTAGTGGGAGAGTCTAGGACACAGCCTCAAGACCTACCTTTAGAACAGAGATGAGGAAGAATTTCTTTGGCCAACTAGTGATGTCAGTATGGAGTTTGTGCGTTTTCCCTACGAGCACTTGGATTTTCTCCCAGCGTGTTCCAGTTTCCTCCCACACTCCAAAGACGTGCAGGTTTGTAGGTTAATTGGCTTCTGTAAAATTGTCCCTAGTGTGTAGGATGCGAAAGTGACATAGTACTAGTGTGCATTTGATGGTTGGTCAGCGTGGTCTCGGTGGGATGATGGGCCCGTTTTCACTCTGTATCTCGAAACTAAACTGAATTAAACTTCAGCTGTAGACGACGCAGTGTTTTATAAAAAAATCCCCATTGTAGTGTAGAAAGGAACTGCAGATGCTGGTTTACACCAAAGACAGATGCAAAATGCTGGAGTAATTCAGTGGGTCAGGCAGCATCTCTGGATGGAAGGAATACATCTGAAGAAGAGTCTCGACCCGAAACGTCTATTCCTTTTCTCCAGAGATGCTGCCTGACCCACTGAGTTACTCCAGCATCTTGTGTCTATCAATAGACAATAGACAATAGGTGCAGGAGTTGGCCATTTGGCCCTTCGTGCCAGCACCGCCATTCAATGTGATCATAGCCGATCATCCCCAATCAGTACCCCGTTCCCGCCTTCTCCCCATATCCCCTGACTCCGCTATTTTTAAGCCCTATCTAGCTCTCTCTTGAAAGCATCTAGAGAACCGGCCTCCACCGCCCTCTGAGGCAGAGAATTCCACAGACTAAATGGCTCACTCCTTATTCTTAAAATATCTTCCTCATGTAGATATCGCCTGGCTTTACAGAGCCCAACATCCTAGGTGTCTTTTCAATTACTTCCTCAACCACTTTCAGCAAACTATTTCCATGTTTCATTACAACATGCAAGGCAGCTATTTGGCCCATTGAATCTGTAGCAGCTCATTCCCATTCCCCCACCAATATCCCCCCCCCCCCCCCCCCCCCCCCTCGCAACCTATTCTCCCCATTCTGCACAGCCACTCAGCCCAGAGGACAAGTTATCTTTGGGATGTGGGAGGGAAAATGGAGCACTTGTGCCAAACCCATGCAGTCACAGGGAAGAACATGTAAACTCCACACAGACAGCGCTGGAGGTCAGGATCAAACCTGGGTCTCTGGACCTGTAAGGCAGCAGACCCACAGTGCCACCCAACTAAGCACAGTTCTTGTGCCCCATTTTAAATTCTCAACTCCGGGTTATATTGGCTCTTTTTGTTCTTCCTGCCAATTCTCAACACAAACATTTCTCAACCTTAAATGGCATCCACTGACACAGGCCATGTCCATGTCTTCTTCAACTCTGTTGTCCTTATCACAGTTCATTGCACCTCCAAGTTCTGTGTCTGCGATGCATGGGCTAAATCAATGGTCACAGACTCGTACGGCAGGGAAACAGGCCCTTTGGCCCAACTTGTCCATACGCTGACCAAGATGCCCCATCTTTGCTAGCCCCACCTGCCCCTGTTTGGCCCATATCCTTCAAATCCTTTCCATATAACCATATAATAACCATATAACAATTACAGCACGGAAACAGGCCATCTCGGCCCTACTAGTCCGTGCCGAACCAATTTTTTTCCCCCTTTAGTCCCACCTGCCTGCACTCATACCATAACCCTCCATTCCCTTCTCATCCATCTGCCTATCCAATTTATTTTTAAATGATACCAATGAACCTGCCTCCACCACTTCCACTGGGAGCTCATTCCACACCGCTACCA
Source organism: Leucoraja erinaceus (assembly GCF_028641065.1). Lineage (NCBI taxonomy): Eukaryota > Metazoa > Chordata > Chondrichthyes > Rajiformes > Rajidae > Leucoraja > Leucoraja erinaceus. Next base: position 32,527,271 of record NC_073398.1, on the reverse strand, counting down.
CTCTCTGCCTAAAGAAGTTCCCCTCATATTACCCCTAAACTTCTGTCCCTTAATTCTGAAGTCATGTCCTCTTGTTTGAATCTTCCCTATTCTCAAAGGGAAAAGCTTGTCCACATCAACTCTGTAACTTTCCTATTCATATACCTGTCCAAATGTCCTTTAAATGTTATTAAATATACCTGCCTCAACTACCTCCTCTGGCAGCTCGTTCCATACACCCACCACCCTCTGTACGAAAAAGTTGCCCCTCAGATTCCTATTAAATCTTCCCCCACCTCGCCTTAAACATATGCCCTCTGGTTCTTGATTCCCCTACCCTGGTAAAAGGATACATTCACCCGATAATTTCATATCAGCCTGCCCAACCTCTTCCTGTAGCTTAGGTCCTCAAGTCCTGGCAACATCCATGTAAATCTTGTACACATACGTACATATATATATATATATATATAATATATAGTCTGAAGAAGGGTTTTGGCCCGAAACGTTGCCTATTTCCTTCGCTCCATAGATGCTGCCACACCCGCTGAGTTTCTCCAGCAATTTTGTCTACCTTTCTGCATCCGCAGTTCTTTCTTGAACATATATATCGTATACACAAACATGTAAAACAAACAAAGTCAAAAAATAATGCCCCCAAATCTATGTAGTTTGTAGCCTACTTGGAGGTTGTAGTGTTTAGTAGCCTGATGGTTGTGGGGAAGAAGCTGTTCCTGAACCTGGACGTTACAGTTTTCAGGCTCTTGTACCTTCTTCCCGATGGCAGTGGAGAAATGAGATCGTGGCCAGGGTGTTGTGGGTCCCTGGCGATGCTGGCTGCCATTTTGATGTGGCGACTCCTGTCGATGGTGGGGAGGTCAGTTCAGGTCCTCCCGTGCCAAATACCAAATGGCACATCATGCATCCATCCATCCATCCATCCATCATGCATCCTCCCACCCACTCAAGCCCAGGCCAGTTGCATGTCGCTAGCATGTTGCATGACCCATGTTGAGTGAAGCAGCCTCTCCTGGGAAGGGAATGCTGAGTGTGGGTGTGACCCATTTTTGGTGAAGGAACTATTGAGTGAGTGCAATTTTTTTTCTTTATTGTCGGTTTGATGTAAAGTTGCTCAAATGCTCTCAGGTATGGCGGCACTGAACGGAGGACTGGGAGCAGCAGGCTTGACAAACGGTTCTGCCGGCACCATGGATGCCCTGACCCAGGCCTACTCAGGAATCCAGCAGTATGCCGCTGCAGCACTGCCCACACTGTACAGCCAGAGCCTGCTGCAGCAACAGAGCGCCGCGGGCAGCCAGAAGGAAGGTGAGTGCTCGCTCTACAACCCTCCCGTCTTAGACTGCAGAGACACAGAGTGGGAACAGGCCCTTCGGCCCATCATGGCCAACCAGCGACACCATGGATCCTTGATCCTTTCATGAAAAGGTTAATAGAAAATTTAAAAAACACTGCTGATTCTGGAAATCTGAAGTAGGAAAAGCTGGAAACAGTCGACGATCAGACATATCCACTGTCTTCGCCTCTTCCTTTCCTCTTCCCCCCCCCCCCCCCCCCTCCTCCCCCACCTCCACATCAGACTGAAGAAGGGTCTCGACCCGAAACGTCACCTATTCCTTCGCTCCATAGACGCTGCCTCACCCGTTGAGTTTCTCCAGCATTTTTGTCCATTTTTCCATCAGCATTTTAAAAGGTTGGTGAGAAAATCGTAGACTTAGTCACAGGGACGGAATGGTGGCACAGCGGAGGAGTTGCCGCCTCTCAGCGCCAGAGACCCGGGTTCGATCCTGACTAGCGGTGCTGTCTGTACGGGTGTTTGCGCATTTTCCACCGCGACCCTGTGGGCTTTCTCCGGTTTCCTCCCACATTCCAGAGAAGTGCAGGTTTGTAGGTTAATTGGCTTCTGAAAAGTATCCTTAGTGTGTAGGATAGAACTAGTGTACAGATGAATGTTGGTCGGTGTGGACACGCTGGGCCGAAGGACAGGTTTCCACACTGTATCGTTAAACTAAAATACAAGTCTACATTCACATCTCTTTGAATATTACTATACTCGGACAATTTTAAACCAAGTTCACTGCTTGTGGGAACGGTTGATGGATTTTCGTGGCAACTCATCAGTCACCTCTCTTGTTCAAACTTCAGATAATTGTTCATTGTTCACTTCATATTCCACGAGCAGTAGCTCTACTCAATAACCAAAAGTCTGTTGCCTCCTTTTGCTCTGGTATTTTATTTCATTCATGTGTTTAAACTGTAATGTTTTAATGTTTTATGTTTTATTCTTAATGGTTTACTGTATGTTGTGTTGTTATTTGCGAGCGGAGCACCAAGGCAAATTCCTTGTATGTGTACATACTTGGCCCATAACGTATTCATTCATTCATTCATACATGCCCCTCTTCATTCTCTTGGGCAAAATGTTATTTAAAAAATAAGTGTGCTGTCCTATACAAATTGGACACTGCATAATTTACCTGCAGAAGGATATATTCCATTTTCATGGGTGTAAGACATCTGACAGTAGTGGCTGCGGCACGTACAGAAAAATAGTGACAATAGTACCCGACAATACATTTCTTTTCTCTAAACTTCCGCACTTATCTCTCATTGCTGTCAGCGTTTGAGATATGGTCCCATTTTCTATCGATGTAACATAAGCATTGAAGAATATTGGTAATGAATGTTTAATTGGTAATAGATTGCAAACAGACGTTAAATTGGTAATGAGCAATATTCATGAATGCAATCAGTGATTAATAGTAAACAATACAAGTGTTAAATTGCCAATTAAAGTGGTATTACCGAGGAATGTGTGTATTAAATTAATAATGAATGCTACTGATGTTAAGTTGATAATGGAAGTTTTTGCCGGTAAATAGGTACACAAAGCTACTGGGATTGACGGACTAGGAAGCACATAACCTGGTTTTAATCGCAGCAGTTAAGGGCCTGTCCCACTTGCCGATTTTTTCGGTGACTGCCGGCATCAATGACTGACGTACAAGGTCACCGAAAAATAAGCGACGTCGTCTATTTCCTTCTCTCCACAGATGCTGCCTCACCCGCTTGAGTTTCTCCAGCAATTTTTGTCTACCTTCGATTTTTCCAGCATCTGCAGTTCCTTCTTAAACCTAGTGGCATTTAAGATGGACCCCGTTCCTGCTCTCTCACCATATCCCTTGATTTCTTTAGCCCTAAGAGCTAAATTGAATTCTCTCTTGAAAACATCCAGTGAATTGGCCTCCAGTGCCTTCTGTGGCAAAGAGTTCCACAGAATAGAATAGAATAGAATAGTTTCTTTATTGTCATTGTAACATGAACCATGTACAACGAAATTTAAAAATGTCAGCCAGTCAGTGCACCATTCAAACATTTCTAAAAGCTAACGATACATACAAGGCAAAATATTAAAAGATAAACAACTAAATAAATATCACGAAAATAGCACGCATGAACACCCAACCCTCCATCCTTCTGTGGATTTCACAGTGTACCACAGTCCCTTAGTATGTCTCGCCCCTGCGTTCCTTGGCGGCTACATTTAGTGCTTTTATAGTAGTGGGGTAAAAACTGTTTTTTAGTCTGTTCGTCCTTGTCCTTGTAGATCTGTACCGTCTGCCTGACGGCAACAGTTCAAACAGGGAGTGTCCGGAGAGATTCACAACTCTCTGGGTGAAAAAAAAAATCCTCATCTCAATCCTAAATGGCCTACCCATTATTCTTAAACTGTGTGACCCCCGGTTCTGGACTCCCCCAACATCTAGCCTGTCCTATCCCTTAAGAAGTTGATATGTTTCTATGAGACTCATTGATTTGTCTGCGAGTGATCGGGATAACAATAATATTAAATTAGTGAAATTATTGACATTAGATTGTTGTTGAATGTAGCGTGAATTTGGGAATAACTTCTGGTAATGAGGTATATATGTTCATGTTATGATTGGTATTTAATTAAATTAGCAGTGTTATACAAAGTCAATGCAGTTTGGATCTAATGGCTTCTTAAAATTATTTCCTGATATCTTGTATCTTTTATTCCCTCTTTAAAACTAAGCAGTTTTTATGACCCCTTCAATAAACATCATAATCTAATGGAGTACACACTTTAGTGACCCCCAGTGTCAAAGAAATAAATGAGTTGTGTGTTCTGGTTAAACGCTGCGGCATTTTAATCAGTGTGTGTGGGAGATATTATTGCCTTGTTTTCTTGGGTCAGCCGAAATCATCATTTAATGAATGCAATAATTCACTCTCATGAATGATTATCTGACAGACATAAGCTCCCAGAACATCACAGAGTGTTTCTTCTTCGACAGAGCTGAAATCAACCCCACCGCAACCTGCCCCGACCTATAGAAACATAGAAAATAGGTGCAGGAGGAGGCCATTTGGCCCTTCGAGCCGGCACCGCCATTCATTGTGATCATGGCTGATCGTCCCCAATCAATAGCCCATGCCTGCCTTCTCCCCACATCCCTTGATTCCACCAGCCCCTAGAGCTATATCTAACTCTCTCTTAAATCCATCCAGTTATTTGGCCTCCACTGCCCTCTGTGGCAGGGAATTCCACAAATTCACAACTCTCTGGGTGAAAAAGTTTTTTTCTCACCTCAGTCTTAAATGGCCTCCCCTTTATTCTAAGACTGTGGCACCTGGTTCTGGACTCGCCCAACATTGGGAACATTTTTCCTGCATCTAGCTTGTCCAGTCCTTTTATAATTTTATGTGTTTCTATAAGATCCTCCCTCATCCTTCTAAACTCCAGTGAACTATAAATCAGGAATAAAGTCTCCTCAAAATGTGTTCCTTCTCTAGATAGACGCAAAACGCTGGAGTAACTCGGCAGGTCAGGCAGCATCTCTGGAGAAAACTAATAGATGACGTTTCAGGTCGAGCCGCTTCTTCGACTACCTTTATTCTTCATATTGGTGTCTTTTGCAAGGAAAGATCATGTCAGAACACTCAACTGGTGTGTAGCATGCAAAAGTGGGATAACTGAACTAGTGCGTTGGTGATCTATGTTAGGTGCGGACTTGTTGGGTCAAAGGGCCTGTTTCAACGCTGTATCTCTGAACTAAACTAAACTAAACTTCTCGACCCAAATGTCACCATATCACCTCTCCATGTTCTCCAGAGATGCTGCCCGACCTGCTGAGTTACTCCAGCACTTTGTGCCCTTTTGTGTATTAATCAGCATCTGCAGTTCTACAACTTCAGAACCGCGGTCGATGACATTTTAAATATACATGGGATCTCTCCTCCTCAACAAATAAATGTGACTTCTGTTTTGTTCGAATCGCATCCACAGGTCCAGAAGGTGCAAACCTGTTTATTTACCATCTTCCCCAAGAGTTTGGTGATCAAGACATCCTGCAAATGTTTATGCCCTTTGGGAACGTAGTGTCTGCTAAAGTCTTCATTGATAAACAGACCAATCTTAGCAAGTGCTTTGGTAAGTACATCTGAATGGAGTCTGACAATCTTTTAAAACATTGTGTTGATGCCTGGCCTAGAGCAAGAGAGCTTAGAGAGTCAAGAGTGTTTTATTGTTGTGTGTCCCAGATAGAGCAATGACATTCTTACTTGCTGCAGCACAACACAATATGTAAACATAGTACACTGTAAACAATATGATAAACGAGGAAAAAAGTGAATATACATACACACGTGTGTATGTGTGTGTCTGTATATGAACTTTTTTGTGTACGTATGTGTATGTATATAAATACACATATATATATATATATACACACACACACACATATCTATATTACTAAAAGTCTGATCTTGACCACTTCCTGTTCTGTATATAGATTTTAGAAAAAACACTGCCACTTACGGCTGTAATTTTTGGCCATCTTACTCAGAGTCCCCCTCCGCTGCGCAGGACAAGAGGATTTTTCCCATTGATGAAAAATAAAAGAGTGTTTAAAAAATGTTGAGATTCTCACTCCTGAAGGCCACGCCCCTTCCGGAGGGACTATAAAACGCAGAAGTGTTGAGTGCCTCAGTCAGTCTCTGCAAGATGGGGGAGTGAGAGGGTCATGTTTCTCAGTCTGAGCTGTGAATAACACTGAACACATGTGTACTAAACTGTGGGTGGCTTTACTGACCTGTCAGTGCCCTTAATGTGCTTTGAAAATATAGTTTGGAAATGCTAAAACTGTGTTGCCTTTGGTTTGGAAATGCTAAAGCTGTGTTGCCTTTGGTTTGGAAATTTGGCCCAACTTGTCCACGCTGACCAACACGTCCCATCTAGACTAGTCCCACCTGCCTGTGTTTGACCCATATCCTTCTATTCCTGTCCTTTCCATGTACCTGTTCAAATGTTTTTAAACATTGTGATAGTACTTGCCTCAACTACCTCCTCTGCCAGCTCATTCCACACTCCTTCCACACTTTGTGTAAAAAAGTTACCCCTCGGGTCCCTATTTAATCTTTCCCCCCCCTCACCTCAAAGCAATATCCTCTGGTTCTTGATTCCCCCTCTTGGTAAAAGACTCTGTGCATTCATCCTGTCATATTTATCTATTCCTCTCATTATGTGCCCACCTCTATAAGATCACCCCTCATCCTCCAGCGCTCCAAGGAATAATGTTCTAGCCTGCTCAAAAGCGGAACTCGCTATCAAAACATGGAGGGGACCGGGGGACACAATTTTTTGGCGGCCACGCGCGCATGCGCACACTCACACACACACACACACACACACACACACACACACGCGCGGGGCTTCGGAGGCTCAATCCAGCGCTAAATGCAGCTCAACTCTGCCTGTCTCACTGGGTTAACTACAGCCCTGTCTGGACTGACGGGATACCAGCGCTGCTTCTCCACGCTGGCCATATTTCCCGCAAGTCCAGGAAGGCTGTAGGCTCACCTGACGGGCCAGGCAGAGTTAGCTGGGTTTAGTGCTGTTTCTCTGCGCTGGCCCGTCTGATTCCCGACCAAAGATCCTATACCGGAGGATATCTACTGCCGACCTCTCTGACCACCCGTGGGGGAGGAGTACTCAGGAGGGGACAGGACAACGTCAGAGAGCCGGCTGGGATCGATCCTGGCTGCGGATGAAGCGCAGGTCTGTGCCACGTCTCCCTCCTCCAATCACGGCACTCTATCCTCAGTCCCCCCCCACTCCTCCCTCCTCCAATCATCGCGCTGAATCATGTCCCGCCCCCATTGCCTGCTGACCGACGTCTCTCTCGTCCAATCGGCGCCCTCGATCATCAGTCCCGCCCCCACTGTCTCGCGAAAACTTTCACTGGGTTTTAAAATCCGGATTACAAAAACTTTGGGGGGATGTTCCCACCTCTCAAAACATGGAGGGGACGTGTCCCCTCTGGCCCCCCCGGGTTTTCCGCCCCTGAGCCTGCTCAACCTCTCCCTCTCGCTCAGGCCCTCGAACCGTGGCAACATCCTTGTAAATCCTCTCTGCACCCTATCCAGCTTGACGACATCTTCCCAATAACAGGGTGACCAAAAACTGAACACAATACTCTAAATGTGGCCTGACCTGTGGTCTTGTACAACTGTAACATGAAGGTCATATCTCTAAACTAAACTAAACTAATTTAAGAGGTACCAAGATGAGTGCTTAAATCCCTGAGGCATAGTTGGCTACAGAACAAGTGGTGGTATATGGACAAACACAAAGTGCTGAGGAACTCAGAAGGTCAGGCAGCATCTGTGGAGAGAATGGTTTGCAACATTTTGGGACTGAACCTTTCTTTAGCCTGGACATGTTCCACATCCTTCCATTCCCTACTTATCCCTACTTGAGGCCCGCCTCAAGGCCTCTTAAATGGGGCTTAGTAAGGATCAGTGCTCAACTTGGGCTAAGTGGGCCTGTTTCCATGCTTGACCATTGTTTCCACTATTGGGAGAGTCTAGGCCCAGAGGCCACAGCCTCAGAATAAAAGGACATATAGTACCTTTAGAAAGGAGATGAGGAGGAACTTCTTTAGTCAGTGTGTGGTGAATCTGTGGAATTTATTGGAGGCCAAGTCAAAGAGTATTTTTAAGGCAGGTTCTTGATTAGTTAGGGTGACAGAGGTTATGGGGCGAAGGCAGGAGAATGGGGTTGGGAGGGAGAGATAGACAGCTGTGATAGAATGGCGGAGTAGACTTGGTGGGCCGAATGGCCTAATTCTGCTCCTATCACTTATGAACTTATGTTTCCGTGCTGCTTGACTCAATGGCGATCTACAACTCTGAGACGTGACAATGTATATCCGCGAGTGTGTGCCCTCCTTTTGGTCGTGTGGCGAGATTGCCTAATTTGTTTTCTTTCTCTCCGTTTCTCCGAACCTTGCACCCCTCCCCCCCCCCCCCCCCCCCCCCCCCCCCCCAACCTCCCACCCCAAACCCTCGTCCCGCAGGTTTTGTAAGTTACGACAACCCTGTCTCTGCGCAAGCCGCCATCCAGGCCATGAACGGTTTTCAGATCGGAATGAAGCGTTTGAAAGTTCAGCTGAAGCGATCCAAGAACGACAGCAAGCCCTACTGAGTCTAGTGTGGGAGGTTAATGCTGTTACTTTAGCTTTGTTAGGGTAAGTCCTATGAACCAGTCTGTGGCTGAGGAGGATCATTGCCGGCTCTCATCAAGAGACAGTTTTTAACATTACACTTCCATTTTCCTCCCACCCAGCCCACCCAGCCCCCCCTCCCGCCCCCCCCCCCCCCCCTCCCCCACCATGCCTGTTTATCCTCTCATTCCTGTTACGTTCAGTATCTTAAATCTTATTGTATTTACGGTATTTAATATTTTGCTTTGTTCCGTTTAAAAAAAAAAAAAAAGATTTTTTTGCAAAAAAAAAGATGTCTTAAGAGGATTTTGAAAAAAAAAAAATTAACCGAAATGTGCAATTTAACTCAGTAGCCACTGGTGCCAAACAGTCCCACGAGATTCGCAGGCATCAGATGCTTTTTTAGCTTAAGGGAACCAATCAATGCAGATTAGAAAGACATCAGCTGTTTACGGGTTAAAGGAACGGTGGCCTACTCTGAAAGTGTTAACCATGTGAAGCACGAACATTTTTTTTTTTTTTTGTGAAGTGGGGGGAGGAGGGGGGGGAGGGGGGGAAGAAAGAAAGAAAAAAAAATCTAACTCCAATGAGAATTCTTCTGATCGGACGCGATCCACGAGTTAAAGACATCACGCTTTGTGTGATCAGATCGCATCGGTCTTTTAGTGAAACAAAAAGCCTTTGAGATCTGCTCCCACTGCCATAAGGGGCTCTTTTTTTTTCCAGGAGGGGGAGGGGGGGGGAACGAGGGGATGAAACGAAAGAGAAGATTTAAATGATAACATTTGCTGATGGTTGAATCAAAAACAAATGGTGAAAAAGGAAAGCCACAAGCCTGTACATTTTATTTGTAAAAAAATGCAGCTCTATTTTTATACAAATTTTTACTGCCTCAGAAAGATGGAAGTTATTTATTAATTATCTATAGTTAATTTATTGGATACCTGAGATAGCTCATCCTCTATCCTAGCTGCAGCCTGTCTCATGAAGTAGTCTCCGAAGTGCTGAGTGAGATCAAAGTTTATCTTTGCAATTAAACACACGACACACAAAATAAAACACACCCTGCAATAATCACGCTTCTCTCGTTTATTTGTACTTTTTTCAAGTGTGTGGTAACTCATTGCCTGTAGCTTCCATTATGTAGTCAAGTTTGAGTCTTTTATTTTGAACCTTGTGATTTTTTTATTCTCCTGTTTATATATTTGTTTAATTTAAAAAAAAAAAAAAATCTGTATCTCTGTCCCAAAACCAATCCATCTCTTTTATCTCTCTTAAAGTATGGATGGATTTTTTTGGATGTTTTTTTTAATTTTGTGTTGCCTTTGCTTCTTTTTTTTTAGTGTTGTTATTAAAAAAAAAAATGCAAATTAATGTGAATGGCTCATAGAATCTAATGACTGAGATTTGCATTATCTCGACAACCATGTGAATGATTTTGTTCCTGCTGCATAGACTCTGTGTAACTTTTGACTCTTCCTTGTTTTTTTCCCCTAGACATCTTCATGCTCGTTAATCCATCGTTTGCCTAGCATGTCCCCGTGGCGCCAAAAAAAAAAAAGCTCATCGTTCCGTCATTGTTTCCGATGTCTTTCTGACCTCACATCACACTTGGTTTCCCACTTTGACCCCCCTCTGCCCAGTTTGACCTTGAGATTTTTTGCATGTGACCTCATCCAGTCCTGACTTCAAAAAAAAAAGTTCAATGTGAAAGCAAAAAGCCTAGCTGCGTTCGTGTTGAGACTGAAAAATAAAAAATAAACTTATTTTAAGAAAGTTAAAGCAAGACAAAAATATATAAGAGAGAGAGAGAGAGAGAGAGATTTAAAAAAAATAACCTGTGGCGAAAATGTTTCTTTTTTTTTCATGAAACAAACTTGAAAATATTATACAGGGAACGACTTTCTGTCTGGTCACTTGAAATAGCGATAGCAATATGTGGCCAGAGTGCAGAATAAAGGTTTCTCAATGAAACAGACTACTTCTGATTAGTTGGAGAAACTGGTCAGATATTATCAAGAGCTCTGTAATAGTTTTTACATTTTTCAGGCAGTGTAAAGTTTTGATAAGGGCCATTTAAGTGGCCCACTTTCTCATCAATATATATAGAAATGAAAAAAACCACTTTTTTTGTAGACTGATTTAAGATAATTAAAAAGAAGACCCATGTTTGGGAAAAGACTACCTACCTGTGTCACCTTTTGCTGAACTGATTCACACCTAGACAATCTGTGGTAAATGCACATTAAAAATGAACCTATATTTTATACTGTTTAAGTGTATTGGGAGAAGAAAAACAAAACAGTAAGTGTTAACTTTGTCACGTTGGTAAACTGTGTGGGTTAGGTTTTGGTGTCATCGCGATTTTTAACGTTACTATAAGTGTTTCGTAACGCAGCGGATTTTTTTTTTTTTTTTTGGCTGACTCGCAAAAGATTTTTCTTTCCGGATGGCCAAAAAAAAATCTTAACTGGTCAGGTGAAAAGGAAAAAAATAAAAACCCTCCAATTCCAGGATAAAATAATTGTGTGTTTTGCGTGTGAAACGTTTTGACGTCTGATTTTATTATTTTTTTTTCACTGTGGGATTAACAGTTTGACGTACTTTGTTCAGCAAGATGTGAGATTGGCTTTATTTCTTTTTGGTAAAAGATGAAAACTGCAATTTAAACAGTGCCAAATTCCAACAATACTAAAATAATGAAAGGTACTTCCTGCCTCGCGCTTAATTGTGTTCTTTGTGATACGTAATTTGATAACATGGGGTGTTTTGTTACTTAAGTGTTTTGTAATAATTCTCTCATGTTTGAAAAAAATTAAAGGACAAAAAAAAAAGATTAAAACCGGAGAGAAAAAAAGTTTGTTAAATTGTTAAAACTGTGGTCTTGTTGCTTGGGATTGTTCATTGTTTGTTATTTCTCTGTATAAGTGCCCATATTTCCCAACCTTGCCATTCATTGAGATGCTGCAAAAGCAAACCTCATAAAGCTTTTTTTTTCATTTAGTTGTAAAATTAAAAAATATATATTAAAAACAACACACACACACACACACACACACAAACATTTTTAAAACACCCCAAGGCAGGAATGTTTAGAACTGGTTAGATTTTTTTTTAAATAATAATAATTAAGCATTTTTAGCTGCCGCCTATGACTTTCTAACCATTTGCAAAAGCATTTGTCATTCTTCTGTGCATGTAATTGCTCTGTAATAATGCGTTAACCTTTAACGGGCCAATATTTCTCTGCATTAATTGCTGGGAGGGGATCAAATCAGTTCAATTTCTATCACCTTGGGGGGATTAATTTCTTGGCCTGGTCTGTTCTAACTTCATTGTCCCCACTCTGGTCGCCTTCACCACCAACCCACCCAGCACATTGTATCTGTGTTTTTTTTTTAAAATCTTTAAGTAAAAAAAAAAGTTTTTTAAAAAAAGTTGTAGCTTCATTGCGTTTTTTTTTTGGAAAAAGAAAAAAACTGTCACACAAGGCAAGTGTTTGTGCTCCTGTGATGTGAGATCTGGTGTTTGTAGACTATTATCATTTAGGATTAAGAATTAAAGGAAAAAAAAAATTATATAGTTTTTAAGTATTTGTTTGAGGAAAGCCAAAGTTAATGCAAAATGAGTGGGGAATTCGCAAGCCCATGTGAGTGTCGTTGTTCTTTTTAGTGCATTGGATTGACCGTTATGTGCTGGAAATTTTTTGTTTTGTTTTTTGCTTTGCTCAGAAAAATGTCAACACGCCACACACACGCACTCAAAAAAAAAAATATATAGTGGGCTTTCATATTTCTACAACTTGATTGTAATTATGCATTTTGTACCAGTGGAAAATTTTTATACTGGAAATTAAAAAGCGGATGTTCCTGCACCTTCTACGAGTGGGGCCCAGCGATGATTGATTTTGAGACTGATTTCTAGTTGGTGCAGATAAACTGGTGACTCTTTAATTTTAAGAATTTACACAAAAAAAAACAAAAAAATATATATATATATAACTTTGGCTTGCTTTCCTCATTTCTTTGCATATGCTTAAATGTCAAGAATTTTTGTCAAACGAAATGGGTAAGTTTCTCTTTAATTATGTATTGTGCAGTTACATAAGGTATTACGGCTAGCAGTAGTCAATCAGCTGCAGTTGGATAACTGTATTAGTTTTTTAAAAAAAATTAGGAGTTTGCTTTTTGCTGTTGAAATCCAAGTTTTTTCCTGATTCTCTGTCTTCATTGTGAACATAATTGTGGAATAGTCGGACTTATTTTTGTAACGTATGTTATTGTGTGATGCAGTTTGCTTCTGTCTCAAATATTAAACCATTTTTCCTAATACTCGTCTCTCTTTGTCTGCTGTTAGTGGCGTTCACTGTTGTTTGACGTTACTGCAAACCTCACTGTTACACGTTTTTCTCTTTTTGTTTAATCTCTTTGTTGTGTAGACAAGACACTGCCAATCTTTACCAGTTGTTTCTCATCCCTCCTTTGTATTTCTTTGGGCTTTTTTTACTTTCCTCTCTTTTTTTTTTGGACAAATACAGCTATTAATACTGTTTCCCAAAGCCTTTTTTTTTCCGATCAGCCGACAGCAATTAAAAGAAAGGTGTCACACATCTACATTAGAAACACAGGGGACTAATAAATAACCAAACCAAAAATAACAGCTCTGGAAACACTTTTGATTATGGATGTTGTCCTAAATGGGTGTTATTCTGGATGCATTGAAGCTAAAAACAAGTCAAAGACTGACCGATAAAATGGACTTTTATATAGAAATCACTCTGGAGTGGAGTTGACACCCAGAGTTGAAAGGAAGATTTTCCCCTTAATGGCCACATTGATAACTGCACAGGCCAGAGGTAAAGCGGAATCATTCTGGATAAGTTCCTAGTCGGGCCCCAACTTAGCTAATCTCAGTCAAGAAGTTCTTCTTTTTTTTTTTTTTTTTTTTAATATTTTATTTTATTAGAAGTAAGTACTGTCATATGGCACCAAAGTGCCTAATATATATTTTCATAATACATTTTATGTACAACTTCTTTTTTTTTTTTTTTGTTACATTGAAAAAAGATGAGAATAAGAAAAAGAAGTTAGATAGTAAAGGATAGAAAGATGTGAAATATATAGTGTGTGAAGAAAGAAAACGAGTAAATGAAGAAAGTTGAGAGAGAAAATAGTGAAAAGAAAAGGAGATCATTATTTATAATCTTGACCAACCCTCGTCCAGTCCTGAAACAGGACTTCTAACCTTAACAACGACTTGCTTGGTGACAATGGGTTGTTAAGATCTTATTGTAAAACTCTTCCCTGTGGTACAATAATGACCTCGCCGACAATATGCGAAGCACAATGTGCCAAGCATCTACGCACACTTTCCTTCAAGAACTAATGTTGTTCAACTAAACAGAATCAAATCGCTAAACTGACATTTCACAGCTTTACAGTACATGGCAGCTGTACAAACTTAGTTTAGCTCAGATTGGTTTGAGTTTGCTTTTGGTTTGTGTTAGTTTAGATGAGATATTTGGTTTGGATTCGGTTGGATTTAATTTACTTTGATTTGGTTTAGGTTAAGATTAGTTTAGTTTAGTATATAGTTTAGTTTTTAGTTTAGGTTAGTTGAACGTTTAGTTCCGTTTCTCCTACATTCACGCTTTTAGCAGAAGTGACCAAGGATTAACCTCCACTCCTTACATATGTTGGGTTTGAACAGTGTTGGAGTGATTTGCATAACTTAGACGTGACTTCCTCCCTTGCCCGTCCCACTCTCAATCCACCTGTAAGGAAAGACGTCATCGCAGGACCAACAACAGAGGAATATCCTCGGGGAAAATCCCTCGGTGTTTCCGTCAGCCGATGGATTTATGTTTTTCTCCATCCGTTGGTCCAGTAGGTGCATTCCTGGACAGAGATCATTGTGTTAATCTGTCTACGGACCGTTTCATTTTTACCCCCCACCCCCCCCCCCCCCCCCCTCCTCTACTCCTTCCTGGTCCCGGAGAAGCCCAACTCTGTGCTGGTTTCCCTTTCCTACCATGGTACCGAGAGGCTGCCTGGCGCTCTGACCGGCTGGTGTTGCCGCTGCTGCCGTATGTTACCCTGCCAAATATGTTTCAGCTCTTTCTTTCCTCTCTAGAATGGGACACAGCATTCCACGGCAGTCCGGGGAGCTGGAGTGACTGGCAGAGTCGCGCATGCACAACAAGGGGAGATTGGTGGGAGTCATGAACTACAGCTATGGGCTCGAAGCAAGTATCTTAACCTGTGCTCAATTCTACCCACCAGTTAGGGGCAGCTACCATTGACAGGATGTGGATTGGTTCCATGTGGTGGTCACTTCACTGGGTCGTGTCTGTTTCCGTCCACCGATATTTGAACATTTGGAACTGCAGCTGTAATTATAGATTGTAATTATAGCTCCAACCAGGCTCCCTTCATCCCAATTGTAGATTTATATCTTGCCCCCCTGGTGTTAAGGTGTTGCCGATCACCTGCCCAGTGTTGGGTGTGACAAGCATTCATTTGGGTTAAAAGAACGACACATACTTCCGGGGTAACTCAACAGGTCAGGCAGCATCTCTGGAGAACATGGACAGGTGACGTTTCAGGTCGGGACACTTCTTCAGACTGGCTTGAAGAAGGGTCCCCGACCCGAAACATCGCCTATCCACGTTCTCCAGAGGTGCTGCCTGGCCCGCTGAGATACTCCAGCACTTTGTGTCTCCATGTTGTCAACCAGTGTCTGCAGTTCCTTGTGTCTCTGTGTGATGTGCAGGGAAATCAAGTGGGCTTCAATGAAGGTTCTTGATGCTACGAATGGCCATGAGGATCTGGTGGGAGTAGGGATGGAGGTTAGGTGGTGGTGCAGTGAGGCTAGGATGGAGAGAGCAAGGATGGGCAATGGTGGCAATGCGAGGAGCACTCATTTATGGGACTGGTTGTGGATGTGTGCGGCGGTAATTGTGTATCTAAGGAATTAGATACACAATTCCTAATTATCTTGGACTTGATTCCTTGGAGTGCAGTAGACCAAAGGGCCTGCCACACTTGGCGATTTTTTCGGCGACTGCCGACATCATAGACTAGCGTATTAACCGAAAAACATTTGCGGCATGATGACATATCGATGAAGCGCGGTGACCAAGTGGGTTTTTTCCGGTTTTCAAAGGCAGCGCTTCGCAACATTGTTAGTGTTGTAGGGCAGTGTTAGTGTGCGGGGATCGCTGAAGTTTTTGCCTCCAAACTGTTCTAAAAATCTTTAGATAAACGGAATCGACACAGAAAAGAACTGATATGACGCCGGCAAGAGATATTTGACACAGTGTGAAAATGTCCAAAGCACCTGATCACATGGACGTATAACGGCTGCAATTATTTCATTTACTTCTGGACACCTTTACAACATTGAGAAGTGATCTGTATGAGGAGAGCTTCCATTGTCATAAGAATCAATCATAGAGGGAGTGGGGGTTAGATAGGGTGTCAATGCAGAAAGAGTCTTTCACCTAGAATTTAGAGTGAGAGGGAATCAAGAAACTTACAAAATTCAGACAGGGACATAGGTTTATGTGGGGGAGTCCAGGAGGGGGGGGAGCTTAAGGATAAGGGGAAATCCTTTAAAATATGAGAAGAACACACAGAGAGGGGAATCTCTGGAACTCCTTTTCACCAGAGGGAGTTAGATGTGGCCCTTGGGTATATGGAAGGTATGGGAGCTGCCAGAGAGGTAGTTGTGCCAGGTATTATAATTCCCTGCACAGGTACATGGATAGGAAAGGTTTTGGAGAGATACGGACCAAATGCAGACAAATTAGACCAGCTAAGCTCAGCATGGATGATCTTATGAGTTGGGCCAAAGGCCCTCATTCCATGACACTGCCTCTTTAAAGTAGGGGAATACAATAAGGTGAGAGGAGGGGCATAACGAAAAAGGGGACCCAGAGGGTGGTGGTATATAGCTGCGAGATAGTTGTGCCATTTTTAATTCGCACAACATGGATAGGAAAGGTTTTGGAGATATACGGACCAAATGCAGACAAATTAGACCAGCTAAACTCAGCATGGATGATCTCATATGAGTTCCATGACACTGCCTCTAAAGGTACAATTGAAGCATAACGAAAAAGACAATAGCGAATATATTTTTTCGAACATGAGAAATGACACGTATTCGACTAATAGAAATTAAAGCAGAGAATAGTTCTGACGCTCAGCAGGCCAGGCAGTGAGGAGAGAAACCCCCTCAGCAGGCCAGGCAGCATCTGTGAGGAGAGAAACAGACGATTATTCAAGCGAACGATCTCGCATCAGCATCGAAAGTTGCCTGACCCGCTGAGCATTTCCAGAAGTAACTTACATTCCAGATTTCCAACATCTACAGTTCTATGTTTTTAAATTGCATTTGCTACCATCTATAAATCTGGTGGTGATTTGACATTTGTAATGGTAACAAATATCAGCAGAGTTTAGTTTACTTTAGAGATACAGCGCGGAAACAGGCCCTTCGGCCCACCGAGTCTGCTCCAACTAGCGATCGCCCCACTATCCAACACACTGGGGACAATTTACAATTTTACCAAAGCCATTTAACCTACAAACCTGCACGTCTTTGGAGTGTGGGAGAAAACTGGAGCACCCAGAGCAAACCCACGCGGGTCACAGGGAGAACGTACAAACTCCGCACAGACAGCACCCGCAGTCAGGATCGAGCCCGGGTCTCTGGCGCTGTGAGGCAGCAACTCTACCGCTGCGCCACCGTGCCGCCCTAAAGGTTGTCCTCAGAGATCTGGAGGGTTTTTGGCCATAGATAATTCTGAGTGAAATTCAAGACTTTAATCTCACAAAAGAGCCTTCCCATAAAGACATGATCTATCTATCTATCTATCTATCTATCTATCTATCTATCTATCTATCTATCTATCTCTATCTCTATCTATCTCTATATCTATCTATCTATCTCTATCTCTCTATCTATCTATCTATCTATCTATCTATCTATCTATCTATCTCTCTCTCTCTCTCTATCTATCTCTATTTATCTATCTATCTATCTATCTATCTATCTATCTATCTATCTATCTATCTATCTATCTATCTATCTCTATCTATCTCTATTATCTCTATCTATCTATCTATATCTCTATCTATCTCTCTATGTAACAGGGATCTTCCAACAACCTGTGTTTTCATCGTGTCTTTAAAATAGCTGGGGGTTCAGGATGGTTCGAGTATAAATGGCAAAAATGTGACCATGATTCATGATATCTTAGTTTAGTTTACAGATACCACTGAGGCCATGCCAACCATCGATCTCCCGATCACACTAGTTCTATGTTGGCCAGTTACCATCTTGTCAGATGTTAAGGAGCATCTTAAAAAAGGAATGTTGCGCAAACCAAGCTGTTGTGTTTATTACAGTGACTTTGAAAGTGTGGCAATTTTTTGGGGATATTACACACAAGAGGTGCAAAGTGCTAAATAAATATATATAAAGCTTGATGTTAGATTCTGTGAACGTTCTTCTGAAGCATCTTGGGATATTTTAATACTTTACAAAGGTTTGTAAATGCAAGTTCATGTTCGTTTTCCCAGCAGAAGTGAAACAGTTTTGTGTAGAGATACAGCATGGGAGCAGGCCCTTCGGCCCATGGTGTCGCTACTGACCATTGATCACTTGTTGTATGTTATCCCACATTCCCAGCACGCCAGATGCAAATTAACATGCGTGTTCATTGTGGAAACCCACCCATCTGTGGAATTCATTGCCACAGACAGCTGTGGAGGCCAAGTCAATGGATATTTTTAAGGCAGGGATTGACAGATTCTTGATTTGTACGGGTGTCGGGGGTTATGGGGAGAAGGCAGGAGAATGGGGCTGAGAGGGAAAGATAAATCAGCCATGATTGAATGGCGGCATAGACTTGATGGGCCGAATGGCCTAATTCTGTTCCCATCACTTATGGGCAGAGGAGGCAAACTCTGCGCACACAGCACCCGAGGTCAGTATCGAACCTGGGTCTATGGCGATGTGAGGCAGCAGCTCGATCAGATGCCCCACTGTGCTGCCCATAATAGAGCTTCATTTAGTACAGCCCCTCACTTCACTCCCCACGGACCTGTCCTAAATAGTCTATTTAGCACGTAGAAAGACGACGGGAGATAACACCAGCTTCCTTTACTTTATACATAATGTGTAAATACACATTAATGGAAACCAAATACAATCATTTTAAAGGACTTCACTATTCTTAAAATTACCTCAGTCCCACACGGTTTCAGGATGAAATTTAAACAGCTACGTGAGAATGATCCCAGGAATGTGTAGGTCAACATATGATGAGCGTTTGACAGCACTGGGCCTGTACTCTCTGGAGTGTAGAAGGATGAGGGGGAAACCTCATTGAAACTTCCCAAACAGCGAAAGGCCTGGATAGAGTGGATGTGGAGAGGATGTTTCCACCAGTGGGAGAGTCTAAGACTAGAGGTCACAGCCCCACAATAAAAGGCCAGACCTTTAGAAAGGAGATAAGGAGGAAGCTCTTTAGTCAGAGGGTGGTGAATCTGAGGAATTCATTGCTGTGGACGGCAGTGGAGGCCAAGGCGTTGGGTATTTTTAAGGAGGAGATTGGCAGGTTCTTGATTAGTACAGGTGTCAGGGGTTACCGACAGAAGGTCGGGGTTGAGAGGGAAAGATAGAGCAGCCATAATTGAATGGCGGAGTAGACTTGATTGTCCAAATGGCCTTGTTCTGCTCCTTGATCTTATGAAGTATCAGCGCCTTGTCCTTCCACAGGCCATTTAGGAGTGGAAAGATGGGTTTTAGCTCAGAAACAATTCAGAAGCTGCTCAGAGGACACAACCTTCAGCCAGAAGTGATCACAGTCAACTGTCTGGTTTGACATTCAGATTCAGATGTCAATTTTAATTGTCATTGTCAGTGTACAGTGAAACAGAGACAACGAAATGCATTTTCGTGTTAATGGTGCTGCCTCATCAGATAACAACTTAGCAGTAATAAAGAGAGTCTTAACGTCGAGCTACAGAACCTGAGCGTAACAATCATAATCCTTAACATTATTTTCAATGGACTTTAGATTTTTAAGGCAAAGGATTGAAACAGATTCGTGATTTGTAAATCTCAGGGTGTCGGGGTTTAAAATGGGGGTCAAAGATACAGCAGGAGAATCGGTCCATCTTGGGACCAAGAGCCCCATCTAAAGATCCATTAGCTCATGTTTGGCCCATATCTATCTAGCTTCAACTGAAAGAACTAACTCAATGAAACTGCGGCTGGTTTTTACACCAGTTGGTGGATTGAGTTTGAGGTTCTTTGGCACTATTGATGGTGAAACCTTATTCCCCTGGGACATCGTTCCAAGGTTGGCTTCATTTTGTGTTGTTAATGGTGCTGCCTCATCAGATAACAACTTAGCAGTAATAAAGAGAGTCTTAACGCCGAGCTACAGAACCGGACCGTAACAATCGTAATCCTTAACATTATTTTCAAAACTTTACATTTTTAAGAATCAAAGGTTTAGGAGGAAAAAGCACGTTACGTAAAAAGCTACAAAGATTCATATTCTAAATCTCAGAACCCTCTAAGGAATGAAGTCCCAGCCTGCTCAGCCTCTCCCTATAGCTCAGACCCTCAAGTCCTGGCAACATCATCATAAATCTTTTCAGTACTCTCTCCTGATTCTGCTCACAGAGAAGAAACTGCTGTTTGATCTAACTGTTTATTTGGTCATTCTTGAAACATTCACTTCATGATAATCTATTAATTTCTCCCTCACAACTAAACAACTGCTCCTTATCCGAATTCTACAATCACTTGTATTCCAATGCAGTGGGGTGTTCTATAAAGGAAGTCACTCATTAGCAAACCACGTTTCTCCTGAATTCCCCCTTAGATTTATGAGCAACATTGTAATGCATCAAGTGAAGGTAGACAAAAGTCCTGGAGAAACTCAGCAGGTGCAGCAGCATCTATGGAGCTTTCGGGACGAAACTTTGCCTATTTCCTTCGCTCCATAGATGCTGCTGCACCCGCTCTGAGTTTTCCGGCATTTTTGTCTACCTTCGATTTTCCAGCATCTGCAGTTCCTCCTTAAATGCATAAGGTGAAGAGAGACCATAATACATGGACAGACGCAAAAAGCTGGAGTAGCCCAGCATCAGTAGTCAGGCAACATCTCCGAAGAAAAGGAATAGGCGACGTTTCGGGTCGAGACCCTTCTTTGGACTAAGAGTCAGGGGAAAGGGAAACGAGAGATATAGGCGGTGGTGTAGAGAGATATGGAACAAATGAATGAAAGACATGCAAAAAAGTACAATGTTAATGGAAACAGGCCATTGTTAGCTGTGTGCTTGGTGAAAACGAGTTGCAGATAATGAAACTCACCAGGACAACATTGAAACTAGTACAACTAGGGTGGGGGAAGGACAGAGAGAAAGAGGGAAAGCAAGGGTTACTTGAAGTTAGAGATTGTAAATATTCAAACTGCTGGGTTGTAAGTGCAAAACTGCCATGATCAAAATGAATGGAGGTGCTGGCTCGAAGGGCCGAATGGCCTCCTCCAGCACCTATTTTCTATGTAAGCTGCCCATGCAAAATATGAGGTGCTTTTTAGTGGGATATGAGGCAAACGCAGGCAGCCGGGACTAGGGTAGATGGGGCATCTTGGTCGGCATGGGCGAGATGGGCCGAAGGGCCTGTTTCCATGCTGTATCTCTATAACCCCTCACATGCCTCCCTCTTTCCCACCAGATTTCCCAAATGGTGGGGAATTGTTCTGGTGATTCCAGAGCGATTTCTTTGTGGATGCAGATTCCACTCCTGATTCCTAAACCAGTTGGATTTGGTCCAAGTTGAGAATCATCAGCCTTTCCAATTAGAGTAATATCCGATGTCAAAAACTTGAACAACACTGCATTTTAATCATGCCCTTGGGACTCATCAATCATCACTCCCATGGCTAATTTTCAGCTTCCTGCAGCCACACTTATATTTGGAGCTTCCAGACAAATGAACTACTTTATGCTAATATTAATTAGAAAACATGTCAGCAAATACCTTGCACACGATATATAACAAAAATAGACTGCAGATGCTGGTTTATACCAAAGATAGACACAAAGTGCTGGAGAGTAACTCAGCGAGTCAGGCAACATCTCTGGAGAACATGGGTAGGTGATGTCAGGGCCCTGACCTGAAACGTCACCTATCCATTTTCTCCAGAGATACTGCCTGAACCGCTGAGTTACTCCAGCACCTTGTCTATTCTTGCACATGAAAGCTGTTTAGTTTCGAGATACAGGCGTGGAAACAGGCCCTTCAGCCCACTGAGACCGCACCGACCAGCTATCGCCGCACATGAACACTAGGGACTATTTGTTTACATTTATACCAAGCCAATTAACCTACAGGCATGTACGCCTTTGGAGTGTGGTAGGAAACTGAAGATCTCGGAGAAAACCCACGGGGAGAACGTGCAACCTCCGTGCAGACAGCACCCGTAGTTGGGATCGAACCCGGGTCTCTGGCGCTGTAAGGCCACAACTCTACTGCTGCGCCACTGTCCTATCCTGAGCTCAGGCAGCCATCTAGGCTGTTGGAACTCAGTTTTCCTCAGTTATCTTAATACTAAAATCACACGGGGGAACGTTTTAGTTGAGATTAGTTTAGTTTAGAGATACAGTGCAAAAACAGGCCCTTCGGCCCACCGAGCCCGCACCGACCAGCGATCCCCACATACTAACACTATCCTACACTCTAGGGACAATTTACAATTTTAACAAAGCCAATTAACCTACAAATCTGCACGTCTTTGGAGTGTGGGAGGAAACTGGAGCACCCGGAGAAAACCCACGCTGGTCACAGTGCCCGTGCTGGTCACAAGCACGTGCAAACTCCGTACAGACAGCACCCCCAATTAGCTTAATTGGCTTCTAGTATAAATGTAAATTGTCCCTAGTGTGTGTAGGATGGCGTTAATGTGCGGGCATCGCTGGTCGGTGTGCGGGGATTGCTAGTCGGTGCAGACTCGGTGGGCCGAAGGGCCTGTTTCCGCGCTGTATCTCTAAACTAAACTAATGATAATGGATGGGATTTACATCGCATTATTCATTCACTCCTCAGTCACACTCGGTGGTGGTGAGCTACTTCTGTAGCCACAGCTGCCCTGGGGCAGACTGACGGAAGCGTGGCTGCTAATCTGCACCTACGGCCCCTCCGACCACCACCAATCACTCACACACATTCACACACAGGCAAAGGTGGGTGAAGTGTCTTGCCCAAGGACACAACGACAGTATGCACTCCAAGCGGGATTCGAACTGGCTACCTTCCGGTCGCCAGCCGAACACTTAGCCCATTGCGCCATCTGTCGCCCCTAAACTAAACCAAACTAAACAGCCAGAGTAACAAATGCTTGATCCTGACACTGGATTATCCATCACCCGCAACAGCAGGGAAATATATATTCAAGGAATTTGATAAATTGGTTAAAATTGGCAGGTGGCAGCAGTGGTCACCATGGAACGAATGGATTCTAAGAACCTTCAGTGGCGGGGTATGCCGGTCTGGTCTATAAATAGCTGCAGACTCACAATGAGGGAGACTAAGCCATCTCCTGAGGTCTGGGCCATCAGCGGTTGGAGTTGCCAGTGATGTCCGTACGTACATGGACAGATTGAACCAACACAGGGTGCCATGAGGTAAGCACATCGTAAGTCATGTTTTTCAGCAGCTGATCACAGTCTCTATGGGATTGTGCGGCTGACATAATGTCACTGAGGAAGTAGTATTAGTGTTGTCAAAATCAGTCGGGTTTAGAGATACAGCATGGAAACGGGCCCCGTGGCCCGCCAAGTCCGCGACCACCACCGATTACATGTTTGCTCTATTTCCATGTTATCTGTCCGTTTGGGAACAGCTCCGTCCAAGACCGCAAGGAATCGCAGCGAATTGTAGACGCAACCCAGACCATCACACAAACCAACTTCCCTTCCATTGTCTCCATCTACACCTCACGCTGCCTCGGCAAGGCCAGCAGCATCATCAAGGACCAGTCTCACCCCCCGGGCACTCCCTCTTCTCCCCTCCCCCATCAGGCAAGAGGTACAGAAGTGTGAAAACGAACACACACCTCCAGATTCAGGGACAGTTTCTTCCCAGCTGTTATTGGGGAAACTGAACCATCTTAACAACTAGAGAGCGGTCCTGAGCAACTATCTACTTCAATGGAGATCCTCAGACTTAAATTGGACATTACTGGACTTTATCTTGCACTAAGCGTTATTCCCTTTATCATATATCTGCACACTGTGGGTTACTCGATTGTAATCATATATTGACTTTCCGCTAACTGGTTGGCATGCAAAAAAAAAAGCTTTTCACTGTACTTTGGTAATCCCGACAATAACCTATACTAAGCTAAAGTTCCACTTTCTCATCCACTCCCTACACACTAGGGGCAATTTTACAGACGGCCAATCAACCTACAAACACACGTGTCTATGGCACGTTGGAGAAAGCCGGAGCACCTGGAAGAAACTCAGGGAGAAGGTGCAAACTCCACACAGACAGCACCCGAGGTCAGGATCGAACCCGGGTCTCTGGCGCTGTAAGACAACAGCTGCGCCACTGTGGTTGACACAAGTTAGGTTTGGAACACGGGAGTGGGATATGAAAGATAAAAGGGGAAAGAAAGAACAGGTGGACAAAAATGCTGGAGAAACTCAGCGGGCGAGGCAGCATCTTTAGAGGGGCTTAGAGGGATATGGGCCTAACGCACGCAGTGGAGATGGGACATGTTGGTCGGTGTGGGCAAGTTGAGCCGAAGAGTCTGTTTCCACGCTGTATATAACTAAAAGCATAACAAAGATCACATTGCCAATCAACACCATAAGTGTTCACTTGAGCTGGAGCAGAACTATAGGAAGGATGCAATTAGGATGGAAAAGGTGCTGAGAAGATTTATGATGTTGCCAGGAATTGAAGGCCTGAGCTGTCGGGAGAGGGTGAGCAAGCGAGGTCGATATTTCCTGGAGTGCAGGAGGCTTAGGGGTGATCTTGTAGATGTGTATAAGGTAATGTGGGGGGTTCTTTTTATCGAGTCCACACACAAGATCAGAGGTTGTTCAACAAGAGCTGAACACACATCTCAGCATCTGCATACAACGGTGTCTGCCTTGCGGATCTTGTGCGTGGTGGTGGAAACAGGGCCGCGATGTGAATGCTCTTTCTTTGACCCCCACGAGGGGATTACAACGGGTGATTTCACTGCGTCTCTTATTCAGAGTCGGAGAATTAAGAATCAGAGGACGTATGTTTAAGGTGAGAGAGGGAAAAATTATCGGGGCAATTTTCTCACACAGTGGGTGTATGGAATGAGCTGCCAGAGAAGGTATTTGAGGCAGGTGGTATAACAACATTTGGACAGATGCATGGATTGGGAACGTTTAGAGTGGTATGGGCCAAACGCAGGCAGGTAGGACTGGCGAGGGTGAGGCATCTTGATGGATGTGGCCAAATTGGGCTGATGGGCCTGTTTCTCTGCTGTACGACTCTGTGAGAAAGGGGTGGCTTGTGTGATGCTTTCCTCAGTTAAATGACCCTGTCTCACTCACTATGTCAAAGATCAGAAATGTGCATTTGATAATTGGGCAATTATAGGCTGTGGATAGGTTCATAAGTTCATATGTTCTAGGAGCAGAATTAATCCATTCGGCCCTTAAGGTCTGCTCCGCCATTCAAACATGGCTGATCTTTCACTCCCTCTCAACCCCAAGACTAGAGGTCATAGCCTCAGAATTGAAGGACGTTCCTTTAGGAAGGAGATGAGGAACAATTTCTTTAGTCAGAGGGTGGTGAATCTATGGAATCCTTTGCCACAGAAGACTGTGGAGGCCAAGTCAATGGATATTCTTAAGGCAGAGATAGATAGATTCTTGATTAGTACGGGTGTCAGGGGTTATGGGAGGGGGGCAGGAGAATGAGGTTACGAGGGAGAGAAAGACCAGCCATGATTGAATGGCAGAATAAACTTGATGGGCTGAATGGCCTAATTCTGCTCCTATCAATTATGACCATTCTGTTGCCTTTGCCCCATAACCCCTGACATCTTTACGATTTTTCAATCAGACTTTACTGGGCTTCATCTTGCATTAAACTACTGCACCTGAGCTGCTATTTACCTCACTGGAGACAGACAATCTTCATAAATTCATATGTTCTCGGAGCAGAGTTAGGCCCTTCAGCCCATCAGTCTACTCCAACATTCAACCAAGTCTGGTCTATCTCAACCCCATTCCCCTTGCCTTCTCCCCATAATCCCTGACACCCGTACTAATCCAATATACCGATGTACATCCTAAATAGTGGAAAAACAACTCGAGAACAGTTGATCTCCAAATATCCACTTTATACCTTGGGAGACACGTTTTCTAATTAATAATAACTTAAGCAGCTCACTCAACATCTTGTCTGAAATCTCTAAATATAAATGCATAGTAAGAAGGACTATGCGCTCTGGTAGTAATGAATGATAAGTCCCTGGTGCCTGATTAAAATGCAATGCAACGTTTTTAACATGGGATTTTTATTCTAATTGGAAAGGCTGATGTCTCTCAACTTGGAACAAGTCCAACTAGTGGAGAATCACGAGTGAAACTGGCTCTGGAATTATTTCAGGATAATTCCTCCGCTGGCCGCTTTATTAAGCCCCTATCCCACTTTCCCGAGTTACTCACAAATTCTCCCGAGTTTTCCCCTTGATTTAAACTCGGAGAATTACGTCCGGACTTACCTGATGTCCCAAGTACCTACGGCTGGTATTACGAGCCGCTACGAAATATCTACGTACTCCTATGGACTCGCTACGGAATTCTCCGAGTTTCAAGCAAGGGGAAAACTCGGGAGAATTCGTGAGTAACTCGGGAAAGTGGGACATGGGGCTTTAGTGGAATAGTGATGGAGTCACACAGTGTGAAAACAGGCCCTTCGGCCCAACTTGCCCATGCCGACCAACGTGAAGAAGGTACTATAACAACATTTAAAAGACATTTGGACAGGTAGACTACAAATCTACACTCGTCCCACCTGCCTGCGTTTGGCCCATCTCCGTCTAAACCTATCCTATCCGTGTACATTCTAAATTTTTCTTGCGCTAGTCCCTGCTTCAACCACTCCGACACACCATACACTCACCACCCTTTGTGTGAAAACGTTACCCCTCACGTTCCTATTAAATTTTTTCCTCCTCTCCTTATGTCCTCTGCTTCTCGATTTCCCTTTCCACTTTAGAGACACAGTGCGGAAACAGGCCCTTCGGCCCAGCGAGTCCGCTCTGACCTATCCTACACACTGGGGACAATTTACAATTTTTACCGAAACCAATTAGCCGACAAACCTGCACGTCTTTGGAGTGTGGGAAGAAACGGATGCACCTACACAAAACCCACGCAGGTCACGGGGAGAACGTACAAACTCGTACAGACAGCACCCGTAGCCGGGATTGAACCCAGGTCTCCGGCGCTGTGAGGCAGCAACTCTACCGCTGCGCCACCGTGCTGTTGGACATTTTTGTGGAAGAGACGCGTGTGGTTTCAGGACCTAAATACTCCAGCGAAACCTGGGTGTAAAATACACTCGTGCGATACTTAAAATGGGATTGTCGCCCTTCCGAGACACCAAATAAATAAAAACATGCTTTTTGTACGTTACTTTTCATGACCTCCGAACTTCCCAGATAACAAGCAAAGAAATGCTCCAGGAAAAAATGCAGGTGATACTGTGGAGAGAGAAACAGAGTTAATATTTCATCAGTACTTTTGATCTGTGGTCAGTGTTATAATTTAGAAAACACAACAGCCCATTTGTATACAACTTGTTCACAAACAGGAGAATCTTTTTTATTAATTTTTCAAGATCTAGACTTCACTGGCAAGGGCAGCATTTATTGCCCATTTACCCCTGGGAACTGAATGGCCTGTTAGTCTGAAGGTCATAAGGAATTGTAGTAGATATAGGCCATTTGGCCCATTAAGTCTACTCAGCCATTCAATCATGGCTAATTTGTCTCCCCCTCCTTACCCCATTCTCCTGCCTACTCCCCATAACCTCTGACACCCGCACTAATCAAGAATCTATCTATCTCTGCCTTAAGAAATATCCACTGACTTGGCCTCCACAGCCTTCTGTGGCAAAGAATTCCACAGATTCACCACCCTCTGACTAAAGAAATTTCTCCTCATCTCCTTCCTGAAGAAGGGCTCCGAACTGAAACGTCACCTATCCATGTTCTCCAGAGATGCTGACTGACCCGCTGAGTTACTCCAGCACTCTGTGTTCTTCCTGAGTGGCTCGATGGCCCATTTCAGAGGGCAGTTAGGAGTCAACATGTGTGTCACGGTGGCGCAGCGGAAGAGTTGCTGCCTTGACAGCACCAGAGACCCGGGTCTGATCCCGACTGCTTGTCTGTATGGCGTTGGTACGTTCTCCCCGTGACCTGCGTGGGTTTTCTCCGGGAGCTCCGGTTTCCTCCCACACTCCAAGGATATGCAGATTTGTAAGTTAATTGGCTTTGGTAAAAATTGTAAATTGTCACTAGTGTGTGGAACAGTATCGTTTATGGTCATGTGGACCGAGGTACGGTGAAAAAGCTTTTGTCGTGTTCTAACCAGCCAGTGGAGCCATCGAACCATTTACAGTGTACAGATACATGATAAGGGAATAACGTTTAGTGCAAGGTAAAGCCAGCAAAGTCCAATCAAAGATAGTCCCAGGGTCACCAATGAGGTGGATAATAGTTCAACACTGCTCTCTGGTTGTGGTAGATATGGGATATATGGGGTGATCATTGGTCGGTGCGGACTCAGTGGGCCAAAGGGCCTGTTTACGCGCTGTATCCCTGAACTAAACTAAACTCAACAACTATATCAGAATGAGATTTTGTTCGCCAAGTATGTTTTGCAACATACGAGGAATTTCACTGGCCAGGTCAGTCATACAATTAAACGCAACACATCACTCAAAAACACATTTTAACATGAACATCTACCACAGTGACTCCTCCACATTCCTCACTGTGATGGAAGGCGAAATAAAGTTCACTTCCTCGGTCGGGGGCCTCGAGCCCTCCGTTGACGGGACGATCTTGACTCCGGTAGCCGGCGGCGTTCGGGCCCTCCGCGTCGAGGCGATCAGCTCCCACATCGGGGGGATCAGCTCCCACATCGGGGGGGGTTGTCAGCTCCCGACTACCCTCCCCCGAGACTGCGAGCCCTTGATGTAAAGTCCGCAGGCCACGGTGGGAGCGATCCCAGGCAAGGGATCCGCTCCGATGTTAAGTCCGCGCCCCACGGTGGGGCTCACGACAGTCCGAGGAGGCTCCCAGCTCCAGCGATGGTTAGGCTGCAGAGCCCGGAGAATATGATTGATTAGAAGTTGCACACTGACCAAGGACAGCAAATCTACTTCCCTGTTAAGGACTCGGGTGAAAGTTTTCAATGACAATCTTTAGTTTGTGGTCATCTTGCACAGATTCATCCATCCTATGACAGACTCAAAGCGCTGGAGTAACTCAGCGGGTCAGGCAGCATCTCTGAAGAAAAAGAATAGGTGACGTTTCGAGTCACAACCCTACTCGAGGTGGAACAATTTTGGTTAGAGGGATAGTCTGACTCAACATACACCTCCTTGGTGATTTTGTTTAGTTTAATCTAATTTAGTTTGGATCGGAACCTTTCTTAAAGGTTATGCGTTCCGACACAAAGTGTCACTTGTTCCTTGTCTCCAGAGATGCTGCCTAACCCGTTGAGTTGCTCCAGCACTTTGTGTCTATCTTCAGTCTAAATCAGCATCTGCAGTTCCTTCCTACATATTCAAGAGAGAGTTAGATATAGCTCTTAGGGCCAACGGGATCAAGGGGAGAAAGAAGGAACGGGGTACTGATTCTGGATGATCAGCCATGCATCATATTGAATGGTGGTGCTGTCTCGAAGGGCAGAAGGGCCTACTCCTGCACCTATTGTCTGTGCTTCTACCCATGAGGATGAGGGGTGATCTTATAGAGGTGTACGAAATCAGGAGAGGGATAGACCGGGTTTGGAATAGATTCCCAAAGTAGGGGAATCGAGAACCAGAGGACACAGGTTTAAGGTGAAGGGGGGAAAGATTTCATCAGAACCTGAGGGCAAACATTTTTTACACAGAGGCGGGTGGTGTGTGTATCGAACAAGCTGTCAGAGGAGGTAGTTGAGGCAGGGACTATCACAACCTCTCAGAAATATTTAGACAGGTACATGGATAGGACAAGTTTGGAAGGATATGGGTCAACGCTGGCAGGTGGGACTAGTGTAGATGGGACACTTTGGTCGGCGTGGGAAAGTTGAACCGAAGGACAGTGTTTCCATGCTGTATGCCTCTATGAAGATTCTGTAAGCCGTCTTTAAAACATTCCACAGGTTTCCCCACTCACTTTAAACCCACTGTGGGAAAGACTCTGTGCGTTTACCCGATCTATTCCTCTCATGATTTTGTACACCTCTATAAGATCATCCCTCATCCTCCTGTGCTCCAAGGATTCACTCCAGAATCCTGAATGATACGGTATGGAAACAGGCCCTTTGGCCCAACTTGCCCATACTGCCAACAATGTCCCAGCTACGCTAGTCTCACCTGCCTGCATTTAGTCCATATCCCTCCAAACCTGTCCTATCCATGTACCTGTCTAACTGTTTCTTAAACATCAAAGACCCACACCATCCTGGCCACGCACTCATCTCCCTGCTACCTACAGGTAGAAGGTACAGGAGCCTGAAGACTGCAACAACCAGGTTCAGGAATAGCTACTTCCCCACAGCCATCAGGCTATTAAACCTGGCTTGGACAAAACTCTGATTATTAATAACCCATTATCTGTTATTTGCACTTTATCAGTTTATTTATTCATGTGTGTATATATTTATATTATGGTATATGGACACACTGATCTGTTTTGTAGTAAATGCCTACTATGTTCTGTGTGCTGAAGCAAAGCAAGAATGTCATTGTCCTATACAGGGACACATGACAATAAACTCTCTTGAACTTGAACGAAACAATGGGATAGCCTCTGCCTCAACCACATCCTCTGGCAGTTCGTTACAGGCACCCACCACCTTTTATGTGAAAAAGTTACCCCTCGGATTTTCCTATTAAATCTTTTCCCCGTCCTCTGCTCCTCGATTCCCCTACTCTGGGTAAAAGACTCTGTGCATCTACCCGATATATTCCTCTCATGATTTTGTATTCCTGATGTAACAGCAAATGGAGACTCTGCTTTTGCTATCGCTGGTGCTATTTCCATCCTTTCCCAAGACCGAGACACTTGACTCTTCCTTGCTCCTGAACCTTTACTCCGTCTATTAGTTCTCGTCTAAAACGGCGCAGGCCCTTGAACAACCGCAAAGTGACAACAGTGATCCAAGGAAACACGTGTAGTTTGAGCACAAGCATCAGTGAAATGTACTGCAATTCTGTTAAATGCCTTCTGTTCATTAATAGCTGAACACGGAGCAAGCATTGAATCCAGAATGTAAGAAGTACAAGTGATCTTTGTACAAGTAATTACTCCCAGCCAAGCCAGACAAGGCATTTGAGGAGCATTGTAATTAACCAGACGTATAAAAGAAGAATCGCAGCGCGTCAAAAGTGGTTTGTGTTTTTGAGAGGCCACAGAGTAATGGAGTTTGACACCCATTAGTTGGGCAGCTCAGCATAATTGGCCATTCCTCTCATCCCATCGTTGACTTTTATAGCTCACCTTGGCAGCGAGTATTAACAATGTCTATGTAGAAAAAGGCAGCACAATGTTCGGTGCCAGGGACCCAGAGCTGGATAAACAGCTAGGGTTGGCTGAGGAAGGTCATTGTGGCAGGGACTATCACAACACGAAAGAAACATTTAGACAGGTACATGGATTGGACAGGTTTGGAGGGATATGGGCCAAACGCGGGCAGGTGGGACAAGTGTAGATGGGGCATGATGGCTGGTGTGGGCAAGTTGGGCTGAGGGGCCTGTTTTCACACTCTATGACTCTATGGATGCTGCCTGATCTGCTGAGTTACTCCAGCACATTTGTGTCTTCTCCAAAGCTGCATTGATCAACAAGGTGGCTTGGGTTTCGGCACGAAGCTGAGGTCGGCACTGACATTTGCGTGAGTCCGTGTCAGTATTCGTTTTGCTGTGTGTACCTTAAACTACACCCTCCGAATCTTGATTTGCCTATCCTATAAAAAAGATCTTTAGACTTTAGACTGAGTCTGAAGAAGGGTCTCGACCTGAAACGTCGCCTATTCCTTCGCTCCATAGATGACTGCCTCACCTGCTGAGTTTCTCCAGCATTTCTGTCTACCTTGGACTATCCTTGATCGGACATTGCTGGCTTTACCCTGCACTAAACGTTATTCCCTTATCATGTATCTACACTGTGAATGGGTCGATTGTTATCATGTAGGTACACAAAATTGCTGGAGAAACTCAGCAGGTGCAGCAGCATCTATGGAGCGAAGGAAATAGGCGACGTTTCGGGCCGAAACCCTTCTTCAGACTGATGATGGGGGGGGGGGGGGGGGGAGAAGGAAGCAAAAGGGGAGGAGGAGGAGCCCGAGGGCAGGCGGATAGGAGGGTGGGAGGAGACAGTTCGAGGGTTAAGGAAGGGGAGGAGACAGCAAGGGCTAGCAAAATTGGGAGAATTCAACGTTCATGCCATCCGGACGCAAGGTCCCCAGGCGGAATATGAGGTGCTGTTCCTCCAATTTCCGCTGTTGCTCACTCTGGCAATGGAGGAGACCCAGGACAGAGAGGTCGGATTGGGAATGGGAGGGGGAGTTCAAGTGCTGAGCCACCGGGAGGTCAGGTTGGTTATTGCGGACTGAGCGGAGGTGTTCGGCGAAACGATCGCCCAACCTGCGCTTGGTCTCCCCGATGTAAATCAGCTGACACCTAGAGCAGCGGATGCAGTAGATGAGGTTGGAGGAGATACAGGTGAACCTTTGTCGCACCTGGAACGATTGCTTGGGTCCTTGAATGGAGTCGAGGGGGGAGGTGAAGGGACAGGTGTTGCATTTCTTGCGGTTGCAACGGAAAGTACCCGGGGAGGGGGTGGTGCGGGAGGGAAGGGAAGAATTGACAAGGGAGTTGCGGAGGGAGCGGTCTTTGCGGAAGGCAGACATGGGGGGGAGATGGGAAGATGTGGCGAGTGGTGGGGTCACGTTGGAGGTGGCGGAAATGGCGGAGGATTATGTGTTGTATTTGCCGGCTGGTGGGGTGAAAGGTGAGGACTAGGGGGACTCTGCCCTTGTTGCGAGTGCGGGGATGGGGAGAGAGAGCAGTGTTACGGGGTACGGATGAGACCCTGTTGTGAGCTTCATCTATGTTATCATGTATTGTCTTTCCGCTGACTGGATAGCATGCAACAAAAGGTTTTCACTGTACCTCAGTACACATGACAATAAACTGAAATGTTAGCATAAACTAAACCAGAAAATTAGATTTAAAGTGTAGTGGGAGTTTTGTAAACCCGTTGAGAAATATTTGGGTGAAAGATAAAACCTGGCACGCAAAGAGAACACTCCTCTCACACGCTAAGTTATGAGTAAAATTAACTTAAAAACTAACACTCCCATTGAGAACTAAATGTCCAATATTTCTTTCTTACACTATCTTACCATAACATTACAGCCCTTAAAATAACAAATGGAAATCATTTTTATAATGGTCTCAGTCCTGCAAAAAAAATAGCCAAGGATACGTTTTTAATAGACATGATTAATGAGCCTTAGCAAAGCATACACAAACTATAAATGGGGCAGCAGGTTCGAGCTGTTTCTAGCTGGGTTTTATCTCCCTTTTGGGGATAGAGGGGGGGGGGGGGGTGAATGATTGTCAAATGAAGGAAGCTGCTGCAATTAAATAACACGACATAACTGGGACATGTCTCAAAGGGTCACATCTGAGGGGGATCTTTTCTGCACAAAGGGTGGTGAGTGTACGGAACGAGCTGCCGGAGGAGGTAGTCGAGGCTGGGACTGTCCCAACCTTTAAGAAACAGTTTTAGACAGGTAGAAACATAGAAACATAGAAAATTGGTGCAGGAGTAGGCCATTCGGCCCTTCGAGCCTGCACCGCCATTCAATATGATCATGGCTGATTATCCAACTCGGTATCCTGTACCTGCCTTCTCTCCATACCCCCTGATCCCTTTAGCCACAAGGGCCACATCTAACTCCCTCTTAAATATAACCAATGAACTGTGGCCTCAAATACCTTCTGTGGCAGAGAATTCCACAGATTCACCACTCTCTGTGTAAAAAATGATTTTCTCATCTCAGTCCTAAAAGTCTTTCCTCTTATCCTTAAACTATGACCCCTAGTTCTGGATTTCCCCAACATCGGGAACAATCTTCCTGCATCTAGCCTGTCCAACCCCTTAAGAATTTTGCACGTTTCTATAAGATCACCCCTCATTCTTCTAAATTGTACATGGATAGGGCAGGTTTAGAGGGATATGGGCCATACTCAGGCAGGTGGGACTAGTGTAGATGGGGCCTGATGGTCAGTGTGGGTGAAGGAGTTAGGCTGAAGGGCCTGTTTCCACACTGCATCACTCCATGACCCCATCGAAGGGCACATAATGATTCCAGCTCTGCTGAGTAAAATGAGGGAAAACTCAGCCACACATTGATCTCAAGTGCAAGCCTGCTCTGCAAGGTGCTGGGACATGGAGTAGCCCATTCCTTCTATCCAGAGATAGTTACTCCAGCATTTTGTGCCTCTGCCAGTACATGAACATAGTGAATGGCCAGGACTCTGCTAAGCTGTGAATTCTCCCCCTCTGTGCAATGATATATCATATCATCTGACACCAACAACGTACGCATTGGAGATTGGCTGGGATGGGAGGGGATGGGAATCTTTTAAACCCGGTGAGAAATAGTTGTTTGGATGGAAGATTAACCATGTTATGTGAGGCCACATCTCACATAGCAACGGGGACATTAGATTAGTTTATGTATTGTCACGTTTACTAAGGTACAGTGAAAAGCTGTATGCAGTCTACGGAAAGACAATACATGACCTTTCTGTCCTGGGCCTTCTCCATTGTCAGAGTGAGGCCACATGTAAATTGGAGGAACAGCTTGGGCAGCTGTCAACCCAACGGTATGACTCTTGATTTCTCTAACTTCAAGTTATCCCTGCATTCCCCCCCCCCCCCCCCCCCCCTCTCTCCGTCCCTCCCCCCACTCTGGTTGTACTAGTTTCACTGTCGTTGTGTTGAGTTTCCCTATCTGTATATTCACTCTCACCCACCCCACAGCCAACAATAGACCATTGTGGGCTCCACTTTTCCCTGATTATCGTTGCTTTTCGCATGTCCTCCATTTATTTCCCCTAAGTACTGTCTATATCTCTCGTTCCCCTCTCCCCTGACTCTCAGTCTGAAGAAGGGTCTCGGCCCAAAACGTCACCTATTCCTTTTCTCCAGAGATGCTGCCTGACCCGCTGAGTTGCTCCTGCTATTTGTGTCTTGTCCTCAGCCTCTACATGATTACAATCAAGCTGTCCACAGAGGACAGATACAGGATAAAGGATATTGATGGGTCTCGAGCCTTCGATGATGTAGGTGGGAAGTCTGGCCCACTCACTAGCTGGTGAGTGGACAGTTCAGTTGCCTAACAGCTGGGAAGAAACTGTCCCTGAATCTGGAGGTGTGCGTATTCACACTTCTGTACCTCTTGCCCGATGGGAGAGGGAGTTCAAAGGGCCATATTGTGGTTGGCTTCACTCAGATATGGTAAAACACACCTGCACTTCACGCAGCCTCAGCAAGGCCAGCAGCATAATCAAGGACCAGTCTCACTCCCTCTTCTCCCCTCTCCCATCGGGCAAGAGGTACAGAAGTGTGAAAATGCACACCTCCAGATTCAGGGACCGTTTCTTCCCAGCTGTTATCAGGCAACTGAACCATCCCATCAACAATTTGAGTGCGTTCCTGAACTACCATCTACCTCATTCTAGACCCTCAGACTATCTTCATTAGTTCATACGTTCTAGGGGCAGAATTAGGCCATTCGACCCATCGGCAATCCAATCGTGGCTGATCTATCTTTCCCTCTCAGCCCTATTCACTGGAGTTTAGAAGGATGAGGGGGAAGGGCTCTTATAGAAACATATAAAATTATAAAAGGACTGGACAAGCTAGATGCAGGAAAAATGTTCCCAATGTTGGGCGAGTCCAGAACCAGGGGCCACTGTCTTAGAATAAAGGGGAGGCCATTTAAGACTGAGGTGAGAAAAAACTTTTTCGCCCAGAGAGTTGTGAATTTGTGAAAATTCCCTGCCACTGAGGGCTGTGGAGGCCAAGTCACTGGATGGATTTAAGAGAGAGTTAGATAGAGCTGTAAGGGGCCAGCGGAGTCAAGGGATATGGGGAGAAGGCAGGTTATTGATTTGGGACGATCAGCCATGATCACAATGAATGGTGGTGCTGGCTGGAAGGGCCGAATGGCCTCCTCCTGCACCCATATTCTATGCTTCTATGTATTCTCCTGCCTTCGCCCCATAACCTCAGACACCTGTACTAATCTTTAATCAGGCTTTACTTTGCACTAAACGTTATTCCCTTTATCCTGTCTCTGTACGCTGTGGACGGCTCGATTGTAATCACGTGTTGCCTTTGCGCCGACTGGATAGCACGCAACAAAAAGCTTTTCACTGTACCTCGGTACACGTGACAATAAACGGATCTAAAACTACAACAGAGCCTTCAGGGGCGGGCAGAACATACTGGAGAGAAAAGCATCTGCATCCATGCCTGCACCACTGCACGGGTTATGTGATCTCCTTCCCAGATGCTCCGGACTTTTCTACCAAGCCATAAAAATGTCAAGCTGTCAAAGGAACAAGAAATCAGATAAATCCTCTTTGGGATTATTCCAAAATAGAAGAATTTAAAATAACAAGATTCTCTGTTGTTTAGCCCTTTAGTCAAACACAAGGGAGTGTAAACCAATTCTTCTGAACAAATCATAGAAACATAGAAAATCGGCGCAGGAGTGGGCAATTCGGCTCTTCGAGCCAGCACCGCCATTCAATGTGATCATGGCTGATCATCCCCAATCAGTACCCCGTTCCTGCCTTCTCCCCATATCCCCTGACTCCACTATCTTTAAGAGCCCTATCTAGCGCTCTCTTGAAAGTATCCAGAGAACTGGCCTCCACCACCCTCTGAGGCAAAGAATTCCACAGACTCACAACTCTCTGTGTGAAAAAGTGTTTCCTCATCTCCGTTCTAAATGGCTTACACCTTATTCTTAAACTGTGGCCCCTGGTTCTGGACTCCCGCAACATCGGGAACATGTTTCCTGCCTCTAGCGTGTCCAAACCCTTAATAATTTTATGTGTTTCAATAAGATTCCCTCTCATCCTTCTAAACTCCAGAGTGTACAAGCCCAGCCGCTCCATTCTCTCAGCATATGACAGTACCGCCATCCCGGGAATTAACCTGGTGAACCTACGCTGCACTCCAGCACTTTGTGTCCATCTCTGATCTAGACTTCCATTAACTGGTAGCCAACGCCAGAGCCACATAGACTGGATAGACTCGGTTTGTACTCACTAGAATTTAGAAGATTGAGGGGGGATCTTACAGAAACGTACAAAATTCTTAAGGGGTTGGACAGGCTAGATGCAGGAAGATTGTTCCTGATGTTGGGGAAGTCCAGAACAAGGGTCACAGTTTAAGGATAAGGGGGAAGTCTTTTAGGACCGAGATGAGAAAAACATTTTTCACACAGAGAGTGGTGAATCTGTGGAATTCTCTGCCACAGAAGGTAGTTGAGGCCAGTTCATTGGCTATATTTAAGAGGGAGTTAGATGTGGCCCTTGTGGCTAAAGGGATCAGGGGGTATGGAGAGAAGGCAGGTACAGGATACTGAGTTGGATGATCAGCCATGATCATATTGAATGGCGGTGCAGGCTCGAAGGGCCGAATGGCCTACTCCTGCACCTATTCTCTATGTTTCTATGAGGTTGAATTTGAAAATGTCCAAAATAACACAGCAGGGCGCAATGGGATGGACATTAAACAGATACCTTGCCACCAATGCTCAAATCCTCCAAAGAACTTACAATCTATGATCCATGCAATTTAAGCCTCGTACCATTCTGCTCATTCAGATTGGCTCCCTCTGGGACAAGACCCAGAATCCCAAAGACTAGACTCTGATGGATGAAAAGATAATGGAAATACAAGTAAGGACCTCACGATGAAAGCACAGAAACCAGAAAGTAGACAGAAATGCTGGGGAAACTCAGCAGTTGAGGCGGCATCTATGGAGCGAAGGAATAGGCGACGTTTTGGGTCGAGACCTTTCTTCAGACTGATGTGGGGCGGGGGGGGGGCGGGAAAAAGAAAGGAAGAGGCGGAGACAGACGGAATTTGGCTACTTGTATGGCTGTCAATTAATTAAATCCCTCGACGGCCTGAGCTAGTGATCTCATCGAATACTGGTACCAATCCATTATTGATGATCTGATGGTTTAACAATTTCTACTCTGTCCATTAAGGACACCATCCAATATATTGACACTATTAATTTGATATTAGTATATTAACCTTTTGTTGTATGAATAGGAACAAGCCTTCAATACATATTTATGATATTTCTTACCAGAACATACACTCATCTCTGCAATTTGCAAAAGCAGAGATAGAATTAGCCTGCCAGGAACATTTCAAACATTATGTCAGAAGGTCAAGAAGGCTTCATTTTGTCATTGGTCTCATCCTGAATCTGGAGTTACAAAACAAAGCATTCAGTGATGCTGAAGGTCTGAAGAAGGGTTTCGGCCCGAAACGTTGCCTATTTCCTTCGCTCCATAGATGCTGCTGCACCCGCTGAGTTTCTCCAGCATTTCTG
Source organism: Leucoraja erinaceus (assembly GCF_028641065.1). Taxonomy (NCBI): domain Eukaryota; kingdom Metazoa; phylum Chordata; class Chondrichthyes; order Rajiformes; family Rajidae; genus Leucoraja; species Leucoraja erinaceus. Next base: position 32,488,786 of record NC_073398.1, on the reverse strand, counting down.
CCCACCTTCGATTTTCCAGCATCTGCAGTTCCTTCTTAAACAAAGCATTCAGTGATCCAAGGTTTCTTGGATTTCTCCAGCATTTTTTTCTACCTTCGATTTTTCCAGCATCTGCAGTTCTTTCTTAAACATTCAGTGATCCACATGTTTTTAGAGCATTGAGGGGTGAAAAGGTGTGAATTTGCTCCTTGGTGGCACAGAGGCGCAGCCTGAGACCCGGGTTCGATCCTGGCTACGGATGCTGTCTGTACAGAGGTTCTTCCTGTGACCTGCGTGGGTTTTCTCCGGGTGCTCTGGTTTCCTCCCACATTCTAAAGAAGGTGCTGGTTTGAAGGTTTATTGTCTTCGGTAAGTTGTAAAATTGTCCCCAGTGTGTGCAGGTCCGTGTACGAGGTGATTGCTGGCCAGCGCAGACTCGGTGGGCTGAAGGGCTCGTTTCCATGCTGTATCTCTAAAGTCTAAAGTCTACAAGATAAAGTCTCCTCACCGAGAACTAGATTTGCTATGGGAAAATTAAACTCCCGAGGCCTTTAGGGTAACCTCATTAAGCTAAGGACCCTTCAACAATTTTGTAATTCAATTCGTAAATAGTTATTACTTCCACCTCAAAAGCCTGAACTAGCACATAGATTGACCAGAGATTCTTGTGCAGAGTAAACATGTTTATTGGATTAATATTGATTGAAGAAAATAAAGTAAATGGCACCCTCGTAAATTTAAATGACTGCCATATAAAACCACTTTACTCTCAAATGATGCCATTTAATATTGGGAGCTATCTTGAATTTGCGTAGAAATGTGATAATGACACAGATTTAGACCTTTAGATATACGGCACGGAAACAGGCCCTTCGGCCCACCGAGTCCATGCCAACCAACGATCACCGGCATACTAGTCCTATTCCACACATTAGGGATCAGTTACAGGAGCCAATTAACCTACAACCTGCACGTCTTTGGAGTGTGGGAGGAACCCGGAGCACCCGGAGAAAACCCACGTGGTCACAGGGAGAACGTGCAAACTCTGCACAGACAGCACCCGGAGTCGGGATCAAACCTGGGTCTCTGGCGCTGTGAGGCAGCAACTCTACCGCTGTGCCACCGTGCAGCATCAGATCTAATGATACGATGCGATACGATAGAACTTTATTTATCCCAGGTGGGAAATTTGATCTGCCAACAGTCATAAAACACAAGATGCATGAAAGCTGAAGGATATCATATAACCATATACCAATTACAGCACAGATACAGGCCATCTCAGCCTTTCTAGTCTGTGCCGAACACTTATTCTCCCCTAGTCGCATCTACCTGCACTCAGACCATAACCCTCCATTCCTTTCCTGTCCATATACCTATCCAATTTATTTTTAAATGATAAAATCGAACCTGCCTCTACCACTTCCACTGGAAGCTCATTCCACACAGCTACCACTCTCTGAGTAAAGAAGTTCCCCCTCATGTTACTTCTGTCCCTTAATTATCAAATCATGTCCTCTTGTTTGAATCTTCCCTACTCTCAATGGAAAAAGCTTATCCACGTCAACTCTGTCTATCCCTCTCATCATTTTAAAGACCTCTATCAAGTCCCCCCCTTAACCTTCTGCGCTCCAAAGAATAAAGACCTAACTTGTTCAACCTTTCTCTGTAACTTAGTTGTTGAAACCCAGGCAACATTCTAGTAAATCTCCTCTGTACTCTCTCTATTTTGTTGACATCCTTCCTATAATTTGGCGACCAAAATTGTACACCATACTCCAGAATTGGCCTCACCAATGCCTTGTACAATTTTAACATTACATCCCAACTTCTATACTCAATGCTCCGATTTATAAAGGCCAGCACACCAAAAGCTTTCTTTACCACCCTATCTACATATCAGCAAATCATAGCCAGTAAAGATCGGAACCTGCTCCAAAGACACGAGTCAGTTACTTGTAGTAAATCGACAAGATGCAACAGGGAAACAGTGATAACTCTCACAATCAGTTTGAATAGGGAATAGCGAGTGCCTTGATTTTCACATCTAGCCATTATATTCTATCTTACGTAACAGTTCTTGTATAAATAAATGTGATGTGAAACAAGGGCTCAATTAATCTACTGCAGGATATTGGTTTACTTTTATGAGATATGATAAGATAAGATTTGGCATTTTATGACTAATAAAGTTCTGCAGTATTTGCTTTGCTCATCATTAATAACAAAGTTATTTGCCCCACCAGTAGTAATTGTTATCATTCAAACATCTTCCTCACAAAGCAGTAAAGTGATTGTCATCTTGATAATATTACGGAGCTTCCCAGAGAAGCAATCACTTTATAAATCCATGCAGGAGCGGCTAACAATAGCAGTGATACGTGTGCGGTCTGCCACAGTTCCAGTGACCTTCTCGGCGACAGTTCCTACTGCAGATACATCAAGAGTGAGCTTCGGCTAATTCCTTCTTTGACAAGGCTGCTCCAGATACAAAGATGTAAGTAGGCCATGGTGCCAAGCCATCAGTGGCTACAAAAACCTAAGCAGAACCGCATGGATGTGAGAGAGGAATAACACCTACAACAAATTAAAATGGATCTGTAGCTCAATGGTAGACACAGAACGCTGGAGTAACTTATGTTCATCAGTGATGGGAGCAGAATTAGTCCATTCGGCCCATCAAGTCTACTCCAGCATTCAATCATGGCTGATCTATCCTTCCCTCCTAACTACCATTCTCCCGCTTGGAGATAAGGAATGGGTGACGTTTTGGGTCGAGACCCTTCCTCAGACTCAAAACATCACCCATTCCAGAGATGCTGCCTGTCCCGCTGAGTTACTCCAGCAGTTTGTGTCTATCTTTGGTGTAAACCAGCACCAGCAGTTCCTACTTTCTCCAGAGGATCTCTCGATGATTGTTGGGTCAGTTTTGGGAAATTAAGCCACAGGATGTTTATTGACCTCATTCCTGCAACAGATCGACCCCAGAACTGTGCCCCAATACTGCAAATATTGCCTCGCCAATATCAGGTTCGGCTGCAACTTAACATTCCAACGCCTTTGGAGTCATAGAGTCTTACGGCGTGAAAACAGGCCCTTCGGCCCAACTTGCCCATGCCGACCAACATGCCCCATCTACACTAGCCTCACCTGCCTGCGTTTGGCAGACGTGCCTGGATCATTATTTGTGGATAGCGGAGAAGGAATCGCCTTTCAAACCAGGAACTCACTGATAAAGAAATCGCATAATCACTTGGCGTTCGATCCTGACCTCGGTTGCTGTCTTTGTGGAGTTTGCTTGCACGATCTCCAGGTTTTCTCCTGGTGCTCCGGTTTCCTCCCACAATCCAAAGATGTGTGGGTTTGCAGGTTAAGTGGCCTTCTGTAAATTGTCCTAGTGTGTAGAGAGTGGAGGAGAATGTGGGCTATCATAGAATTAGTGTGAACGGGTGTTCGATGAGGGGTGATCTAATGGAGGTGTATAAAATCATCAGAGGAATAGATCGGGTAGATGCACAGAGTCTCTTGCCCAGAGTAAGGCAATCGAGAACCAGAGGACATGGGTTTAAGGTGAAGGTAAAAAGATTTTATAGGAATCTGAGGGGTAACTCTTTCGTGCAAAGGGTGGCGGGTGTATGGAACAAACTGCCGGAGGAGGTAGTTGAGGCAGGGACTATAATAACATTTAAAGGACATTTGAACAGATATATGGATAGGAAAGGATTTGAAGGATATGGGCCAAACAGGGGCAGGTGGGGCTAGCATAGATGGGGCATCTTGGTCAGCATATGGACAAGTTGGGCCAAAGGGCCTGTTTCTCTGCTGTACGAGTCTGTGACCATTGATTTAGTCCATGACACGGAACTTGGAGGTGCAATGAACTGTGATAAGGACAACAGATTTGAAGAAGACTATCGCAATGTGTAAGAAGCAATTAGACAGGTACATGGATAGGACAGGTTTAGAGGGATATGGGCCAAACACAGACAGGTGGGACTAGTGCAGCTGGGACATGTTGGTCGGCGTGGGCAAGTTGTGCCGGAGGACCTGTTCCACACTGTATGACTCTATGACTGACTAAATTCAATATTCAGACACACCTTAACAATCCTTACACTGGGAAGTAAAAAGACAACGGCTTGTGTCACATACAGCTCGCTGTCGACTCGCTGAAGACAATAGACAATAGGTGCAGGAGTAGGCCATTCGGCCCTACGAGCCAGCACCGCCATTCAATGTGATCATGGCTGATCATCCCCAATCAGTACCCCATTCCTGCCTTCTCCCCATATCCCCTGACTCCGCTATTTTTAAGAGCCCTATCTAGCTCTCTCTTGAAAGCATCCAGAGAACCTGCCTCCACCGCCCTCTGAGGCAGAGAATTCCACAGACTCACCACTCTCTGCGAGAAAAAGTGTTTCCTCGTCTCCGTTCTAAATGGCTTACTCCTTATTTTTAAACTGTGGCCCCTGGTTCTGGAATAATAACAGTGTGTGTCAAGAAGAGGAACGTTGGCAACATGAGGAACAACACACGGTATTGGATTAATGTAGGTCAAGTGCAAGGTATACCACATCTACCACTCTAGGGAGATGTGAAGAGGATATGTGCGTTCCCTGTAGGCTTTATTAAAATAGCTGTTAAAACTATATTCAGACTCTCACCTCTTTCGATATTTTAATAGAACGTGCAAAATATCTGTGGCAGCGGCAGGCAGTAACCTAAAAAGAAATGAATCCTTAAGATGGGTAAATTGAAACAGAAAAATGTACAGGATACGAGGTCACTATTTGTATTTGTTGTGTTCAGAAAATGATCTGTTCCTGGTTCATTTCTCTTTCATAATATGGATTATAACCTAATTGGGAAACCCTTGGAAGACAATAAATCAGCACATTGATTATACGTTAAAAACCTGGCACCAGGAGGGAGAATAATAGGTCCCAAAAGCAACGAGAGACTTTAATTACTTGGGGAGTTGAAATAGACTGGGGCTCATTACGGGAAATAGACACAGAATGCTGGAGTAACTCAGCAGGACACGCACCATCCGTGGAGTGAAGGAATGGGTGACGTTTCAAATCGAGACTCGTCTTCAGACCAAGATGCTGCCTGTCCCACTGAGTTACTCCATCATGTTGTGTCTATCTTTGGTTTAAAGAATAAGGGGTTGGCCATTTAGAATGGGGATGAGGAAAGACCTTTTCACCCAGAGACTTGTGAATCTGTGGAATTCTCTGCCTCAGAAGGCAGTGGAGGTCAATTCTCTGGATCCTTTCGAAAGAGAGTTAGATAGGGCTCTTAAAGAAAGCGGAGTCAGGGGATATGGGGAGAAGGCAGGAACGGGTTGGGGATGATCAGCCATGATCACAATGAATGGCAATGCTGGCTCGAAGGGCCGATGGCCTACTCCTGCACCTAACGTCTATTGTCTATAAACCAGCATCTGCAGTTCCTTGTGTTTAAGAAGGAACTGCAGATGCTGGAAAATCGAAGGTACACAAAAAAGCTGGAGAAACTCAGCGGGTGCAGCAGCATCTATGGAGCGAAGGAAATAGGCAACGTTTCGTCCCGAAACGTTGCCTATTTCCTTCGCTCCATAGATGCTGCTGCACCCGCTGAGTTTCTCCAGCATTTTTGTGTACCTTCTGCAGTCCCTTCCTGCTTATTATGGGAATTTGGAAGGCTCTGCTTGGAAAGATGACATTGAGGTTTTATTGATGAAAGCAACAAAAATAAAAATGACCCAGGAGACACAAGATTAAATGATCAACCAAGGAACATATTAGCGACTCGGAGGTTTATTTTAAAAAGCAGAGCTTTGTTAGTACACAGAATGCAGAATAAGTGACAGTTCAGTTTAGTTTATTGTCACGTGTACCGAGGTACGGTGAAAAGCTTTTTGTTGCGTGCTAACCAGTCAGTGGAAGGACAATACATGATTACTGTCGAGCCATATACAGTGTAGAGATGAAAGAGTGTGGAGAGATTGCTATATATGACGGTAGATCCACTTCTGTGGCGCTCACGCAAAATACTCACCCGGGTTCGACGCCTTGTTGGAAGCAGAAACGATGATCCATTACATAGAAACATAGAAAATAGGTGCAGGAGTAGGCCATTCGGCACTTCGAGCCTGCACCGCCATTCAATATGATCATGCCTGATCATCCAACTCAGTATCCCGTACCTGCCTTCTCTCCATACCCCCTGATCCCCTTAGCCACAAGGGCCACATCTAACTCCCTCAACCTCCATCACCTGCCAGGCTTTGTCCTGCCCCCACCTCTCTTCCAGCCTTTTATCCCCCCCACCCACACCCCCACCCACTCCCCTTCATTCCAATCAGACAATCAGCCTGAAGAAGGGTCCCGACATGAAACATCACAGATCACGTTCCCCAGAGCTGCTGCCTGACCCGTTGAGTTACTGCGGCACTTTGTGGCTTTTTACGAGCATGCATTTATGTGGAGTAGGTGTAAATGAGCAGCATATGGCAAGCGGGGCTTCTGCGAGGAGGCTACACAAATCAAAACACAGATTGCAATGAAGCATTTTATTTTTTGAACGCCGACCCTCCAGAGAGAAGTAATGTGGCCTTTTATTCAGTCCGTGGTCAAAGATGTGCGCAGTAACGAGTCTCCTAAGTGCGCTGCAGTAGTTTTCACATCGATAGCGCTGAACCTCGGGGAGCGCTTTGGGGCTGCAACAAACGAACATCGTCTGTCGACCTACTTTTTTGATCTACATCGCTTTTCTTTGGTATAATGGCCTTCCATTTGGCCTTGAAAGCTTTGAAGAAGGACATTATGCAGTCGCACGGCCCGGCACCTCGTCCCCGCTGTTTAAAAAGGCACTGTTCCCAAGCACGCGGGCTGAATCACAAAAACCGTACCAGCAGTGAACAAATGGTCGGGCCGATCGATGGCCTCTGTAACTCCCACCCTCCTCGCAGTGAAATAAATCTCACTGAGGTGAAGTGGCGTTATAAATAAAATAATATGAATGGACGTCTTATGATCGATCGGTAGCAGATAATTCATTGATTAAAATTGTCTGATAATTAGGAACGTGGATAGAATCAGAATCAGAATCAGATTTTATTCGCCAAGTACGTTTTGCAACATATACGAGGAATTTTACTGGCCAGGTCAGTGCACGTGACAATAAACGAGGGACCTTTAACGGTTTTCTTCAGACTGAAGAACAATGACTAAGGGGTGAAATACAAGTGCATCTGGACAATTTATGAAAAGAGGGGGGAATCGACTATAATAGAAAATGGCAGTTATAAGCTTCGGTGTCAATCAAGTTACCACGTGCAGTGAAAAACGAACAAAATCCATCCTCTGCTACCACAAGTGAGGCCACACACGTTGGAGGAACAGCACCTCGTTTTTCCCGGGTAGCTTACTAAAATGGCACCTTTTGCATCTGGAGTCAGTGGGCTGTTCTGTGTATTCTGCACTAACCGGGGGGTGGGGGATGAGGGTCATGTATGTGGATGGTCTTGCTGTACTCTATGCAAATAAAGCATTTCACTGCACCTTTGTACACCTGATACCAACGAACCACTGAAGCCGGCAGTCTGAAGAAGGGAGATAAAAATGCTGGAGAAACATAGCGGGTGCAGCAGCATCTATGGAGCCAAGGAAATAGGCAACGTTTCTGGGCCGAAACCCTATGGGTTTCGGCCCGAAACGTTGCCTATTTCCTTGGCTCCATAGATGCTGCCGCACACGCTGAGTTTCTCCAGCATTTTTATCTACCTTCGATTTTCCAGCATCTGCAGTTCCTTCTTAAACAGTCTGAAGAAGGGTCTCGACCAGTAACGCCACCTATTTCCTTCGCTTCCTAGATGCTGCCTCACCTGCTGAGTTTCTCCAGCATTTTTGTCTACCAGCAGTATGAATGTTGAATTCTTTCATTTTAAGTAACTTCATCTTCCCCTCCATTCCCCCCCCCCCCCCCCCCCCCCCGAGTCGTTTTACCAGTTCCACGGTTCTCCACATTGTTCCTCTTGAGATCACACCCAAAGATCCCGTAGCGAGCCAGTCAGTCCACTCGACGAAAAAGACATAGTACGGTCATGGGCAGATTCATGGGTCATTTTCGGCCCCATTTCCGTAACCGGCTTCCGTCTCCGCACCAAAGATCCCGTAGCGGAGCAAAGATACTAGTGCGGAGACGGAAGCCGGTTACGGAAACATCCTCGTAAAAATAAAAGTTTTTTGGTAAAAATCTTCTCCTCATTTTCAGAATTTAAATTTATTAACACAAACTGTTCCCCCGCAACGTTGATTACACTGCGGGTCGGGTTATGGAAATGGATGAAAAAAAGGCCCACGTTCCCTTCCGTTGTGTACTACACATCAGCCCATCGCATTTAGCAGGAGTGGCCTATCCTGCTCCGCTATAGGATCTTTGATCACTCCCTGGATGACAATCAACCCACCAGGCACCATCCCTGCCTGAGGTCATTTGTAGCTGAGCCCTGTTTAGTCCATGTTTAAGAAGAAACTGCAGATGCTGGAACAATCGAAGGTAGACAAAAATGCAGGAGAAACTCAGCGAGTGAGGCAGCATCTATGGAGCGAAGGAATAGGTGGCGTTTTGGGTCGAGACCCGAGTGGTGAATCTCTGGAATTCTCTGCCACAGAAGGTAGTTGAGGCTAGTTCATTGGCTATATTTAAGAGGGAGTTAGATGTGGCCCTTGTGGCTAAAGGGATCAGGGGGTATGGAGAGAAGGCAGGTACAGGATACTGAGTTGGATGATCAGCCATGATCATATTGAATGGCGGTGCAGGTTCAAAGTGCCGAATGGCCGACTCCTGCACCTATTTTCTATGTGACCCTGTTTTGGTCCTGGCCTTTTCTCACCTTCAGCTCTTCCCCCCACCCCCCTCACAAACTTCAGTCTGAAGACGGATTCTGACCCGAAACGTCACCCACGCCTCGAACCACTGAATAACTCTAGCATTTTGTGTCTATCTTTAAAATGTTAACATCGCCTTGTCAAGAGTCCTAGCAAGCCGTCTTGCAGCAGTAATGCATGGCTGATTTAATCTCCGTCACAATTGTGGAGAAATTAATGCAGATGGCATGGTGGCCCACCATGATGCAACCCCCCACCAGCTCCAATCCCATTCCACAGACGCTTCTTCGAGCTTTATTATTTTCCTTTGCTTTTAATCTAAAAGCAATCATTGCAGGTTCATTAGCCACGGATCAGAGCAACCCGCGCCTTAATAAAATGTACACACAGAAGGATAATTCCTTCCGATCCCCTGGTTCTTACAACTTAGTCCTGATTCAGCCCGAAAATAATGGTGTTGATGTTAGGACACGATGAAATCGTTAGGACCCATTGAGGGAAGGTGAGGGAGTGGCGCGGTGGCGCAAGGGTAGAGTTGCTGCCTCACAGCACCAGAATCCCAGGTTCGATCCTGACTACGGGTGCTGACTGTACAGAGTTTGCACGTTTTCTCCCCGTGACCTGCGTGGGTTTTCTCCGGGTGCTTCGGTTTCCTCCCACACTCCAAAGACGTACAGGTTTGTAGGTTAATTGGCTTAGATAAAGATGGTAAATTATCCCTCGTATTGATGTGCGGGGATCGCTGGTCGGCGCTGGACTCGGTGGGCCGAAGGGCCTGTTTCCGCGCTGTATCACTCATTAAACCAAAGACTAGAGTCAAAAGGGGAAACCAAAAACACAGGGGGGGACGAGGGAGCAGCCACAAACCAGACGGCCGCAGGAGAAGGTGTTTGCAACCTCTCCGTCTTGTTGCCAAGTTATCTACAAGGTAAAAAGCTGAGCAAGGACATTGGCCATCCAGGGATGCCTGACCTGATGAGCTGAAGATCACCACACACTGAGCTACTCCGGTAAACAGTGGAAAGAAGCACTGATTCCCCAGTGACATTGAGATGAATGAAATTGCTCTTCAGAAACACAGACCAGCCAAGTCCAAGTGTTTCTGCTCCAGGAAAGCCTCCTCCACGACACCATTCCTAACCCAAGTGGTACAGCTTGAAAACAGGACCTTCGGCCCATCGAGCCCAGACCGATCAACGGTCCTTGTTCTATCCTACACCTGATACACAATTTTACCGAAGCCAATTAACCTCCAAACATGTAGGAAGGAACTGCAGATGCTGGTTTAAATGGAAGATCGACACAAAATGCTGGAGTAACTCAGCAGGACAGGCAGCATCTCTGGAGAGAAGGAATGGGTGATGTTTCAAGTCGGGACCCTTCAGATATTTTTGATTCTGGATTGGGATTGGGTGATTAAGTCATGGATCGAGAACCTGAGCCAGAGGCAAGTAAGAATGCCCGAGGTGATGATGACAAACCATCAAACCTTGTTTTCACCAACGCTTTAGGAATCCTTCATAAGTTCTCGGAGAGGAATTAGACCATTCGACCCATCAAGTCTACTCCTCCATTCAATTATGGCTGATCTATCTCTCCCTTCTCCCCGTACCCCTGACACACCTGTACCAATCACAAATCTGCCCATATCCGCCTTACAAAATATCCATCTCAATTCGATAAACTGGACAAGTTCCACTTACCCATAAGGGTTTCCACAAGAAACGTCACCCGTTCCTTCTCTCCAGAGATGCTGCCTGTCCCGCTGAGTTACTCCAGCATTTCTGTGTCTTTCTTCGGTTTAAACCAGCATCTGCAGTTCTTTCCTGCACAAATCTATGCATTTATTTGACAAAATAAAGTTTTCTTCTCAAAAGGAAAAAATAAAATGACCAGGTCCCAACAAATTGATTGTTGCAACATCCTCCCAACTGGGACCAGTCAGGGAAACATTAAAAGGTGATAAAAAAAAAAAAATTATTGAGTCATTGTAATTCATTCTTCCTTTTATTCAGTTTATACATAAAAAAGACATGTCTGCTGACCTTTGGAGTGTATTTTGTGCACTTTATAGTTCCATATAAATCGTTGTGGCTGGTTAGGAATTACATCTCTCAACCACTCCGTTTTACTGTTTCATTATGATCACACTGCGGCCCCACTTCATAAATCATTTAAAGTACTTTCCACAGAGATATTCCTTTCATTTATCCCTCTGGAATTCCACCTCTCCCACACCATGACATCTCCTCTTTTACCCTTTCAATGGGCACCGGGGAAATGCGCGTTGACACTCCAACCACGATGGGAACTTGCAGTGGTGTGGATTAACAAAAACACTGAATGATGTCATTACATGGCAATGACATCAATAGAATGACTCATTTCAAAGGAAAGTGCCTGGGTGGGTCATGCATTCGGTCTGCATTTAAATGGAAATGAGGCTGCTCAAGAGTCAAGAGTGTTTTATTGTCGCGTGTCCCAGATAGAACAATGAAATTCTTACTTGCTGCAGCACAACACAATATGTAAACAATATAATAAACGAGAATTTAAAAAATTCAGTGCGTGTATATATATACATATATTTTTACACTCAGTTTTACATACATATCTATATACACCCACAACCCCTCTCCCACCCCCCTACCCCTCTCCCCCCAACCCCTCTCCCCCCCCCTTCCTGCCCTCCCCACTCTCCTCCCCCTTCCCATCCCCCTCTCACTCCCCCTATCCCCGCTCTGCTCTCCCTACCAAATCTCTCCCATCATTTCCTCCTCCCTCTCACCTTCTCCCCTCTTCTCCCCTCCCCGTCTCCCCCTCCGCGTCTCCCCCTCTGCCCACCTGTGTGTTTGGGGGGTGGTTAGTGTGAGTGTGATGCTGCCGCTCCCCACCCGGCCCCGCAAATAAGCATTTTTTCTAAAATCAATATACAGCGCAGACAGGAAGTGGTCAAGGTGAGACTTTTAGTTATATAGATATATATATATATATACACACACACACCGGTACTTATACATACATATGTATATGTACACACACACACACACATATGTCCACATAAAAAACAAACAATAATAGTGCAAAAATAACATTTATAATAAAGAGAAATATATACTCTTGCTAATTATTTTAATGTGACTTTAAGTAACTAACCCATAACCAGGTTGGCATTGAACTGAACACCAGGATTAATCGAATCCTGTTTCAAACAGAAATATGGAGCTTTTGATAAGAGGTTTCTGTGATGATGCTGGCTGCGTTATACTGTGGACCCCTTTGACGGTGGGGAGGCCAGGACACGTGCTGGGCTGGGCAGTGTCACCACCTTGAGCAGTCTTCTTCATTCCTGGGCGTACGAGTTGTGGGACCAGTCAATAAGCTCTCGACAGTACACCTGCAGAAGTTAAAGAGAGTTTTTGTTGACGTACTGAATTTGATTCATTTTATCATCACAAGTCACACACACTTAGTGGTTCACTTGCATGCCAAACAGTGGATAGAGTCACAGTCATACTGCACAGAAACAGGCCCTTCTCCCCGTAAACCCTGACAGCCTAATGGGATTAGCTCAGATGGGGCACCTTAGTAGGTGCAGACAAGTTGGGCTTGGGATCATGTTTCCGTGACTAAGATAACTGAAAGACAATGAACACGTTTTTGCTCGACTGAAGCCAGACTTTAGAAGGCAGGATGGGAAGGCACAGACAGTAAATAACACGAGTAGTTAGCCGGATCTCTGGATCAATGCAATAGTCTGTTCGAAACGTCGTCAGTGGAAATTACAGCAGAATCATTGAAATGAATGGAGAATGAGACCTGAAGTCATGATGAATGTGGTGCGGAACAGAAGGCAAGTTTGTCAAGGAATTAATCAGGGAATGCGGAACAAACATCTGTAGTGTATCTTAACTAGACTGGACCCATTTCCAACACACAGGCAGATAAACGAAAATACCCCGGTACACAAGGGAATGATTAATGATATGCTGCGAAACTAAATTCACAGCTGCACGTTTGAAGTTTTGTGTCCTGTAGCTTGCTTTCTCGTCAATGATAAACAACTCACAGTATTTTATTACCAGATATAATTGCTGCTGCTACTGTGGGCAAACTGATTGCACGGAACACACAGTTATGCTTCCAATCTTCAACGTATCCCACTGAGAGAGCGCTCCTTTATACTTCCTGTCATCTTCCATTTTCAGAGATCTTTTGAAAGTGAGATTTCAAACTTCACCTTTTTCTGTTTTGCTTCGGGGTGGTGTGTTTACACACAGTTTTGTTTTAAGACCAGGCGAGGCGCAGGTCATCTGGAGCCACAAAGGAAACCAGGACCTCAGGCAAACCTGCCATCTAATGCCCATCCGTCCACTATAGCTATTGAGGCACGGTGGCGCAGCGGTAGAGTTGCTGCCTCACAGCGCCAGAGGCCTGGGTTCAACCCTGACTACCGGTGATGTATGCACCGAGTTTGTACGTTCTCCCCGTGACCTGCGTGGGTTTTCCCCGGGTGCTCTGGTTTCCTCCCACACTCCAATGACGGGCAGGTTTGTAGGTTAATTGGCTTTGGTTAAGATTGTAAATTGTCCTTAGTGTGTGTGTGTGTGTGTGGGATTGTGCTTGTATAATGGGTTAGTTCGTTAATTCAATTGTCACGTGTACCAAGGTACAGTGAAAAGCTTTTTGTTGTGCACTAACGGGTCAGCGGAAAGACAGTACATGATTACAGTTGAGCCATCTACAGTGTAGAGTATGCGGAGACCACTCTCGAGCATGAAGGAGAGTTACGAAGACCTCCCATGACCTTGTGTCAACCATGCTGCGAGTATGAGTCGAGGGCAACTCGCTAGAACTCGCGGATTAATTCGCCCAAGTGGGACGGCCCCTTAAGATTTTGATGCTTATTATTTGTTAGTTTTGGACCATCTTGTTTAAGCTTGGTTTAGTTTAGAGATACAGCGCAGAAACAGTTACTTTGGCTCACCGAGTCCACACCGACCAGCGATCACCGCACACTAACACCATCCTACACACATTAGGGACGATTTACAATTATACCAAGTGAATTAACCTACAAACCTGTACGTCTTTGGAGTGTGGGAAGAACATGGAACATCTCGGAGAAAACCCACATGGTCACGGGGAGAATGTACCAACTCCGTACAGACAGCACCCGTAGCCGGGATCGAACCCGGGTCTCTGGCACTGCAAGTGCTGTAAGGGAGCAAATCTGCCACTGCGCCACCGTGCCGCCCCTTGTTCTTAGTCTCACTATTCCTTCTGAGACTTGGGATCTCCCAATTTGATCTCGGTACAAGGATGTTCTCAGCTAATTCTCTCCATGGTTTGCGGAGATGAGATCATTTAATAAGTAAACAGCTTAATTCAAATCCCCGATTATCTTTTCTGGTGTGCACCATCAGTTCTTAATCACTTTTGTTAAGTCCTTCCCAAAGTTCTGCTCCTAAGACATGAGCACCTTTGTGTGTGTTTTTCCACACAGAGGGGGGTGGGTGTATGGAACGAGCTGCCGGAGGAGGTAGTCGAGGCAGGTACTATTGCAACGTTTAAGAAACAGTTAGACAGGTACATGGATAGGACAGGTTCAGAGAGATATGGGCCAAACGCAGGCAGGGGGGACTAGTGTAGATGGGGCATGTTGATCAGCATGGGCAAGTTGGGCAGAAGGGCCTGTTTCCACAGTGGGAGACTCCATGACCGAGGCTGGCACGTCATGCATTGGGGGACCATAGGAAATGCTGAAGCTGAAACTGGGTATAAAACAGAGAGCCTTTCTGCTTTCCCTGGTGATCATAAAGATTCATGACATTGTAGCTATGTCTATTTGCCAGACCTATAAATGAATAATGCTGCAATATTTTGGCTATCCATTATCACCTGCAAAAGTATATAAAATATAAAGGGGCGACAGTCAGAATACTTTCCCAGGAAGGAAAAAAAAATCAAATATTGGAAGGCAGGGCTTTAAAGTGGGAGAGGCAAAGTTTAAAGGAATGTGTGGGGCAGGTTTTACAGTGAGAGTAGTGGGTGCCTGGAACATGCTGTTGGGGTGGTGGAAGCCATGGGCGGAAATCCTAGCGGGGGACGGGGACGGGGGCGCGCCCCCCCCCCCCCCCCCACACCATGTGAGAGCTGGGGACAATCCCCTCCCCCATGCTTTGTGATCCGGACTTCATCAGACGCTTTCAAAGGGCTGAATCGACCCGTTCGCGGGGCCTTTCATCGCCCGGCGCGGCTTAAAATCAAACTGCTGCATCGAGGCGATCGAGGCTCCCGATGCTGGCCAATTAAAGACCCCGTGAACGGGCCGATTCAAGCCCCACGATTCGGGGCGGACGAAGCCGCTGTTGCTGGAGTTCGGAGTCGGTCACCAACCAGGTCAGCTCCCGATGTTACCGTCCACAGGGCCCACGGCCGAAGCCTCGTGTGTGTGCGCATGCGCGCGCGGCCACCAAGAAATTGTGTGTCCCCACCCCCATGTTTTGATAGCGATTTCCGTGCCTGCTGGAAGCAGATATTATAGTTGGGTTTTAAGAGACTTTTCCAAAGGTATATGGATCTGCAGGCAATGGAGGGATATGGATTATGTGCAGGAAGATCAGAGACGGTCTTGGCATTGTGGGCCGAAGGGCCTGTTCCTGTGCTGTACTGTTCTACCCTCTAATGTTTTGCATCCTGGCCACTCCCTCCTCTCCCCTCTCCCAATGGGCAAAAGTTACAGAAGTGTGAAATCACACACCTCCAGATTCGGGGACCATTTCTTCCCAGCTGTGATCAAGGCAACTGCACCATCCTACCACAACCAGAGAGCAGTGCTGAACTAACTCATTGGAGACCCTCGGACTATCTGTGATCCGACTTTGCTGGCTTTACCTTGCACTAAACGTCATTCCCTTATCATGTATCTGTACACTGTAAATGGCTCGATTGTAATCGTGTATTGTCTTTCCGCTGACAGGTTAGCATGCAACAAAACGCTTTTCACTGTACCTCGGTACACGTGACAATAAACTCAACTGAATTAAATAAACTGGTATCTATGATCAGAATTTATTAGTGTGGGTCCTCTAGTGACAAAATAAACTGCTGTTTTAATTTATTATGTGAATGTTTAATTATTTGACATAAGGCTGAATGAAAATGTCCAAGATATACGGTCATAATTATCCACAATTCCGATCCTGTGTGTAGCTGTTTTCAGCTTGGAGTTTGCTGCTTTATATCAGTGCCGATACATTAAAAGCACTTCATTGTTTAGAAATCACTTGGGATGTTCCATAAAAACAAAACTTAATTTATTTCTTTTAAATGGGCTTTTAGCTAATTTAATTTCTATTTCCTAAACCATTCTCCCCCGCTTGGTGAGATGTAACACTCTGGGCAAGATCATGGTTTATCAATCTGTGCTAAAGATTTGTTGTAATTCACGCTCAATGCTAAATCGTGTTTTTTTTTCATTCACAAGCTCTCGAGTTTAATGTACGGACAAGATCGACCAGCAGGCCCTTTGGCCCACTATGTCCGTGTCAAACGTCAAGCCAAGACCAACCCTTATCTACCTGCACATAATGCATGTCCCTCCATTCCCTGCAATACCCACATTGGAGGAGCCAGGAACTGCAGATAACCATATAACAATTACAGCACGGAAACAGGCCATCTCGACCCTTCTAGTCCGTGCCGAACACATACTCTCCCCTAGTCCCATATACCTGCGCTCAGACCATAACCCTCCATTCCCTTCCCATCCATATAACTATCCAATTTATTTTTAAATGATAAAAACGAACCTGCCTCCACCACCTTCACTGGAAGCTCATTCCACACAGCTACCACTCTCTGAGTAAAGAAGTTCCCCCTCATGTTACCCCTAAACTTCAGTCCCTTAATTCTCAAGTCATGTCCCCAGATGCTGGTTTACCAAAACAAAAGACCCAAAGTGCTGGAGTAACTCAATAGACAATAGGTGCAGGAGTAGGCCATTCGGCCCTTCGAGCCAGCACCGCCATTCAATGTGATCATGGCTGATCATCCCCAATCAGTACCCCGTTCCTGCCTTCTCCCCATATCCCCTGACTCCGCTATCTTTAAGAGCCCTATCTAGCTCTCGCTTGAAAGTATCCAGAGAACCGGCCTCCACCGCTCTCTGAGGCAGAGAATTCCACAGACTCACAACTGTGAGAGAAAGTGTTTCCTCGTCTCTGTTCTAAATGGCTTACCCCTTATTCTTAAACTGTGGCCCCTGGTTCTGGACTCCCCCAACATCGGGAAAATGTTTCCTGCCTCTAGCGTGTCCAAACCCTTAATAATCTTATATAACCATATAACAATTACAGCACGGAAACAGGCTATCTCGGCCCTACAAGTCTGTGCCGAACAACTTTTTTTCCCCTTAGTCCCACCTGCCTGCACTCATACCATAACCCTCCATTCCCTTCTCATCCATATGCTGAGGGAATATGATAGTTCTACCGGGTACCTGCAAATCATGAAGCCCGAAATTCCACCATGTTCTCCAGAGATGTTGCCTGATCCGTGGAGTTACTCCAGCATAGTTGTGTCTTTCATTGGTAAACTGTTAAGAGTCAAGAGTGTGTTATTGTCATAGGTCCTAAACAAAGCAAAAATTCATACTTGCAGCAGCACAACAGAATATGTATATATACACACGTTATATGTTCACACGCACTGTGTGTGTGTATGTGTGTGTGTGTGTGCATGTGCGTATATGTGTGTGTGTGTACGTGTGTGTGTACGTGTGTGCATACGTGTGTGTGTGTGTGTGCGTACGTGTGTGCGTGTGCGTGTGTACGCGTGTGTGTGTGTACGTGTGTGTGTGTGTGTGTGTGTGTGTGTGTGTGTGTATGTGTGTGTGTACGTGTGTGTGTGTGTGTGTGTGCGTACGTGTGTGTGTACGTGTGTGTGTGTACGCGTGTGTGTACGTGTGTGCATGTGTGTGTGTGCGTGTGTGTGTGTGTGTGCGTACGTGCGTGTGCGTACATGTGTGCGCGTGTGCACATGTATATATGACCTCAACGGTGGAACAGGCGGAGGACGATGGCTGACCTTGATGAGCCTTAGTCACAACGGCTGGGAAGGCGGGTGAAGGCTGCAGCAGGAAAGGGTCCCTGGTTGTCTTGGCATTGCCATGCCACTGGACCCTGACCCAGATCTGTCAAGGACCGTGTGGTGGCTGTCTGTGCACCAGTCTCCCCACGTTAAACAAATAAACCTTTAAATCATTCATCATTGAATATTGACATCTCCGTGAAGAGAAATAGCTCTGTGCTATCGACCATCAATCTTAAACCTCTCAAGAGCGACCCCAAGAATCATTTTCCAAAGTAAACTCCCAAGTGTGAAAATCTGTCATAACAAAGAGGGCAGAGTTTGATTTTTATTTTTAACAGCTTTGACAAACCTGTGGCAAACGATTTATTTCGATTTAAAATTTTCAGCATCGCATAGAATTAGGTCTAAGGAGGGGAAGAACAATTATAGCAGCTTATCCTGGTAATTTTTAAATAATCTTACCGCAAAATATTAAACAAACATTTTAAACGCAATTAAAACAATAGACAATAGGTGCAGGAGTGGGCCATTCGGCCCTTCGAGCCAGCACCGCCATTCAATGTGATCATGGCTGATCATCCCCAATCAGTACCCCATTCCTGCCTTCTCCCCATATCCCCTGACTCCGCTATTTTTAAGAGCCCTATCTAGCTCTCTCTTGAAAGCATCCAGAGAACCAGCCTCCACCGCCCTCTGAGGCTGAGAATTCCACAGAATTCCAAAACAGGTGTTTGATTTATCATTATTCCCCACACACTAATGAATTTTGATCATTAACAATGTAAATACTTTTTCAACAACCTACCAGTCAAAGTTCACCGATAAAAACCTCATCCTGCCAATTTACTTGTTTCTTAGACACTTCAGTCCCAGGAAACAGTCCCATTAATTCCTCCACATGCTCTGTGAAGTTGTCTCAGTTTTCCTGAGATGTGGCATTGCAAGTGTGGAATGTGAGTCACATTTCCGATCCACCTCTTGTTACGTTTCCTGAGAATCACCAACAGAATCTGGGCACATTTCAACAGCAACGCAGAGGTGCGATTGAGAAGCCGGATGTTCCCTACAGTGAAGATGTGGATTACAAACGTGTCCGAGACACTACATTTGGAAAACATTAGGCTTGTCTTGGCAGAAAAACCAGATGAATTTCTCAAGACATGGACCCTTCACCGAATTCTTACAAGAATAGTATGGTGCATCACAAATCTAAATTTAGATCCGATCCTGGGCTGGGGAAGTGAAGGGTGGGGGGTGGGGGGGGGGGGGGGGGGGGGGGGGGGGGGGGGGGGGGGATATATCTCCACTTTTCTTTCTCTTTTTTTTAATCTTTAATTTTTATCTTTATCTATGGAGCAAAGGAAATAGGCAACGTTTCGGGCCGAAACGCGCATGGGGCCCCAGCTATGCCTGCCTCTTTGTCGGGTACGTCAAACAATCCTTGTTCGAGGCGTACCAGGGCCCCATCCCCGACCTCTACCTCCGTTACATTGACGACTGCTTTGGTGCCACCTCCTGCACCCACACATAACTGACTGACTTCATCTGCTTCACCACTAACTTCCATCTGGCACTCAAATACACCTGGACCATTTCCGACACTTCCCTACCATTTCTTGACCTCACTATAAAACCCTCCAATTCTTCAAAACAGCAAACAGTGGCCTGTTCCCTTTATCATCGCTACTTTTTTGCATATCTTTCATTCATTGTTCTTTATCTCTCTACATCATTAGCTGTAGCTCTCGTTTCCAATATCCCTAACCAGTCTGAAAAAGGGTCTTGACCCGAAATGTCACCCATCCCTTCTCTCCAAAGATACTGCCTGTCCCGCCCCGTCCCGTCCCGTTCCGTCCCGCTGAGTTACTCCAGCTTTTCGTGTCAATCTTCTAGATTTCTAAAATCGAACAACACTGGGAGGTTCTCACAGTCCCAGCACCGCACATTAAATCAGATCAACTCTTTGACATGGGACCATTAAGCCAAAGCCCCAGACAATCTCAGAGCAGATGATGCACGTTCCTGCAGCATTATTTTAAAGAGGAGCAGATAGCTCCCTCAGGACCTAATTCAATACTCATTCCTCAAAAGAATGATCTGATCGTTTATTTAATAGCTCAATGTGGGCCATACTTTATGCCTTTTGGCCGTCTTGTTCTTACAAGTTACTGCACTTCAAAAGCACTTAATTAGTTGTAAAGGCCCTTGGGAAAGGTCCAAGATCATTACCGTCCTCGGCTGGCTTATCGGTATTGCTACATTTTCAGATATATTCACCACCTTTCCAGCATGAACCATTTGGAAAAAAAAAATACAAATGATCTCTCAAATGCGTTCCTTCAATCGATAAAATCAAAGCCGAAACATTTACATCGACTCAGCTCCTTTGTCCTCTCCCCTCATGCCCGATCTTGGATGGAGTTGATGTTTCCACTAGTGGGAGAGTTTAGGACCAGAGGTCATAGCCTCAGAATTTAAAGACATTCCTTTAGGACGATGAGGTGGAATTTCTTTAGCCAGAGGGTGGTGAATCTGAGGAATTCTTTGCCACAGACGGCTGTGGAGGCCAAGTCAATGGATATTATTAAAGCAGAGATAGATTCTTGATTAGTACGGGTGTCAGAGGTTATGGGGAGAAGGCAGGAAAATGGGGTTAGAAGGGAGAGATGGGTCAGTGGAGTAGACTTGATGGGCCGAATGGCCTAATTCTGCTCCTATCACTTATGAACATGATATGAAATAGCCCCAAACACAAATACTTTTGATTAGTTTCCTTTTTATTGAGCGGGTCGGGCCAGATTGTGTGTTATCAGGCAACTGAACCATCCTATCACCAGCCAGAGAGTGGCCCTGAGTCACCATCCACCTCATTGGAGATCTCGGACTATCTTTAAAGGTAGACAAAAATGCTGGAGAAACTCAGTGGGTGAGGCAGCATCTATTGAGCGTAGGAATTGGAGACATTTCGGGTTGAGAGCCTTCTTCAGACTGATGTGGGGGGTGGGGGATGAAGGGGGGGGGGAAGAAAGGAAGAGGCGGAGACAGTGGGCGGTGGGGGAGCTGAGAAGGGGAGGGGAAGGAGGGAGAAAGCAGGGACTATCTGAAATTGGAGAAGTCAATGTTCATACCACTGGGGTGTAAACTGCCCAAGTGGAATATGAGGTGCTGCTCCTCCAATTTGCAGTGGGACTATCTTCAATTGGACTATATCGGAGATTGATAGATTCTTCATTAGTACGGGTGTCAGGGGTTGCGGGGAGAAGACAGGAGAATGGGGTTGAGAGGGGGAGAGAGAGAACAGCCATGATTGAATGGCGGAGTATAGTCGAAGTGTTGTTTAGCCTAATTCTACTCCCACACCTTATGGTAAATGGCAAGTATTTCTCAAGCAGGGTATTACATGGAAGACGTGAGATTGGCCATTTTGCTTGTAAAAAAAAAATTTAAGCAGCATATTATTTAAACGGTGACAGACTGAAGAGATGCAGAGATTTGGGTGTCGTGGTTCAAGATTTGCAAAAGGCAGCCGGTGTAACAAGTAATTGGGAAAGGCAGCAGAATATTATTATTTACTGATGGGGAAATTAAATGCAAATAAAGGGTGGTTTGTGTTATTATCAGACTAATAGCTGGAACACAGATTGTTATCCGTTGGGCAGGCGAGACTTCCATCCACTGGAGTCTCAGACACTGAGGGACATGATATTATTTGGGAGAAGAGAGGGAACACGGAGACGAGGAAACACTTTTTCTCACAGAGAGTGGTGAGTGTGGAATTCTCTGCCTCAGAGGGAGGTGGAGGCTGGTTCTCTGGATGCTTTCAAGAGAGCTAGATAGGGCTCTTAAAAATAGCGGAGTCAGGGGATATGGGGAGAAGGCAGGAACGGGGAACTGATTGGGGATGATCAGCCATGATCACATTGAATGGTAGTGCTGGCTCGAAGGGCCGAATGGCCTACTCCTGCATCTATTGTATTGTCTATTGGAACTTGAATAAACTGCAAGAGATCCCAAAGGGTCTTAACAGGGAGGAAGTGGAGATTATTTCCTCTTGTGGGAGAACATAGAACAGGGTCATCTTCAGTCTGAAGATGGGTCTCGACCCGAAACGTCACCCATTCCTTCGCTCCAGAGATGCTGCCTGACCCACTGAGTTACTCCAGCATTTTGAGTCTATCTTCGGTTGAAACCAGCATCTGCAATTCCTTCCTACACATAGAAGCAGTCACCATGGCAGCACAGTGGTGCAGCAGTAGAGTTGATGCCTTACATGGGTACTGTCTGTACAGAGTTTGTACGTTCTCCCCATGACCACGTGGGCTTTCTCCGGTTTTCCCCCACAATCCAAAGACTTGCCGGTTTGCAGGTTAATTGGCTTCAATAAATTGTCCCTAGAATGCCAGATAGAACTAGCGTAGGGGCTGGTGTTGGTCGGCGTGGACTCTGTGGGCTGAGGTCGGTTCCCAGGCTGCGTCACAAAACTAAACTGACTTTTGAATGGCCTTCCTCGAATGAGTGAGTCTTTGAATATTTTTAAGCAAAGGTAAATTATATTCTTGATAAGAAAGGGTTGGAAGGGCAACACAGAGTTGCAAATGGATGGCAGAGTAGCTGCCTTACATCACTTGTAGCGCCTGAGACCCGGGTTCGATCCCGACTGTCTGTACGGAGTTTGCACGTTCTCCCCGTGACCTGCGTGGGTTTTCTCCGAGATCTTCGGTTTCTTCCCACACTCCAAAGACATATTGTTTTGTAAGTTAATTGGCTTGGTCTAAGTGTAAATTGTCCTTAGTGTAGGTAGGACAGTTTTAGTGTGGTCGGCGTTGACTTGATGGGCTGAAGGGCCTGTTGCCGCACTGTATCGCTAAACTAAACTGATACAAGATTGTGGATTTGAGATCACGATCAGATCATTTGTTCCAAACAGTCTAGTGTGGCATCCAAACTACAAGCTCTCCGGGGCTCCAGTCCCGACCAGACCAAGTGTTTTATTTCCCTTTAGCTTTCCTTTCTGGAGAATGATCTAGAACATTAAATTGCAGAAATGTGATGTCTTAAATTAAATTAAATAGTAAAGACGTTTCGAAAAAGTTTTTGAATGTTTCACAATGTTTCAAGAATCAACAGCGCCATCTAGTAGTCATCGGGGGAAGTAACATTCATTGTTCTTTCCTATTTCCTTCGCTCCATAGATGCTGCTGCACCCGCTGAGTTTCTCCAGCATTTTTGTGTACCTTCGATTTTCCAGCATCTGCAGTTCCTTCTTAAACAATTCATTGTTCTTTATCTCCCTACATCATCATCCACATCTCTCGTTTCCCTTTTCCCCAACTGGTCTGAAGAAGGGTCTCGACCAGAAACGTCACCCATTCCTTCTCTCCAGAGATACTGCCTCGCCCGCTGAGTTTCTCCAGCGTTTTTTATCTACCTTCGATTTTTCCAGCATCTGCGGTTCCTTCTTAACCAAAAAATGAAAGCTTGTTCCCCGAGCAGCTGAATTTGTACTTTGATTGCTGCAGTCAATAGATTTCCCTATAATAACAGGTTAACATATGATGAGCGTTTGATGGCACTGGGCTTGTCCTCACTGGAGTTTTGAAGGATGAGAGGAGCCTCATTGAAACTTACTGAACAGTGACAGGCCTGGATAGAATGGATGTGGAGAGGAGACTCGATGGACGTAATGGCCTAATTCTGTTCTTTGAACATATGAACATACTCTGCTTGAGTAGCTAACAACTAACAGCATTTAGAGCGAGTTCTCCAATTTTAGGTAACCAACATACAAACAACAACCTCCATGCCTGGGTTCAATCCTGACTCCAGGCGCTGTCTGTACGGAGTTTGGATGTTCTCCCTGTGAGGTCATGGGTTTTCCCCAGGTGCTCCGGTTTCCTCCCACACTCCAAAGACGCACAGGTTTGTAGGTTAACTGGCTTTGGTAAAACTGTAAATTTCCCCTAGCGTTTGTGTGGAGGATAGTGTTAGTGTGTGGGGATCGCTGGTCGGCGCGGACTCGGTGGGCTGAATGTTCTGTTTCCGCGCTGTATCTCTAAACTAAACGGTCCTGACCCGACACGTCACCTATCCATGTTCTCCAGGTGTGCTGCCTGACCTACTGAATTACTCCAGCACATTGCATCTTTTTTTTTGTAAATCAGCATCTGCAGTTCACTCCAGTTTTAGTTTTTTGCACATTGAATGGGAGTTGTACAATCTCAGATTTAAAAAAAAACACAGGTGGCGCAGTGCTAGAGTTGTCAGTAGACCTGCTGAGTAGACCAGTCGGAAGAAGGGTCTCGACCGGAAACGTTGCCCATTCCTTCTCTCTGGAGATGCTGCCTCAACCACTAAGTTACTCCCGCATTTGTGTGTCTATCTTCGGTGTAAACCTGCACCTGCGGTTCCTTCCGACACTTCAATTACATGTGACCTGTTGACCAGTCACACACATGCACCCTTCTCTGAAATCTTTACACAGCCTCTAATCAACGTACATCAACACCATTCACAGGTTTTAATGAGGAACATGGCCACTTGTCAACTGTAGCCTCCTTTCATCATGGTTTAGTCAAGCATTTTAAAACTATCTTTTTCCCAGCATGATAAACGCTGCGTACACCATTAACCTGCTGCATTCATATTGTTCTTTCAATAAAAAATAGTTAATTAGTTTCTGACTCACAGCTTCATTCCAGACCTTGCATTAACCCTCCTATTATCACCAGATTAACAGATTGTGTTCAATCTCCTTTATTTGGCAGTAATTAGGTCCTAGAAACATAGACAATAGGTGCAGGAGTAGGCCATTCAGCCCTTCGAGCCAGCACCGCCATTCAATATGATCATGGCTGATCATCCACAATCAGTACCCCGTTCCGGCATTTTCCCCCATATCCCTTGATTCCCTTAGCCCCAAGAGCTAAATCTAACTCTCTCTAGAAAACATCCAGTGAATCGGCCTCCACTGCCTTCTGTGGCAGAGAATTCCAGATTCACAACTCTCTGGATGTCTTTGACTCAACTTCTTAAAAAAGTCAGTTCCCATTAAAAAAAAATGGATACTTTAAATCCATGAATTACATCGCAGATCTTAGTTTCGATTAGAGATACAGCGTGGACACAGGCCCTTCGGCCCACCGAGTCCGCACTGGCCAGAAATCCTTGCATATTAACACGACCCTACACACACTAGGGGCAATTTACACCTATACCAAGCTAATGAACCTACAAACCTGTACGGTCTTTAGAGTGTGGGAGGAAACCGGAGCTCCCGGAAAAACCCCACGTGGTCACGAGGAGAACGTGCAAACTCCGCACAGGCAGCACCCATAGTCAGGATCGAACCCGGGTCTCCGGCGCCGTGAGGCAGCAACACCACCGCTGCACCACCGTGCCATCCTAAATCTCTGCGGCCGAAATTCTATCTCTGAGCAGTTCGAATTGTTTTTAACTTTTTAAATGAGACAAAAAGAGTGGATAATTTCACCAAAATCTATTTAATTGAGTGCTACGCCATCACGCATTAGGACAAACTTGTTCGATTTTATTTATTCCCAACATATACGGTAGCTCCAGGCATCTGCTGTCACAGCTCTGGCTCAGGGGCCACATGCTGACTGGCACCAATTATCCTACGCAGGTGTTTTCAATTACAATTTTATTAAATAATTTAACTAAAATTAAGCACCACAGGGAAAATATTCTGATTGCCATAAAAAAACCCATAAAAGCGAAATAGTTTGAATTCCAATGAACTGCAAGCGAGTCAAAATACCGAGAAGGTAAACTGATTTCTTTTTTATTATGGATAATACAATTATCTATTACGCTGGGAAAGACTGACAATATCTTCTCCACTGCACACGAGAGCGTAATCCCAATGAGACTAATTTTAACCCCTCTCAAATATTATGGTTTATCTTTCACAGAAGTAGACATTCATCATTGGAGTTAAGAATATCATAGAAAATGGTGCAAAGGATTGCAGATGTCTAAACGTGGCTTAATTGATGGATACAAAATGGATTGAAATTCTATTCCCGAACTGCGGTGTGGTGGCAGCTGTTATAAGGCAACCATTGAAGTATATTACAAACATCAGGCAACAGAACAAAATAAATGAAAAATGAAGAGGGAAGAGATCTAGATGATGGGATCAAGATAATCACTTTTATAGAAGGGCAAATTGTCCTCATTGCTCAATGTTACCATATTTCCTGACATCTCTCTCCATTACAAAGCTTTGCGTTTCAGAGTGATGATACAAAAATATTTAAACTTTTAACAGAGGGCCATTTACGTGATTGATAGCCGGCTGTTAATGCCCTTGTCCCACTTAGGAAACCTGAACGGAAACCTCTGGAGACTTTGCGCCCCGCCCAAGGTTTCCGTGCGGTTCCCAGAGGTTGCAGGTAGTTGCCGGAGGTTGCAGGTAGTGGAAGCAGGTAGGGAGACTGACAAAAACCTCCGGGAACCGCACGGAAACCTTGGGTGGGGCACAAAGTCTCCAGAGGTTTCCATTCAGGTTTCCTAAGTGGGACAGGGGCATTAGAGTCATCCAGCACAGAAACAGGCCCTTCAGCCCAACTCATCCTTGCCGACCAAGGAGCCCCATGGGACAAGCTAGTCCCCTGTACGGCCCATATCCCTCTCCGTCCCCATCCACATACCTGTCCAAGTGTCTTGGAATGTTATGGTACCTGCTTCAAATACCTCCTCCAACAGCTTTTTCCATATACACACCACCTTCTGAGAGAAAAAGTAGCTCAGATTCAGATTACATCTTTTCCCTCTTATCTTAAACCTGTTCCCTAGTTCTTGATTCCCCTACCCAGGCTAAATCAATATGTTCAATATCCCTATCTATTGTATACATTTTTATAAGAATACCTCTCAGCCTCCTCCACTCCAAGGAATAAAGTCCCAGTGTTTAGACTATAGAGATACAGTGCGAAATAGGCCTTTCGGCCCACTGAGTTCGCACTCAGTAGACTATCTCTTGCTAACATCAGGGATGTGCTTGGGTACCACAATACTCTACTGGATGGTTTGTGAGTAAATAATTTTGCACAGGTGACAATAAAAGCACAATTGAACCATTGAGAACATTTTCCTGAATTGAAATTAATCTGTGCATCCACTGGATTTTTCTGCCTTGAGGAGTGATGATAGAATGTCATTTCAGACCGCACCTCTGTTTTCAAACATCAATAACATTTGAACAAGTCAAAGTTGACAAAGTGACTAATATAATAGCAAAACACAAAGTGCTGGAGGAACTTAGCAGGTCAGGCAGCATCTGTGGAAGGAAATGGGCAGGCGACATTTCGGGTCAGCACCCTTCTTCAGACTGATCACCGATATATAAATTACCTGCAGAAGTTACACCACCTAGTTCCTCGTATTTCTTGTATCATTTTACGCTGTTGAATTCTCATTTTGTCATAGAATCATACAATGTGGACACAGGCCCATCTGACCAACTTGCCCATATCAACCAATAGGTCCCATCTACACTAGTCTCACCTGCCTGTGTTTGGCCTATCTCCCTCCAAACTTGTCCAATCCATGTACCTGTCCGAATATTTCTTAAACATTGCAATAGCACCTTGTTTGATGTTACAATTGTTGTCAGTTCTACAATATGAGCATCAGGCAGCATTTATTGCCAGTCTCCAATTGCCCTTGAGAGGATGGTATTTAGAAGCAGATTAATGTGTGGTTCTGGGCCCAGATCTCTCAGAAAACAGCAGAGCTGATTGAGGAACTGCCAGGCATGTAGATTTCTGCCCGTGGCCATACCGACCAACTGCCCCATATCATTCAGGAATCCAACTATCCTGATGAGCCTCGGAACTCCAGGCTAGCCTTGAAAGGAAAAGTCTTTGACACCATCGCACAGACAGAAGCTGTTTTGGTTTAGGATAATTGTCACTTGGACTGAGGTGCAGTGGAAAGATTTGTTCAGCATGTTGCACAAACAGAGTAGATATACCATATATGAATACAATCAAATCAAACTCATGTACAATAGGTAGAGCAAAGGGGAAGGTACAGAGTGCAGAATATAGTTCTCAGCATTGTAGCGCATCAGTTCCAGAGACAAAGTCCAATGTCCGCAATGGGGTAGAGGTGAATCGGACAGCAGCCTAGCTTATACAGTAGAACGACCGTTCACAAGCCTGATAACAGAGGGGAAGAAGTTGCTCCTGAGTCTGGTGGTGTGCGCTTTCAAGCTTCTGTATCTACTGTCAGACAGGAGGAGAGAGGAGGCGGAATGACCAGAGAGGGACAAGTCTTTGATTATGTTGGCTGCTTTCCCGAGGCAGCATGAAGTGTAGATGGAATCCGTGGTGAGAAGTCTGGTCTGTGTGATGGACTCTGCAATGTCTTGCGATGTTGGGCAGAGCTGTTCCTAAACCAAACTGTGATGCATCCACACTGTGCTTTCTACGGTGCTTTGGAGTTCTGCAGAAGCTGTGGTTGCATTAGAGAGCTGGACTCAATTCCCTCACTGTTGCGCTGGGTTCCGGCTCAAAACAATAGATAGGGGAACCAGACTGCGCCTGAGGGCACTGTTGGTAGAAGCTGGGCCAACAGTCAATGATAGAGTGTGCAAACAGTCCCTTCGATCCCACTTGCCCACACTAGTCCCACCTGCCTGCATTTGATCCATATCCCTCTAAACCTGTCCTATCTATGTACCTGTCAAACTGCTTCTTAAACGTTGGGATAGTCCCTGCCTCAACTACCTCCTCTGGCAGCTTGTTCCATACGCCCACGTGAAAAAGTTACCCCTCTGATTCATATTAAATCTTGTCCCCTTCACCTTAAACCCATGTCCTCCAGTGCTCGGTTCCCCTACTCTGGGCACGAGACTCTGTGTGTCTACCCGATCTATTCCTCTCATGATTTTGTCCACCTCTGTAAGATGACTTCCCATCCTCCTGCGCTCCAGAGAATAGAGTCCCAGCCTGCTCAACCTCCCCTTTGAGGTCCTTGAATCCTCGAGAAACGTATAGGTAGAAAACAAAGTAAAAAGTAAATAGTCATAGCGTTCCGCTTTGTTATTTTAAGACAAAAATCATGAAGGTTTTTTTTGCTCTTTCACAATCTACAACCTTGGCATAAAATCAATAAACATGTAATATAAATGATCACTTTAATTTGTCTTGATTGAAGCCAAACCTAAAGAAAATGGTCCAATTTGTTTCGATAAAGAGAGAGGATGTCTTACCTGTAAAACTGAGAAATGCCAAATAGAGAAGAATATGGGCTGGGAGGATGTGCTGGACTATTAACACTCCCTGAACCGAAAAGTGTGCAATTAATTTTGCTTCCAAAGGCTTGCTCCAACTGAATCACTAATCCAAGCTCTTAATGGTGCTTGTAGTAGGTCGTACTGACCATGGTTGATGCATCCTAGTTTGCAGGTGATGTGTGGTCGGATGCAAGCCTGGGCGATCGATGTCATATGGAGGACAGGCTGTTGCCCATGCAGCACGTCCCCCATCTCCACGTCGCTGATCAATCCAAAGGAACAGCAGGTCCGTTACAGTTTGGCACCAGCGCAGTTGCAGGAGCTGCCAGAGCGAGGTTGTAGACAACGACAAACTGCCTTAGGGCGCTCCAACTCCGGATTTTCTTGAGGTTTACTCCTGGAGCCTTTTCCATGACTGGATACGGCCACAAGGCAGTGGAGGTTTTAAATCAGAGTGTTCCCTCTCCTAGATGGACCCGCCTTCCCAGGCTGACGAGCTCCATCTGTCCGAGACTCATGGGGGCGGGAGCGTCTACCTTCCCGTGCTGCCTATAGTCTATAGCACCTGCCCACTTAATATTACATGTTAATGGTGTTTGTATGCTCTGGATTTAGAAGGATGAGAGGGAATCTTATTGAAACATATTACTTTTTGGACACGTTAGAGGTAGGAAATATGTTCCCGATGTTGGTGGAGTCCAGAATCAGGGACCACAGTTTAAGAATAAGGGGTAAGCCATTTAGAACGGAGGGATGACTCCGGAACTGGACTTTCTCACCCAGAGAGTTTTTGTTTTGAATCTGTGGAATCCAGGCTGACTCTGCCTCAGAAGGCTACCTTCCCGTGCTGGCCTATAGCACCTGCCCCATCCCCGCCATGTTAAGGTAGCATACTTCCCTGTCCGATGGACTCCACCTCCAGTCTGACGGGGCCTCAATGGGGGCGGGAGCGTCTACCTTCCCGTGCTGGCCTATAGCAGGCCAATTCTCTGGATACTTATTTCAAGAGAGAGTTAGATAGTTCCCGGTCTTGGGGGAGTCCAGAAGATAGGGGATATAGGGAGAAGGCAGGAACGGGGTACTGATTGTGGATGATCAGCCATGGACACATTGAATGGCGGTCGAAGGGCCGAATTGGCCTACACCTGCGTCCATTGTCATACAAGCAAGAAAAATGTTACTGGTATTGGTATATTATTAAGTGTAGTGAGAGTGACAAAATGTATTTCGCATGCTATCCAGGCACATCACACATGCTTGAAATGCAGCACTCTCCTAACCTTACACAAAACACACACCTCCAGCTTCAGCCACATCTTCTTCCCAGCAAAACCAACCCATCTTGCCAACAAGTAGAGAGCGGCCCTGAGCTGCCATCTACCTCATTGGAGACCCTCGGTCTACCTTTTAGGTTCCTGAGTGGACAACAGTCAGCCAAACACAAAAAAGATGGAGTAACGCAGTGGGTCAGGCAGCATCTGTGGAGAATCGGGTGGCGTTTCGGGTCGAGACCCTATAATCAAAGACGTGTCTCAGCGTGACTTAATGCTCCCTCTAGCTTGTAAAGTAAACTCTAATGACCACTTCCCATAGAGTGAGAAACTTAATTCGGACATATCTACCCAAACAAACATCAATTGGACAGTCCCAGGTTTACAATAGTTACAGACTATGGCTTCAGGGACCTGAGCAGAATGAAATATCTAGCATTTGGATAACGTGGGTTGGGTATAAATGATCCTCAGTGGGAAGCGAATGAAGATAATTATATTTACAAAATACTTAAGCCTGTGCCTGACACGTTCGATTCTCGTGGAAGAAAAATCAATAACTGCGGTTTCCTGAAAATAGCGCCAAATCTGACAATTCTGTATAGTCTCAGTGTCCTACTACAACTAAACACATGTACCAAATCTGAGAAGCTCAGAAAGAGGTTTCTAAGCGCTTGTGTATGGTGATACTTGTACTGAACTGCATACAAAAATGAAACTTCTCTGTACAAATAAAGT
The DNA here is from genome assembly GCF_028641065.1 of Leucoraja erinaceus. Taxonomy (NCBI): domain Eukaryota; kingdom Metazoa; phylum Chordata; class Chondrichthyes; order Rajiformes; family Rajidae; genus Leucoraja; species Leucoraja erinaceus. The sequence goes on along the minus strand of NC_073398.1, from coordinate 32,457,563 downwards.
ACAATTGTGCCATTCCTTATTAAAGAAGATTCTTGTTCAGGGATTTTAAATAAAACAGGGTATATTGAATAAAATATGTCCTCGAGAATTACCCTGGCACTTTGTGAAGCAGCATCTGCAGTTACTTGTTTCTAGGGTATATTGTACGCCATCTTTACTGTGTGGTTGCACATTGCTCATTCTGTCTGCCATGGAACAGTGATGCACTGGCGTGCACAATATAGGGGGAGGCTGTAAGGAAGTACTGAAGACACTGTAGATCACAGCCCCAAAACCAGAATCCTGGCATGCTGGCAAGCAGGAGTATTGCTGGACAGCTTACAAACATGCCTAGAACACAAGGGCGGCACTACGGCACAGCGGTAGAGTTGCTGCCTTACAGCGCCAAAGACCCAGGTTCGACCCTGACCACGGATGCTGTCTGAACGGAGTTTGTACATTCTCCCCTTGACCAAGTGGGTTTTCTCCGGGTGCTCCGGATTCCTCCAACACTCCAAAGATGTACAGGCTTGTGGGTTAATTGGCTTCTGTAGAATTGTCCCTAGCGTTGAGATTAGAACCAGCGTATGGGTGATTGCTGGTCAGCGTGGACTCGGTGGGCCGAAGACCCGGTTTCCATGCTGTATCTCTAAACTATTAATGAAGGAAAAGGGGCGGATGACAAAGAACATGGATACCACTCAGGCTGCTGGCAAAGACACAAGCGAGGCAATGACATACGACCATTCCATAGATATAACATTTCTGTAAGCTTCAGTCTGTATGTTTCAGCTTGCCAAAACGTGGTGAAATATGTGTGCACTCTGGAGCTGGGGTCTGGCTGGATACGTCCCACTCTCTGGAGCCTAGCTCTGGTCAGGGGGGAGGGGTATGAAGAGCTGGAATCGAGAAAAGACCAAGATCAATCAAGGCCGGCCACAATCGAAACATATAAAATAGATGCAGGAGTAGGCCATTCAGCCCTTCGAGCCAGCACCACCATTAAATATGATCATGGCTATCATCTAAAATCAGTACCCTGTTCCTGCTTTTTCCCCCCATATCCCTTGATTCCATTAGCCCTAAGAGCTACATCTAACTCTCTTGAATACTTCTCCAGTAGAGGAGTTCCTTCGCCAGGATGATTATAGCGGTTTGAGATGTCTTGCAATCAGCTTCTCTGGGGTAATTGGGGATGGAGGCAATAAATACTGTAACATCTAGTCATGCAGCAGAGAAACAGGCCCTTCGGCCCAAATTGTCCATGCCGACCACCGTGTCCCATCGACACCTATCTAGCCCTTATCCCTCTAAACATTTCCCATCCATCTTCCTGCCCAAATGTTTTTTAAATGGTGTTATATCATCTACCTCAACTACCCCCTCTGATAGGCTTGTTCCATATACCCACAGACCTTTCGAGACCTATGTCCACATCCCAACAGATAAACAATAAAAAATATTGAATTACCCTTTTAGACAATGTTGTGCCTGTGCCTCAGCTTTGAGTTAATGGTACATGTGAACATTTAAACCCTTTACTGCACCGTTCCTCATCTCCCATTGAACATAACAGGCTATCCTCATGTTTAAATGAATGGCTTCACCCTTGTCCATCCTTGCCGTAGCCATGTCTCCTCACTCGCTCTAAGTGAGAGGTTGCCTGTGCCGTAGCTTTCAGTGCGAGGTACATGCGGATATTTAGCTTGCACAGGCAATTATAGATGGACCAGCCGCCTGCGTGCCCTCCCCAGCAAACGTTTGTTCAGGAGCAAGAGCAGTGATGACAGCCAGGGGGCGCCCCATCAGCCGGGGAGCCAGATGAAGTCTAAAGACTGGTACACAAAAATGCTGGGAGAAACTCAGCGGGTGCAGCAGCATCAATGGAGCGAAGGAAATAGGCAACGTTTCGGGCCGAAAGCCTTCTTCAGACGTATAAAGACTGTTCAGGTAACACGTAGGGGTGGAAGATTGCAACCTTCACGTGGTCCGTCCGCCCTGTTTCGACTAATGCAATCAACTCGACGTGCACGAATGGAAGATCAAATAGAACAAGTTGTCCGACAACTTTAGGCTGTGCATGACACACGAAAGATGAAGAAGAAGGTAACACGTACACCACGCTCTGTGGAACATGGTCAGAGTCATATAGCATGGAAACAGGTTCTTCAGCCCAACTTGCCCGTGCCGGCTAAGATGCTCCATCTACACACAGACAGGAAAGGGTACAAAGAAAATTTACGAGAATGCTGCCAGGACTTGAGGGTTTGAGCTGCAGGGAGAGGTTAAGCAGGCTCGGACTCTTAATCCTTGGAACGCAGATAGATGAGGGGTGATCTTATAGAGGTGTATAAAGTCCATGAGAGGAATAGATCGGAGTAGACGCACAGAGTCTCTTGTCCAGAGTAGGAGCATTGAGACCCAGAGGACATAGGTTTGAGGTGAAGGGGGAAACATTTAATAGGAAGCTGAGGGGCAACCTTTTCTCACAAAGGGTGGTGGGTGTATAGAATAAACTGCCAGAGGAGGTAGTAGAGGTAGGGACAATTACAACGTTTAAGAAACAATTAGACAGATACATGGATAGGACAGGTTTGGATGGATACGAGCCAAACGCAGGCAGGTGGGACTAGTGTAGATGGGACATGTTGGTCAGTGCAGGCAAGTTGGGCCGAAGGGCCAGTTTCCATGACCATGACTCTATTCCTGCCTGCATTTGGGCCATATCCTTCTAGACTTTCTCTATCATAAGGTCATAAGGAATAGGGTAGAATGAAGCCATTCGGCCCATCAAGTCTACTCCGCCATTCAATCATGGCTGATCTATCTCTCCCTCCTAACCCCATTCTCCGGTCTTCTCCCCATAACCTCTGACACCTGTACTCATCAATGTACCTTTCCTGTCCATGTCCAAATGCCTTAAATCATTTCCAGTAGAGGGGATGCAACATGGAGGTGTGTATGGTGAACAGGGCTGGCAGCTTGGACAAGCTTATCAGTGCCACCACAGTGACAATGACTGCATGGTATATAGGTCATGCAGTCAGACTGGAAACACATCATTGCAGTAAAGATAGTAAAACACAGGAAACCAAACTTGATCAAATTATTTGTTGTAACATTAAAAAAAAGTACAGTCACGTCAAAATAGAATACAACTATAAAACTGCTGCAGATGCCTTAAGAAAATAGTGAATATAAATTCTACAGTATTTACCAATGTTGATGCATATATTTCAGAAAGCAGGTTCCATACCACTTATAGTTTACTATACAGCAAGTGTCCATATTAAAGACTCAAGATTAAGACTTAAAGGATTATGACAAATAATTACATATTTTAACGATATTATTTGAGTTTGTCTGCAATTGTTTCATCAAGCAAAGAGTTAAGAAATTAACTTTCGATTTATTCAGATCAGGATGTATCTAATATATTGATAATTTAGTTTGCACATTTGAGGTGTATATATATATATATTTATATACATTACACACATATACAGACAATAGTGTTATTTTACTTACACGGAATCAAAGCCAGTAAATGGTTCAGTGTTTTTAATTATTTTACATGTTTTCACACCAGAGTTTTATCTGCTCTGCTGAAATTTTTCAAAGCCTAAATGACTGCCGCTGCAAACAGAGGTGTACATGGAAGCAGTTGTTTCTGCTCTTTTCTATTTAAAACCATTAAAAAGTCAATATAGCATTTTCATTATGGAATACTTGGGCGTAAATCGGGCCAAGTCGCTTAAAAAGAAAAATGGGACAACAGCCCCAAGACAAAACTGCAAAGCAAACTGGTCCAAAACCCACCTGGTCCCAACTCGAACACCTATTGGTACCACGACTTGCCACCGAGAGAATGTGTTATTCATTATCAAGCAGTCTGCAATTCCAGCACTGTTTCTACCATTTCACGTGTTAGGGCAGATGATTCCTATGAATGTATTCAGTACGAACGGGTGTAATTGACACAGTAAAGAGTAAAAGATTAATCTGTTATTTTACAATAAAACATTTTTCTGCAAATGATCTGTCCTGATGCACATGGCTACCATTAAAAGTGAATTGAAAACAAATGTGTACTGACATTAGAAAATACTTGGTATTTTTTTCCTTTTGTTGGGACTTCAATATTTTATTCCTATCAACTCAAGTGTAGTGGCACTGACTTCTCTGCAGTCTTCAATATACCTGTGCAAGTGCAGGAAGAAAGCAAGTAGTCGGGGTTATTGCCAGCATTATAAATGCCTGCCCAGTTTTGCCTCAGGGGAAATTCGACCCAGTTACCCTTCCTTGGAAGTTACAAAGCAAAAGATCACAAGAGTGACCCGGAATAATTCATAACATTCTCCGAGATTTCTGACCACAATCTGCAAAAGTTATTGCTCAATCAACCTTCAAAATTGTCATGTCAAGGTTTATATAAGCGACAATCCAGGGTCAACCTACATTATCAGTGGATGCAGAATATCGACCCGTTCTTGAAATTAAGCGACCTGTGGTACATTACTGAGATGTTTGCTTCAATCTTCTGCGCTTGGGTTCAAATCTCACTGCCCCCTATTACTCGATTATAAACTGTGCGAGCTCGACAACTTTAAACAATGAGGTGAGTAATCATTTTCACGTGGCTTGCTGAATTTGTTAATTTTAGTTTAACAAAGAGAAATACCTTCTGTACATTGTTAGGAATTCTTCAATTATTTCAGCCTGTGCTATACACCATTTCTTTTGTATAACGTTTCTTTTGAATACAGTGAAGTCATTTCGAAAGTCAGGTAATTTTCTCTTTCATTAATGCTCTTCACTCACTTTGGAGAAGGGGGAAGCAGGAGTCCTAAAGCAATACTGACTCTGGGATGGTTCTTCTGTCCGTCTGAGGGTTTCCGAAATGCTGGGGACCAGTCGGAGCTGGATGTGAATGTTGTGTTTGTGCATGTGTGTCAGAGTGTGGTGATGTTCTACTATAGATACCGCTGCCACTTGCAGGAACGCCCGGGTAGCTAAACTCGGGGTGAGGAGTCTGCTGTGCATTGTGGAAGCTCGGCGACCTCTGCATGTTTCCTCTGTACCTTAACTCAGCTTCCTGATTCCACTGTCGTTCATATTGCTCTTGCCTCTTTTTGTAGTCGTGTTGGTACTCTGGCGAGCGCTGCTGTGCGCCGAGCTCAAACAGAGCGGGTTGCCTTACGTAACTGGTCGGGTTTCCCGAATCATATTGTACACTGTGATCTAAAGGCCGTGCCGCAGTTCTGAAAGACGAAGAGTTCGAAAATTGACGGCCAAGAGTGTGGGAGTTCCTACTAGTCTCGTCATAGTTTGGCATGTGTGCTACCTTGTTAACATACGGTCTACTGTCATGGCTTTGCCGACCGGCAGACATATTGTAACTGTACTGTGAGAACACAGGCATGTCTTTAGCTCTAGTTGGTGAGTACTGAGGTAGACTACCATGGTACCCAGGAGGACCAGAGTAGGATGGTGGCGAAGAAGGCTGTCGTTTTATTAAAGATCTTTGGTTAGAACTTACTGATGAAGAATGAGTCCGTGAAGGCCTTTGTTGATAAGTTGCACTAGCATTGACTGCCTTACTTGAAAACTGTACAGGTGAGATCTTTGAGGGACTGGTAGCTTCCTTGGAGTGTGCATTATTTTGTGCTGTACTTGATTCCCCATGTTCAACCATGTCCTCAGCGCACGTCTCGTATTCATGATCAACTCCAGGAACATTGTCATATTCTGAAGCATTCGAGTCTCTCTTTGTTTCGTCGACTTCAATAATCAACCCTTTCGTTCTGCCGAAGAACACGTGCGCCTCATCTGGACTGGAATGGGAGCTCGATGCATTGTAACTTCCAGTTCTGCCCCTGCCATCCGCAGAATGTTTTGAAGTCGAATCTGAAGTTTTCTGACCCGAAGGTTTGTTCCATTTTGGTGCAAATTCCTTTCTGACACCGGGATTTGCATTTGAGTTCTGGTTAGCAGTGGCATTGCTCAGCTGTTTGGGGTTGGCGTGCACCAATGCACGCTGCGTTGGCTGCCCTTTTTGTTTGAGCTGATCAAGGTCTGGCAAAACCTTCACTTTGCCTCCCTTATTTTCCACGAAACCTGCCTTTTGGGATTTCACAGTTGGCTTTTCCAAGGGGCTCTTCTTGGGCCTAATGTCAGGCTGCTTCTCTTGCACTTTCTCTGGTGACGCCTTCTTATCTTTCTTCTTCGAGGCTGGTGGGCCTCCTTTAATTACATTGTTCTGTCCATTGGTCAAGTGATTGAGAATGGGTGGCTCTTGGTGCTCGGCAGGCATTTGCCCAAGAGATTTCTGTGGAAATTCTTCAGGTTTAGCTGAAAATGTACAACACAGAACAATGCTTAGAGAAATCGTACCTTCATTCATATATTTTACACAGAGAGGAATAGATCGGGTAGACGAACTGTATTACTCAAGAGTATGGGAATCGAGAATCAGAGGACATAGGTTAAAAGGTGAGGGGGGGGGGGAAGGTTTAATAAGAACTTGAGAGGTAACTTGTGTACATACAGGTTGGTGGGTGCATGGAATGAGCTGCCAGAGGAGGTAATGAGGCAGGTACTATCACAATGTTTAAGAAACATCTATTCAGGTACATGGATAGGACAGGTTTAGAGGGATATGGGTGGGACTAGTGTAGATGGGACAGTCATGGGTCAATTGGGTCGAGGGGCCTGTTGCCATGCTGTGACTCTGAGGTAGATACTATTTCTTTGCACACAAGAATCAAGTGTGTTTTATAGTTATATGTTCCGAAATATAACAATTAAATTCTTACTTGAGGTAATCCGGATAAGAAATACCTAATATTGATACCAAAGAAAGCGCATACAAGACTAAACATTTTACAATTTAGCACAATGTTTCCAAACTATTTACCCGAGAGGGAGCGGGTGGCGGCAGGTTGGAATTGCAGAAAGATGCTATATATTGTTTACAAAATACGTCAATGCATTTGGACTATGTCCACACTTCTCTCCTGTTTCTTGATCTCGCTATCTCAGGAGACAAAAATCAGATCAAATATATCTCCAGTAAATAAAATCAGAAAGACCAAGGGAGGGTGAAGAGGGTGGGGCGGGACCTGTGATTCAAGAAAAAGGTCCAGCATGGTGGTGCAGTGGTAGAGTTGCCGCCTCATACTACTAGAGACCCTGGTTCGATCCTGACTATGGGTGTTGTCTGCACGCAGTTGGTCCATTCTCCCCCGTGGGTTTTCTCCGAGATCTTCAGTTCCCTCCCGCACTCCGAGGAAGTACAGATTTGTTGGTTAATTGGCTTGGTGTATATAAATATAAAATTTCCCCCAGTGCGTGTTGTACAGTGTTAGTGTGCGAGGATCGCTGGTCGGTGCGGATCTGGTGGGCCGAAGGGCCTGCTTCCGCGCTGAATCTCTAAACTAAACCAAGTTCACAAAATGAAGTCACGTCAACTGCAACTGCATCAAGATTTTCAAAGGGAAAATTAGTATAGTATATTATTATTTGTATGACTGACTTGGCAAATGAAATTCCTCATATGTTGCAAAACATACTTAAGACAATAGACAATAGGTGCAGGAGTAGGCCATTTGGCCCATCGAATCAGCACCACCATTCAATGTGATCATGGCTGATCATCCCCAATCAGTACACCGTTCCTGCCTTCTCCGCTAATATCCCCCGACTCCGCTATTTTTAAGAGCCCTGTCTAGCTCTCTCTTGAAAGCATCCAGAGAACCTGCCTCCACCGCCCTCTGAGGCAGAGATTACTTGGCTAATAAAGTATTACTAAAGTAATAAAGTACTAATAAAGTATTGGCTTTATTACTTGGCTCATAAAGTATTATTGTGATTGTGCAAGAACAAATTTAATTCCATATTTCAATTTTTTAGGGAATTATTAGCAAATTTCTGTTAACCGTACGGCCATGATGTGGGGTCGTCTGTCTGCCTGCCTGCATCAGCTGTTAGTGCATTCACGTCTGTAGCACACAAGGGTATTTGGTTGAGACCCTATTGAGATTGGCTACAAATCAAAAGCTATACAACCAATGATGCACAATAAAACACAAATTTTGGAAAGTGCAGGCATCAACTATTGCCAGCAAATGGCTCAACAAAAATAATAACAGAAAATGCCAGAGAGAGGGAGAGAGAGAAAAAAAGAGACCAAACTGAGCCAATATCACAGATGGATGACTGATGAGACTGATCAGCTGTTCATCTGTGATACTGGCTCAGCCTGTTTTTTTCATTCTCACTGGAAGTGGAACCAAACCCAGCCTGACCATGCTGGGCATGTCTCCCTGCCCTGATTTTGTATCTCCTCTATACATTTGGCTCTGTTGTCTCCACCAGGTTATTTCCCAGGATGGCATATGATGAAAGAATGGATCGACTGAGCTTATTTTTACTGGAATTTAGAAGGATAAGAGGCGATCTTATAGAAACATATAAAATTATTAAGAGATTGGACAGGCCAGATGCAGGAAAAATGTTCCCCATGTTGGGGGAGTCCAGAACCTGGGGTCACAGTTTAAGAAGAAGGGGTTGGCCATTTAGGACTGAGATGAGGAAAAACCTTACTCCCCAGAGGGTTGCGAATTTGTGGAATTCTCCGCCAAAGAAGGCAGAGGAGGCCAATTCACTGAATGTATTCAAGAGAGAGTTAGATATAACTGAATCAAGGGATATGGGGCGAAGGCAGGAACGGGGTAAAGATTCTGGATGATCAGCCATGATCATCTTGAAGGCGGTGCTGGCTCGAAGGGTTGAATGGCCTACTCCTGCACCTATTTTCTATTTTTCTATGTTCACACCCTCCAACCACTCCCATTCACTCATTGGCCATTATAGATACAGCATGGACACAGGCCATTCGGAGTCCACACTGACCAGCGAGATCCCCACACACTAACACATTCCTACACAACTGGGACATATATATTTATACCAAGCCAATTAGCTATAAACCTGTACATCTTTGGATTGTGGGAGGAAACCGGAGCTTCCCGGAGAAAACCCACGCAGGTCACGGGGAGAACGTACGAACACCGTACAGACAGCACCCGTAGTTAATATCAAACCTTCCCAAGATCCAACAAAGGATCTTTGATCTGAAACATTAATTCTGCTTCTCTTTGCGAAAACTCTGTTTGTCCTTCTGCATATTTCCAGCATTTTCTGTCCTTTCTTAGATTTCCACCATCTATAGTGTCATTACATGGGTCAGTGTTGAACATGCACAATCTGTGCTGGGCTTTGTTAATAATCAACTGCTGTTCCAAATAACTCATTTTATGAAGAACTACCTAGTTAATACATCAGATATTTTGAAAGATGTTTCTTCAATGTATTGTTGCATCAATTTTTAATGCTCGTTCTGTAATGAGGTTTCATGGGATCTATTATTTTGTAAACAACTAAAATCTGACTACATTTTACCATAAAGAATCAGGACAAACAACAATTTTGTTAATGAACCTGCAGCAACATCTAATGGAAGATTATCAAGAGGTGATATAAAATTATAAATTCTGGAAACGCTCCACTGACGTCTTCAAAAAAAAAATAATTAGGGAAGGTGACTAGATAGAGACGGGCTGCTGAGAAGCTTGGTGAATCAGTGCGCTGAGTTACTGCTCTTGTTTAAACCAGAATATTATTTTTTTGCTAACACAGCTGGATCCTCATCTCAGACAGACTACCAAGGCAGACACCAGTTGGAGGCAGGGAAAAAAAAAATTAAATGAGAACCGAATCCAACTGTGCTGTTCACATGGGCTCATTAACACACACCCCTCGTACAGACTACCTCAGAGTGATGATATCACAGGAGCTGCCATGTCTCATTTCAAGGAGGTTTGGGGTAATGGTCTTTGACACAGGTCGAAGAGAAGATTAGGTTTAGGGCTTAAAAAAAATAAAAATAAATTTAAAAATTCAGTAGACAATAGACAATAGGTACAGGAGGAGGCCATTCGGCCCTTCGAGCCAGCACCGCCATTCAATGTGATCATCCCCAATCAGTACCCCGTTCCTGCCTTCTCCCCATATCCCCTGACTCCGCTATTTTTAAGAGCCCTCTCTAGCTCATACCATACCAAATCATACCAGAACTCTCCACACTAAATTCTTTAAACAATCTCTAAGATCATCATTAACTAATCAAGAATGATTTCGGTCTATGTCTATTGCGTTAGAATCAGATTTCAGACCATGAAACTCCTTGAGCGGTTTTGCCGCTATGAAAACATATTTATGAGTTATGTAAGAAAATGTACATGCCTGGATCATTAATCCAGAGGAATATCTGCAATTGCTCTTTCAAACAGACTATATGAATGTTAAAGAAAGCACATTTTGCCCAAAGACTTAATGGTTAAACACATTTTGATAAAGATCTGCGTTTTATTAAAATATCATTGAAAGGAGATTACACAGGTTGCAACCAAATTATGTATTTGACACTTGAAGCTTGTTACCTTGTATTAGTTCATGAAGGAACTGCAGATGCTGTAAAATCGAAGGTAGACAAAAGTGCTGGAGAAACTCAGCGGGTGCATCCGCACCCGCTGAGTTTCTCCAGCACTTTTGTCTACCTTGTATTAGGTTCTATGGAATTCACAGCCATGCACTTTAATTGACCTTACATAGCAGCAAAACCTGTGTTAAAAACCAGATATCCATATAAACCACAACTCCAAAACTGTCAATTACTAATTTGAGTGCTGACATTTTCAATAAAAGGGATTGTGCAAAATAAATGCCTTGCTTCCCGAGTAATCCGTGAACTTGATGGGGAGACAAGAGAAAGGATACAATACAATAGGGGGGGGGGGGATTCTAAAAGAAGCCAGTGACAGAAAGACACTAAGCTGTCTACCGAAAGATACTAACTCTTGAAGCTAGTAAACCTTTCAGTGTGTATTAGCAACAGAACACAACAGTATCCAGAAGAGAAAACTGCAGCCCAGCTTCACGTGATCCTGCATAAATTCATACATCTTTTCCCTACATTAATTAAAACTTGTTCCCAAATCCACAAATATAAAAATGGATTTGACATAACAAAATAAATCTTAAAACAGAACTGTCTTTTAAGATGATGAATCAAAGTGATGGGAGTCTAAACACCCCGTATAGCCCTGTCCCATGGTGCAAGTTCATTCCAAGAGCTCTCCCAAGTTTAAAAAAAATCAAACTTGTGGTAAGCACGGAGAATGAACGTAGCGGGTACGTCGGAGCTAGGGGACGTCTCTTAGCGGCTCGTAACGCTAACAGCAGGTACTCGGGAAGACTCGCTAATGGCAGGTAAGCATGGGAAGATTCGTGAAGATTTTTCAACACGTTGGAAAATGTCCACGAGAGCCCCGAGTATCGGCGAGTGGCCATTACCGTAAATCTCCGAGTTCGAATTGGGGCAAACTCACGAGAGCTCTTACAATGAACTCGCACCGTGGGACAGAGCTATTAGTCTAAATACATTCTGCTTCTGCTTCCATCCCTCCCTCAGCCCTGGCTCTCCAGTTGATATGTTGATGTGCGTTTTTAAATTTTCATTGATCACAGAATTTCTCACGACAGAGCGTGAGAAATTTATGATCAGAGTGAGAATTTGGCCAAGTGTGTGATTCTCACGCTCAACGTGTGACTGTTGGCAGCCCTGATCTTATGCAAAGCATTGCAGTTAAAGCTCGTTGGTGGGCTCTCCTTTCTGCTTTTCCTTGCAGACAAGGCAAGGGAACTATCAGGAAGGTCAACCCACTCAACAGTGCTAATGCAATGTTCAATAGCAACGTTCTCCACAGATTTAGAAATTATGAAGAGAATCATGCAAGAGAGGGTGGGAGCAAGCCAGAACGCCATAGAGAAAGATGCTCCACAAGCTGACGTGTATCGCTGTTCCAATAACTTAATGTCATTTTATTCTGTCTCGAGCTTGCTTGGCAAACAGATTTTTCCCCCAGTGCTACACAATGAGCTTGAGACAACATTTTTATTTTGCAAATAGTTTATCTCAGAAGAGCCTGCAACCTTTATATCTCCAGATAATATTGACTGGGGCAATCTTGAGTTTGATTTACTATCTTCATTACAAATAATGCCAGTTAGAAATAGCAAAGCATTCTAAAGTTCAATTGCGATATATATAATATTTGGTTTTGAATTTAATTATAACAAATCTATAGACAAATATTCTAGAATATTTCAAAGTCTTTGAAAATATATTAGTCTCAGTACCTCAATGATTCAAACCAGTGATTTGGAAATTAAAACTAACCTGCAGGTATAGGTTTAGCATTTTCTTTGATTTTGTAAGTTTAGTTTACATAGCAGTGCAGCTCTCTACCTCTGCTCAGGTAGAAATGATTGATATTTCATTTTCTCAATTTCATAACTGCAGGAAATTTACAACCCTATTTTTGCCCAAAACAAACTCTAGCAAAACAAATAAGTGGAGAATAATTGTTACTGTAAAGATGAAAGAACTCGCTCAGGCAAACATCCTTGCTCCCTTCCAACTCATCAGGGCCCTGGTTCACTTAGCTGGTTCAATTAATAATTTACTATATACATCTTAAAATATAGAACAGCCAAATTAAAAATGCAACGATAGACACAAATATCTGGAGTAACGCAGTGGGACAGGCAGCATCTCTGGAGAGAAGAAATGGGTAACATTTCAGGTCGAGACCCTACTTGAGACCGAAACAACCCCCATTCCTTCTCTCAAGAGATGCTGTCTGTCCCACTGAATTACTCCTGCATTGTGTTTATCTTCGGTGTAAACCAGCATCTGCAGTTCCTTTCTGCACAAATTAAGTATGCATTGGGGCATTAATAGGAATAACATTCTACAGTCCGTAAAATCTTTCTACAGTCCGTGTGGCATCACCAAAATCCCAACCATCCCAGTTTTAGTGCAAGGGGCTGTTTGCAAAAGAGATGCAAAGTGCTGGAGTAGCTCAGTGGGTCCAGCAGCATCTCTGGGATTAAAAAGGGATAGGTGACATTTCTGGTCGGGACCCTTCTTCCGACTGAAAAAGGATCACGACCTGAATAGACGCCCCTTTTTCTCCAGAGATGCAGCCTGACCCCACTGAGTTATTCCAGCACTTTGTGTCTATCTTTGCTATAAACAGGTCTTTGCAATTCCTTATTTCTACATCTTGAAAAAAAATAAATTGGTTTAGTATGATGGAAGGAGATGTGCTGTCCATGATGTTCTGGAGTTGGACCATTGGAATAAACGATATAGTGAATCATTCTGAAATTGTCGGTATAATGAACAACTCAGTAAATGAAACGCTGGTTGTAATAGTTCAGAAAAAGCAAAAGTCAAATGTATCTCTCAATTTTTCACTGCCATCTACTGGAAAACCACTGAACTGCTCAGCATACTACAATTATACTACCCAGGATTTAAGTGTGGAAAAAAAATTGAATATTTGCAACTTTCATATCCTTTCAATGGTATTTTCTACACATCTAAAAAATAAAATGATTAATGTGATCACATTGAATGGCTCGAAGGGCCGAACGGCCTACCCCTGCACCTATTGTCGATTATTTATTGTCATTTTAAATGTGGTTTTAATGCTCGTAAAGTCAAAATGATGAAGTAGAATTCCCAATAAAATGCAAATTGCTAAGGAATAAAGATGTATTAACATTTTAAGACATTGTAACTTGAATCTCATCCCAACTGCAGCAGGCAAGAAGTTACAAAACTGCATTGTGAAAATGTCAATGTGTACAAAGGAAACCCCCATGTTGTAGCCAATGCATCATATAACGCAAGGCACAGCCTTTTCTTTAAATCTCTTCAAAGAAACTAAAACAAAAAAGCATTCTATATATCATGATGTATAGCAGCATAATTTATCTCATATTTAGGAATATATTACTAAGTGTCAGCCTGTTTTAAAACTAGAAGGTATAGGTTTAAAGCAAGGGTTCATAACCTGGGTTAAATTTACCCCCAGGGGTAGATTTTTGCCTACCCAGGGGGGAAATTTGTTGATTCTGGATTTGTACATATTTTTTCCCATTGACTGACTGTGTTTGGTTCTGGTATACCGGTATCTGTTCATCATTAGTTGTTCATAAATAAATGAAATAACATTGTTATGTGCTATTAAAGTTGCCGGGGGGTAAACAGGACGAAAAAGGTTGGGAACCCCAGGCTTAAGGTGAGAGAGGAAAGGGGCCAGAGGGACAAGGTTTAACTCAGCTGCCTTTCACCAACTTCCTGAATTCAGAGCTCAATCACATGCAACACTAAAAACAGACTTTTGCTTATTAGATCATTTAACAAGTACTTGGTTTAATGTTCAATACTGATTAAAGGAGTAGCAGCGATCTGAAAATAATGCCACAGACACTCTATGCAAAAATGTACCATACAACTTTGCCCTAAATCATTACTCCTTTACTTGCAAGAAGTATAGAAGTGCAACACATTTCACACTAAGGGTTATACTGAAACACTCACCTGGTGGTGGCAAGTCCAGTTTACTACGCTTTAACTCAGACATGGAATTTTGAAGCTGATCCACAGCAAAGTCATCTTCGAAGTAGAAATCCTTGGCCAGAGATTCCTGCAGAAACTCTATCAAGTCTTCCATTGCTAACTTCAGCATATGTTCTACAAAAAGAAATAGATTTTTATTACAATTTTGAAGGGGATGGGATTTTCCTCCCTTCTCTGAGACATCCACTATTTTCCGCTCCATAATGCAAATAAGCCAAGCACTCTCAGATGCTCGGTCTGCTTTCTACTTTTTTCTTACCTGTAAGCAAAGGACGAGCCTTTGCCAAGAAGCTCTGCTTCGCTACATTATAGTAGTCAAGATCTCCACATGGGAAAAACACCATCATAAACATTTTAGGTAGACAAAAGTGCTGGAGAAACTCAGCGGGTGAGGCAGCATCTATGGAATCGAAGGAAATAGGCGACGTTTCGGGTCAAGACCCTTCTTCAGACTGATGTGGGGGTGGTGGGGGGCGGGAAGAAGAAAGGAAGATGCAGAGACAGTGGGCTGTGGGAGAGCTGGGAAGCGGAGGGGAAAGAAGGAGAAAGCAGGGACTACCTGAGATTGGAGAAATCAATGTTCATACCCCTGGGGTGTAACTAAGATACCATAAATATCATAATCATTTAGTTTAGTTTAGAGATACAGTGCAGAAACAGGCCCTTCATTTGGTACTTTACCAAGTAGCTGCTTGGGCAGAACGGTGGCGCAGCGGTAGAGTTGCTGCCTTACAGCACTTGCAGCATCGGAGACTTGGATTCGATCCCGACTACGGGTGCTGTCTGTACAGAGTTTGTACGTTCTCCCCGTGACGGCGTGGGTTTTTTCCCCCCAGAGATCTTCGGTTTCCTCCAACACTCCAAAGGAGTAGGTTAATTGGCTTGGTGTAAGTGTCAATTGGCCCTAGTATGTGTAAGGTAATGTTAATGTGCGGGGATCGCCAGTCGGTGCGGACTAGGTGGGCCGAAGGAGCAGTTTCTCTAAACTAAACTAAATACTTAAAAAGAATACAAAATCAAGCTATTAAGTATATTGCACGATTCTTTTACTTAAGAACCAACTAAAATATTTGTTTCAGCCAAATCTTTGAGATTCTTTGACCACAGGTTAGATCTTTAGCTTGAAATCAGTTAAATGATTGTGACAAGTCGCTGTTGTTTCTATATGTCATGTCTCAGTCAGAAGGTGAACATTAATCACAAGCCAGTGCTTCTGATCATGATTCAGTGATCCTTTTGAATATTTGACACAAAGCTCTCAGGGAAAACAAAACCAAAATGGACTTCAAATGTTGTTTCCTTCCAATAGTGGAACACTCTCCTGGGAGTCATTAGTTTAACCTTCTAATGAAGAACAAGTCACTTTGGTAAAATGGAGACACAAGGAACTGCAGAAGTTGGCTTAAAAAAAAAAAGTCTGAAGACGGGTTCCGACCCGAAACGTCACCTGTCCATGTTCTCCAGAGATGCTGCCTGACCTGTTGAGTTATTCCAGCACTTTGTGTCTCACTTTGGTAAAATAGTGCCTAAAACCGCATATTCAACTCTGCAATGCAATTCAGCTAGACTTATTGGAAGGGGGAAAAAAATATCAATATCTTTGCCATTAGCTGAAATACGCACGCAGCTACAGGTTTCAATGGCGCAACAGAAATGCAAGACCAGTTCACTTGAATAGGCTTGTTTCAACACAACACCATTGAATACAAACACATTGCAGTCATTAGTACACTGAACAAAAGTGATGCAAGTCGCAAGAGCAAGATTAATAATTTACATGGTTTTGCTTCTCAGCTGTTGAACTCATTTAAGGAGGCTTGATTAATTTCTGCTCTCAAAACCAGATTGTTTTAAAAGCTCACAAATTACACGACTTGGCTCTGTACTTATCCAATCATGTCAAACACAGTAGAAACATTCTTTGCTTAGCAGCTATTGAGGTTTGGCCTAGCATTACCAAAATCCTCTTCAAAAACAATAATGATTTGCATTTTATAGTGTTCCCAACATAATGAAATGTCTCAAACCACTTAAAATGATTATTAATTATTAAATAAAAGCCACTGGGTCACAAAGACATATTGGGAAAGATAAAGATTAGTTTAGAGATACAGCATGGAAACAGGCCCTTCAGCCCACTGAATCCGCACCGACCATAGAGGATGCATTTTTTGTTCTTTGTAATCCTAGTAATCCCATGCAATCCACACATTAGCATCAATTAACAGAAGCCAATTAACCTTGGAATGAGGCAGGAAACAACACTCAGCAAAAACCCATGCAGGTCATGGGGAGAATGTGCAAACTTCGTACAGACAGCACCCGTAATCAGGATCAAATCTGAGTCTCTGGAGCTGTGAGGCAGCAACTCTACCGCTGCACCACTGCGCCATCTAAAGACTAGGACAAGGAGGTGGAATTTAAGAGGCACCTTAAAGGAGAGATATAGGTCAGAGACTATTAGATGGGGTGAAGGTAGGAAATCTTATGGATGAAATGTACTTATAAACAGAGAAGTCCAGAAGTCCCAATTCCATGCTCTCATAGAGGAGGTGTTGTTTGTGCCTTCTGAGTATTCTGCAGGAATGGTGGATTTCCAAAGAAAATAATGATTGAAAAAAATGAAAATATTGAATAAGAAACAACTTTCAAAACGGAAGTACAAACTCATAATTGAACAATCCATCTGACCAGAAAACTGTGGAGTGAAAAATAAAATAATGAAAATAAATGGTAACATCCTTGAAGGTCTGAGCCAAAATTGCAGCCGTTATTTATATATTTAATGATGTTACTGCCCAGACTAGCTAATGAATCTATACACATCTTCCAAAGATTTTTATCAAAGGTCGCTATTTACTTTTGAGTTTCGTTAGCTTGATTCCAGCATCTTTACTTTTACTTTAGAGATACAGCGTGGAAACAGGCCCTTCGGCCCACCGAGTCTGCGCCGGCCAATGTTCACCCCAGTAAACTAGCACTATCCTACACAGTAACGACAATTTCCAGAAGCCAATTAACCTACAAACCTGTACGTCTTTAGAGTGTGAGAGAAAACCGGAGCGCCCGGAGAAAACCCACGCAGGTCACGGGGAAAACGTCTTAGCTCCGTACAGACAGCACCAGTAGTCAGGATCGAACCCGGATCTTTGGTGCTGTGAGGCAGCAACTCTACCACTGCACCACCATTGATGGACATGATTGAAGTTTACTGAAAACCACCACAGGTACAGCATATGTGGCAAAAACGACAAAAAAGTCTGAGCGCTTCACCTTACCTCCAACTGAGTGGTAAAAATGTCGGGAAACTGAGGGAGTTAGTTTACTGGTTTGGTCCAATTAAGATAGTGGAGGAAAAAAAAGTATTAATGACAGAAGAAAAAAAGCTCTTTCATATTGTTGCTGGATAATATATATATTGCATTAATAAAGTATCAACATTCAAACCCGGGTCATTGCTGAGCTTGTTCATTCTCTGTTCACATGGGGCACTGTAATTGGCTTCACCAGGCCCTGACAAAGACGGGGATTTACTCAACACAGCCGAAGAATCTTGTTTCCAGCCGCTACATACCGGCAAACATAAATATCTCTGTTGAGATGCTCCCATTCCTCCATCTAGGGGCATTCAAACATAAAGAGCGACTGCCTCAATGAGGGAAGATGGGCCCGTGGTTCGTGGATGAGGAGCAGAGATAAAGGGGACAATTAGAACATGAAATATTTGAAGAATACAAGACTTTCATTTCTGTAGATTCCCTTTGAGTTCAGTCCAGCCGAGATGAAAGATAGCTACACTGTTTGATGCAAGCATCCCAATTAAAGTGAAATGGTGTGAGGTTTAGCAAGTTTTCCTTTACCCAAAATAACTGTCAGCTATTTGTCAGCAATTACAAATCACAATTGAGAAAGAGATGTGATATTTTACAATTATACAGTTTGTGGGGGAAGGGACCAGATAGCTTTATCTTTCTCTTCTCTAACAAGAAACATCTTCTGTAGGTCCCCAAATCTTGTCTTTTTAACCTTGTGGTTGACGTACTATTGAAACAAGGCATGAAAGAGACAGCATGCCTACCAACTGATTGGGGATGATCAGCCATGATCACATTGAATTTTGGCTCGAAGGGCTGAATGGCCTACTCCTGCATCTATTGTCTATTGTCATCTAAAGAGCGACACAGTGGTAGAGTTGCTGCCTTAAGCGTTAGAGACCTGGGTTCGATCCCGACTGTGACCGCATAGGTTTTCTCTGGGTGTTCTGATTTCCTCCCACACTCTGAAGATGTACAGGTTTGTAGGCTAATTGGCTTTGGTAGACATTTGGAAATTGCCCCTGGTGTGTAGGCTAGTGTGATCGCTGGTCAGCACGGACTCAGTGGGCTGAAGGGCCTGTTTCCATGCTGTATCTCTAAAACCCAAACTCATCATTCACCCGTTTGCAATAGTTCTGTTACCCCACTTTCTCATCGACTCTCTGCACACAAGGAGCAATTTACAGAGGCTGCTTAATTGGCAAACCCGCACGTCTTTGGGATGTGGGAGGAAACTGGAGCACGCAGAGGAAACCTATGCAGGCACAGAGGGAACATGCAAACTTCACACAGACAACACCCAAGGTCAGGATTGAACCGGGGCCCCTGGTGCAGTGAGGTAGCTGCCCAACAAGCTGCGCCACTTTGCCGCCAAAGCACAAAGAGTGAATTAGATCATTCTAAAGCTATAAAGTGGAAAAGCACAATAAAATATAAATAATTAAGTGATCTTACTTTTGTGCAGTTTAAGAATTGTGTATGACATTGCTGTAAGAATCCGGTCTCCTTCCAGCATGTAGATATCCCACAACCTCAATGTGAGAGTGAAAGGAGTCTGTGACAAGGTAAATTAAAAAACATAGTTTAAGTCTTAAACAATATTTCTATAAATCCATTTGACAAAAAAATATTTCCTTTACTTTGAAGAATCCACATAACTTTTCCAGTGCAACAATCCAGAAAATTAAACACGATTCTATTTACTAAGTAAATAAATACGAGTGAAGGAACTTCTGAAGAAATATCCATAACTGAGAAGGAATAATAAACAACGCAGCTCCTACGATTCAGACCACATTTCTCCACCACACAAGTATTAACTCATCCAGCGCAGGCAGCATGGAGATGCAGCAGAGTTGCTGCCTCACAGTGCCAGAGACCCAGGTTAAATCCTGACTGCGGGTGCTGTCTGTACGGAGTTTGTACATTTTTCCCGTGACCTGTGCGGATTTTCTCCTGGATCTCCAGTTTCCTCCCACACTCCAAAAACTTCCAGGTTCGTAAACATTTAAAACATTGTAAATTGTCCCTAGTTTGTGTTGTACGATAATGTTAATGTGCGGCTATCGCTGATCGGCGTGGACTTGGCGGACTGAAGGGCCTGTTTCCACGCTACATTTCTAAACTAAACAGTAAGACATTGGGAAACTGCATGGTAGGAAGACCATTTGCTCATTCACACAAACAAAAGGCATGTAGTCTTCCTGGATGCAAAGGCTATTTTCCATTTAGTATAATGATCCCACTAGAACAGATACTGCCCAGGTGCCATTAGAGAAAGCAGGACAGCAGCATATATTCACTTGTAGCACAATTATTTACTGGCGATGAAAGGTCAAAGACAAGTACTAAAGAAAATTTATGGATGCATTACATTATGAAATTCACATTTCTTGCAACTTTATTTTTATGATAGAATACTGCTGTTTTGGGAATTTTTCATTTCTGCTATCCTTTGGGACAGAATTTTTCATAACATTAAGCTTGGGAAAAGCTTCATTGATTTTTTTTCCAGTACAAAGACTCTCTGATCCTGTTTTACTGCCTTACTTCGAAGTTATCTGATGGGAATAAAATTTAGCAGTTTTTCAATGTTTTAACATCGTTAAATACTTGGAAGTGTTCCTGCCTTTAACTCATATCTTCTTGTCGGAACAGCTGGCATTTTAACATCACATTGATTCCCATTAAACTTCAGATGAGCGTTTATTGTTTTTGAATTTACTCTAATTTCTACACACAACACTGGTGTGGTTCGCAAAATGGAACACAGGAAGAAAAGTGGCATATAATTGTGATAATGTAAAACCTTAATAAACCTTCAGGACATGGATAACCCGTTCATATTTTAACTGCTTTGTGATACTAAGCAAGGACATTAGTAGCAAGCATACAGTGCCCTCCATAATGTTTGAGACAAAGACCCATTATTTATTTGCCTCTGTACTCCACAATTTGAGATTTGTAATAGAAAAAAATCAGTGTCAGATTTTAATAAAGGGTATTTTTATACATTCTGGTTTCACCATGTAGAAATTACAGCACCGTTTATACATAGTCCCCCCCCCCCCCCCCATTTCAGGGCACCATAATGTTTGGGATACAGCAATGTCATGTAAATGAAAGTAGTCATGTTTAGTATTATGTTGCATCATTTGCATGCAATGACTGCTTGAAGTCTGCGATTCATGGACATCACCAGTTGCTGGGTGTCTTCTCTGGTGATGCTCTGCCAGGCCTGTATTGCAGCCATCTTTAGCTTATGCTTGTTTTGGGGGCAAGTCCCCTTCAGTTTTCTCTTCAGCATATAAAAGGCATGCTCAATTGGGTTCAGATAGGGTATTTGACCTTCCGCCAAATTAATTCCATGTATTGCAAAATTTAAAGTCAGATTTCCATCCAATGTTCAACACTTGACTTATGTTTTCAATCTGCAGAGGAGACCGAAAAAATAGTATGTACAAAATAACAGACCCTCCAGTCATCTGCTAAGTTTCTCAATGTCTTTCCACTGTTTGCACGCAACAAAAGCTTTTCACTGGACCTCGGTTCACGAGACAATAAACTAAACTGAAGTGTAGAGCAATGTTGTGAAATTCTGGATTGTATTGGTGGAAGTAAAATATGTCCCAGAAAGAATAATGAAATTCTTACTTGCAGCAGCACAACGGAATATGTAAACATAGTCACCTTTGGGGACAATTTATTTAGCAGTTAATTAATCAAAGAGAATTCACTGACTTGCCTCAGCACCCGACCTTTTTAAATATGACCAAGTAATATATCGGATGTAGATACCATGATTTTATGTATGATTTGAATTTCATGAAAGCATCACTGGACCAATGATACAAGATCACAACCAAATTTAATTACACTTGCACTTTCCATGAAACCTCCCATATCAATTATATACGAATTACAAACACAATTGAACAAGTTAATGAAGAAAGATTTTCTATAGATTAGGTCATGAAGCATCATATATATAGACGAAGGGTTTTGGCCCGAAACGTTGCCTATTTCCTTCGCTCCATAGATGCTGCCTCACCCGCTGAGTTTCTCCAGCACTTTTGTCTACCTTGTATATAGATGATTTGAGTAAAGTTGCTTGCCGTCAGCAAAATGGTAGCACACTGTATGGCACTTGGTCATTAAGGTACTTATGCTTAGGAAATCCAACCAAACTTGGTCACATAATCTTTAAGATTTCTTTATGATTTGTAACTTGCACAATTTGTGGTAATCATTAACTCATACTTGTTCCCTTTTACAATTTCGCTTCAGTTTTGATTTTTCTGATTCTTCATCTTTAAGATGGCACAGCAGTAGAGTTGCTGCCTTACAGCACCAGAGGCCCGGGTTCGATCCTAACTAAGGGTTCTGTCTGTACGGAGTTTGTACATTTTCCCTGTGACCGCGTGGGGTTTTCTCCGGGTACTCTGGTTCCCTTCCACATTCCAAAGACGTGCAGGTTTGTAGGTTAATTGGCTTCTGTAAATTGTCCCTAATGTTTAGGATAGAACTAATGTATGGGGGATCGTTGGTTGGTACGGACTCGGTGGGCCTGTTTCTACGGTATATCTCTAAACTAAACTAACAAGTTCTTCATAATTTACCCACCAATAGAATGCAGGGTCTTTAAACATTTCCACATTAACAAGTTTCAATAATTTCTGTCAGAATTCTTGGAGTTTTCTACCTTGATTCCAAAAGATTCTTGAATGCAATTCATCCAAGCACAAGCTATTCAGCATCCATTAAAGATGGAAATAATATATACCTCTGGAAACTGCTGAATTTATGTTTTAAACCAATACAGTTTCTCATCTACTTCTTTGTAAAAATAGAGGTAAACAATACTTCCTCCAGCCAGTTAAAATTTCAGCCACTCTAAAGAAGGGTCCTGACCCGAAAAATCACCTATCCCAAGGCTGCGTGACCCACTGAGTAACTCCAGCACTTTGCGTCCTTTTTTGGAAACCTGCACCTGCAGATTAAATGTCCGATGTTAAAATTATGCCTTCATTCTTTCAAGGGCATGTTAATAGATTTTTATTTTTACAGAATTTAAGTACTCGTCATGCTGATCTCGTCAAAAATCACAAATCCCGCTCGCAGCATTCTTTACATCATTGCAGTTAAATGATGTCGAACAACTGCAAAAAAGTTTTGTTTTTTTATTAGAATGCGCAATGATTCTGATATTAGCAGCAATTTTATTTTACTGCCTCAGTTGGGAAGTGCAAGGAATATAGTTTTGATAGAAATCAAGGAAAAAATGATGACTAATAAAACCTAAAGCCTAAATACATATTATGAGGAGGGAGACAAAAATGCTGGAGAAACTCAGCGGATGAGGCAACATCTGTGGAGCGAAGGAATAGGTGACGTTTCAGGTCGAGACCTTTCTTCAGACTGATTTGGGGGGGGGGGGGGGGGGGGGGGCAGGAAGAAGTATCACCAGGGGGTGAGGACTTCTTCCCATGGAAAAACACTTGGATGCGGCGGTCACGGAACTCATTGAGGTGGGGACGGAGGGGAACAAAGGACAGCCCATTCGATTTCAGAAGAGGGGAGGTCAGGGAGGGATGGTAAACACATGGCAAGGAAGGGGGGTTGGGGCCGGAGGAAGGCAGGTGAGTGGACGGAGGTCGATGTGATGTCTGGTAGGGGGGTGGTGGGTGGTCAAATAAGCCCTCATAATACACCAGGCTACCTCAAAATAAAAAGAAAAATGCTGATGAAAATCTAATTTTGTGTATGTAAGCAACTGAAGATACTGGTTTGCAAAATAAGTCACAGTGATGGGGTAAAGGGCCTGTCCCACTGTACGAGGTAATTTAAGAGTTCTCCTGCGTTCTCCCCGATTCAAACTCGTGTAATGCACATAGCGGGTACGTAGGAGCTCGTGGAGGTCACGTAGTGGCTCGTACGAGTAAAAAGTAAAAAAAAATTTCATCACAAGTATTTTTTTACTCGTGGACATTTTTCAGTGTTGAAAAAACGTCACGAGTTTACCGGATTTCCCCGAGTACCTACCGTTACTCGTACGAGCCTCTACGAGACATCCATGAGCTCCTACGTACTCGCTACGTACATTACACGAGTTTGAATCAGGGGAGAACTCTTTAATTACCTCGTACAGTGGGACAGGCCCCAAACTCAGCAGGACAGGCAGCAACCTAATTTTTGATTGTCTTTCCGCAATATTCTCACGGCGTGAAAAAGCAGACCTTATTTTGGGAGTTTGCAGACAAATTTCTATCCCTTTTATTTTTGTTTGTGGCAGTAGTACGAGGCAGAATAACACATTACCTAGCATTTATTAACTGCAAACTGCAAAAAGGTAACAATCAATACAAGTTTAGATTGATTTCAAAACAACATTGCCCGTTGCTGCCGTCAAGACTAAGATCAATGTAGTCTTAGTCAATGAACCTGAAATTATCCACAATTCAACGATTGCTCAATGACTGAGGATCAACAAGTCATGCAGAGAACAAGATCATTCAAGTGAACGAGGTTCGGAGGCAGAGGAACCACGACAAACATGCGGTATCAGTATTCACTGTCGAGTTTTGAAATAAAAAATGAACGTGGAAATCCAAACCCAATTTAAATCTGAACTTTTATTTAAAGCACATTTTTTTTTAAATCATTCATGCACTGTGAACGTTGGTGGTGGGCAAGCTAATGTTAATTGTGCATCCCCAATTTCTGAAGAAACAGGTTGGAGACAACCTCATTTACGGAACTGTGGCCATCTGTTGGCCAGACCTTGTATGGGCAACACATTTTCTTCACTGAAGAACTTAAGTGAACCAGATGAGCATTTGAGGCAAGTTAACATGCATCAAAATCAGTGTTGCACATGCCTGCTGAAGGATACATGATGTATACTGCGAGAGAAGCCACTATCCCATGAACA
Organism: Leucoraja erinaceus; assembly: GCF_028641065.1. Classification (NCBI taxonomy): domain Eukaryota; kingdom Metazoa; phylum Chordata; class Chondrichthyes; order Rajiformes; family Rajidae; genus Leucoraja; species Leucoraja erinaceus. Next base: position 32,432,785 of record NC_073398.1, on the reverse strand, counting down.
AATGTAATCAATAAAATCAAGCAGCTCGGATGGGATTTCTGGATCAAAAGATGGAACAGCCCATGAAGTTACTAGGCTGCTCACATGTCAAAAATGGTCAATTGCAAAAGATGGACACAAAATGCTGGAGTAACTCAGCAGGTCAGGCAGCATCTCTGGAGAGAAAGAATGAGTGACATTTTGGGTCGAGTCACTTCTTTGACCCCACTCAATTTCATATACCAGTCTCCCCTCAACCTCTGACGTTCCAGAGAAAGCAATCCACGTCTATCCGACCTCTTACTGCAGCCGAAACTCTCTAAACCATCCATGTCTGAAGAAGGGTCGGATGCAAAAGTAGTTAACGACTGTGATTCAGACTGTGATAACTTTTGTGGTGCTCTGCTGTGATTATTGGTGAACAGAAATAAAGACTGTAAAAGTTAAGATTCAATTACTTAAGCAGCCATTTATAAAATCATAGAATCAAGAAAAATGGATAGGTAACGTTTCGGGTCAGGACCCTTCTTCAGACCGACTGTCTGAAGAAGGGTCCCAACCCGAATCGTTACTTATCCATGTTTTCCAGGAATGCTGCCGGACTCTCTAAGTTACTCCAGCTTTTTGTATCTTTCCAAAACCACGGCTGTTGCGCTAGCTGCCCTGAGACCAAGACCCGAGACCGTGGGGCGGCACGGCGCTAAAGTTGCTGCCTTACAGCACTTGCAGCGCCGGAGACCCAGGTTCGATCCTGACCACCAGTGCTGTCTGTATGAAGTTTGAACATCCTCCTCGTGACCGCGTGGGTTTTCTCTGAAATCTTCGGTTTCCTCCCACTCCAAAGACGTACAGGTTGGTAGGTTAATTGCCTCGGGTTTTATACGTGGTATGTGTAAATTGTCCCTCGTGTGTGTAGGCTTGCGTAAATGTGTGGGGATCACTGGTCGGCGCGGACTCGTTGGGCCAAAGGGCCCGTTTCCGCGCCGTACCTCTAAACTAAACCAAGATAGGTTTCGACTGACATTGCCGGTCAGCCACGTCACCGAACGTTGCGGGGTTGAAGAGCCTCCTGGAGCGGGACCTGACATCACCGCCCTGCGCGGCTTGGAATGGCCGCGGGACTGTCACCCATTCCTTCTCTCCCGAGATGCCATGCCTGTCCCGCAGAGTAACTCCAACATTTTGTCTACCTTCGATTTATACCAGCATTTGCAGTTCTTTCCGAAACCAAGATGGGATTTAGCAACGAATTTAGATATCAAAACAGAAGGTGAATTTATAGAGGCTGAGGATGCAAGCGGAATGATTAAAATATCTACAGATGGAAGTTCATCACTGCCATATGAGAAGCCCAACACAATCCTCTCAGAGGAAGGCAACATATGTTCCATCCCATATGCACAAGATCGTTTGAAGAACTTAAACAATGCTAATTACACCTTGTGAATAGATTCAGTTCCATCAATGCTGGCAAGCTTTCAAAGAACAAAGGCTACCAATCCTAAATTAATGACTACTAATATGGGATCTCACACAATACCAGATCTTAGGTGAAATCTACAGTTGCGTCCATCTCTAAGTTTTATAGTCAGCAATTAGTTCATGCAGAATTACTGTCATAACTAAACTGCCATCACCACCTCATTTATTTTAGCATTTAACCTCATGTACAGAGTGCTGATAATCACGATTCTAACATAAACAACGGTTAGTTCAGGAATTACTGACATTTAGAGACTTTCCATAAAATGGAAGTGAATTAAGCAATAGAAATTGCATTCAAATTCCAAGTTAGAAGAAAAATAATTGCACCACTTAGAAATAACTTCAAATATCAGAGAACACTATCCTGTTCAGAGACTGATTTTTTTTCATCTATGGGACATCAAGGGATATTAATTTAGTACTTAGCGGCACTTCCTTGCCGAGATAAAAGCCCAGGCACAATTTTATTGAACAGTAAGACAGACAAGAAGGGCCATATAGCCCGCAATTGTATCTACTGATGTTGCCATGTTCTCACTAAATGAGAATGTTTTAGTGATTTTCTGCTTGAAGATGATTCATCACTATTTCATTGGTGATTTAGTTGCCACCAATACAACTACACAGTGAGATTATTTTTGCCTACATTACACCTGTTGGTGCCAACATATTTTAGCACCATTTCCAAAGACTCAGGTTCAATCAAACATATACAATTATAAAAGGACTGGACAAGCTAGATGCAGGAAAAATGTTCCCAATGTCAGGGGTGGGTCCAGAACCAGGGGCCACAGTCTAAGAATAAAGGGAAGGCCATTTAAAACTGAGATGAGCAAAAACTTTTTCACCCAGAGAGTTGTGAATTTGTGGAATTCTCTGCCACAAAAGGCAGTAGAGGCCAATTCACTGGATGAATTTAAAAGAGAGTTGGATAAAGCTCTAGGTGCTAGCGGAATCAAGGGATATGGGGATAAGGCAGGAGCAGGATACTGATTGTAGATGATCAGCCATGATCACAATGAATGGCGGTGCTGGCTCAAAGGGCCAAATGGCCTCCTGCTGCACCTATTTTCTATAATCCTGACTATGGGTGCTGTCTGTACGGAGTTGAAACATTCTCCCTGTGACCCACGTGGGCTTTCTCAGAGATCTTAAGTTTCCTCCCACATTCCAAAAGATGTACAGGTTTGTAGGTTAATTGGCTTGGTATAAATGTAAAATAGTCCCCAGTGAGTGTAGGATAGTGTTAATATGTGGGGATCGCTGGTCGGTGCAGACTTGGTGGGCTAAAGGATCTGTTTCCGTGCTGTACCTCTAAACTAAACTAATTGGAGAAGGGCCTTAGCGCATGAAGATCGAATCACTCACTGATGTATGCCAGGAAGATGATAGAATACTCTCCACTTTGTTGGCTTATTAACCACCATAAACTTTCACTCCACCACCGGGACATAGTGACTTCATTGCACCAGCTAACCACATTGCTGTTGATTAGGGAGTTCGAGGACTCTAGCAGCTGAAGAAAGTGCCTCACCAGCACATTCTCAGTTAGAGATGGGCAACAAACACTGGATTTGCCAGCCATGTCCAAAATCCCAATTTTTATTTTAAAAAAATTGAATTTCAGAACTGATCTGATGTCTGCAAAGTACTACTGAGCATCTCAAGCAACTCATTGCCTGCACTTCACCAATAGCAACGTGAATTTACTAGGGAAATTAGCAAGCCAAATCTTATCCCGATTTTCCTGTGACAGAGAGCATTGATGAGATAATCAAGAATAAGTGTTGAGATCAATGAATCTCTTCTGCATTTTGGATCTCATTGCTGCACACTCCCTCCAAAGGAGAATGCTAGCACATTCATAATAAGCATTTAAAAAGGTAGATAATTTAAGGGTGAATGCGTTTCTGTTTGGTAATCCCAAGAGAATGTCATGACATCAGTGCCAGCATATCAATAAACTCTGCAGAGGGCAGAAGGGTTTTATATAACAGCATACTTGGAAGTGAAAGAGGGGGAAGTGGTGGGTAGGAAAGTCAATGCGTCTCAACACGACAACAAGCCCAGATATAAAAGTATAATAAACTCATTCAGGCACAACTCCTGCTGCTTAAACAATACACAAGAGCTTTATTTGAAACCCTGGTCAACATGCAAAAAGCAGTGGGCAGTAGTTGGACAAGTTCCTCAAAATGCAAAAGTTCCTCTAAATGCAAAAGAATGATTCTATGCAGCAACAAGAAAATCCTATTAAAATGTATTTCGGCCTAACAGCTTTGACATTTAGTGAAAGGTCCATTATCTGCGGCATTAGGTTCAAATGCAAGTTGCTATCCTGGTACAACAACTTACTTGTCTGAAACATCTTAGAATATTTAAAATTTAACCAGAGTTCACGATCACTAATTTAGTGATATTCTTCCTCTTCTTCTTCTTTTCGCGTGGCGAGCACAGCCTTAAGTTGTTGGACAACTTGTTCTATTTGATCTTCCGTTTGTGCACGTCGAGTTGATTGCATTAGTCGAAACAGGGCGGACCACGTGAAGGTTGCAATCTTCCACCCCCAGTGATATTCTAAGGATATCAAGATACTAATAGCAGCTTTTGTAGGATATTTTCTCTGCTCTTCTTCCAATGTCAATTATATTTTCAATTTTCACAACTAGTTTTTAAGATTACCTTGTTCCCTTTGTATTCACATCATATGTACAATTGCTTTGACCTTCCGAACTATCTTTAATCGGACTTACTGGACGTAATTAATGTTCTTGGCATCATGTTTGGCACAGACCTTTGGAGGCTGAAGGGCCTGTTCTTATGCTGTACGTTCAATATTCTGTGTAAGAGCTGCAATCCTGGCCAATTACCCCATTCTCTAACCAAAAAATACTCCACGTGGATTCAGACCAAGTCCGTACCGACCAGCGATCCCCACACATTAACACTATCCTACACACACTAGAGACAATTTACACAATTTTACCAAGCCAATTAACCTACAAACCTGCACGTTTTTGGAGTGTGAGAGAAAACAGGATGACCCGGTAAAAACACACGTAGGTCACGGGGAGAACGTACAAACTCCGTACAGACAAGCACCGGCAGTCAGGATTAAACCCGGGTCTCTGGCGTTGTAAGGCTGCAATTCTACCGATACCCCACCATGCCGCTCTTAATCATGAATAAAACGTGTATAATAGTTTAAATATTTGCTGAAACTTACTCGGTCCAGGAAACACTGAAAGAACCACTTCATTGTGTACAAAGATGTAAAGACATCCTGAGAATCCTGCACATCAAAAAAAAGAAAAGCTTTTAATCTTTAAAAGTCACTGATATTCAGGGAAGTTTCTAAATCTTAGTATTGGAGTAAATAATTAATATTCTTTAAAAATTGTGAGTTCGCTCATGATTAAAAACTTTTACAAAAACTTGCCTTCCCCATGGCTTTACAGCCCCCATGGATATCAAAGGAATTTCCTATCATGCCCAAGATACACAAAATAATGCTCAGTAAAGTAAAAGTAACTCAGCGGGACAAGCAGCATCTCTGGAGAAAAGGAATGGGTGACGTTTCAGCTTGACCCAAAACATCACCCATTCCTTCTCTCCAATGATGCTGCCTGTCCTGCTGAGTTACTCTAGCACTTTGTGTTCATCTTCGGTATAAACCAGCATCTGCAGTTCCTTCCTAAACATGCCCAAGATACAGCCTGACCCAGGATCCAAGTCACAGTTTCGCTGTGAGAGACTGGGAACTTTGCAAAGAATCAACTCACTGGGCTACTGAGAGAAGGTGCGGGAATCCCCAGACGTACTTCCACCCAAATGCTGAAACTAACCGCAAAGTCAATATGGTTGTAAAAGCTTGAGAAAACGTTTCAAAGTTAAGGAACGTTTGATGACTACTGCTGTTGGATATAGCAGGGTCTTTCCCATTTGTCATTCATCATCTAATTTCCTTATAATTCGAGCGCAAGTTTGGACCTCCCAATTGAGGTAAAATGGAATCTTCCAAATTGGTTAAATTCCCATCCAAGCTCTTCGCACTATGATAGTCCCAATCGATGTTTTGGAAAGTTTAAATCCCTCGCTATTACAACTCCATTATCCTTCCAAGTACCTGTGACCTCCCTAAATACTTCCTCCTCTAACTGTGCTAACTATAGTACAATCCCACCAAAGTGATCAACTTGAAAATGGCATCCCAAAACCTGTCGATTCTTGAATATTGTCTCAGTGGACTATTTCTATACACTTTGTACTTAATCTAAGATCGTATTTATTTATGTATAATTATATATTGTTGAACTGTATGCAAAAAAATTCCACTGTACCTCAGTACACAATACAATATAGAAACATTGATCTCTCAAAATATTTAATGCTGAATCTAACAGTCGACTGAAGATACTCACGAAATGCTGTTTAAGCTTAGGCATGAACTTCTTCAAAATCCGATCATGGTGTTCTTGAAACCGTAGAAGCTTTGGGAAGCCTGGGACAAAGAATCCTAAAAGATAATAGGGTGATAAAGAAGGTGTCCGGTATGCCTACATTCATCACTAAGGGCTACCACAAAAATGTGCACTAGTCCAAGCATAAATAATATCAAGAGACATTACATACATACTGCGGAATATATTGTCAAACTTCTTATTAACTTAGTCAACTATTTTGAATTCCACGATATGGAATATAGCTTAAATTACAACAATGGCAAAATAAAGACTTGGGATTTGTAAATCTATGATGAATAAGTGATGCACATATTGATTTTAAACTCTACCAGTTTATACAAGGATTCAGATTATGTTTTGTGTAACTGTGATGAACCAGGGGTAATGCATTATCCATCACCTAAAGATCTGGATTTGATCTTGTTTGCAGAGCATGGCACTGTTTTGCTGGCCGCAAGTATTACTGCAACCATTAATTGTTAGGGCACCTCAGGCTGACCATTTTGGCAACATTTTTCCTGAAGGACAAATAACAGAAATTTCCCCTATTCATGACAGAATAACATAGTCCCAAAGAACACATATCATAAATTATATCTGTTACGTGGCAGTTTTGTGAAGTGAAGGCTAATTGTTTTAGTTTGTTTTTAATGGGGATTCCTGTCGCATCGGTTTTAATCGGACTGAAGGGTCTCGACGAGAAACGTCACCCATTCCTTCTCTCCAGCATTTTGTGTCTATCTTCGATTTAAACCAGCATCTGCAGATCTTTCCTACACGCATCGGTTTCAATGTTCATTTGAAAACAAGTTGCTCCTTGTTCCCCACAGAACATTTTCTGATTTGTCGATGTGAATTCTGAAATCTAGTAAATCTTGCTGTAAACCATACAAGTATATTTTTAAAGCAATGAAATTTGAAAGACCGCAGCACGACAATAATGAAGCCAATTTTGTAATACCTTTGGCCTTATCTGCCAAGTGTTTAACATTAAATATTGACTGTAGATCAGATATTTTGTTTAAAAAAATCGCTTTTTTGTGGAACTTTTAATTCTCCATGCAATCATATTATTTGCCATTGTTATTCATACTTTCTGGTTGTGAAACTTGTGTCTGTAGAAAGCTGTGGGCATGATGTTGTGGTCAACTATTTCTCTACTGTCATGGACTTCACTTGATATTAAAATCAATCAATTAAGCAATTTGATTTTATTTCCACTGATGGCAAACAAGTTGTGGTTTTCGATCAATGGATAGAATAGAATGCCTTTTATTGTCATTCAATCAGCTTGGTTTGAACGAAATTACATTACACAAAAGCCCAAGACCCACCCGCTGCCATTAGGCGCCTCCACACCACTAGGATATGTTTAGTTTAGAGATACAGAGCGGAAACAGGCCCTTTGGCCCATCGAGTCCGTGCCGTGCCGACCAGTGATCCCTGCACACTTACATTATCCTATACATATTAGGGACAAGCTACAATTATGCCAAGCCAATTAACCTACAAACTGTACGTCTTTGGAGTGTGGGAGGAAACAGGCCCTTTGGCCCATCGAGTCCGTGCCGACCAGTGATCCCCACACACTTACATTATCCTACACATACTAGGGACAATCTACAATTATGCCAAGCCAATTAACCTACAAACCTGTACGCCTTTGGAGTGTGGGAGGAAACCGGAGATCATGGAGAAAACCCATGCGGGTCACGGGAAGAACGTACAAATTCTGTCCAGGCAGCACTCGTAGTCGGGATCGAACCCGGGTCTCTGGCACTGTAAGGCAGCAACGCCAAGGTGCCGCCCTGGAAAATGTCTGGGAAAATCTTACCATGCATGCTGTGTTTTGGCCCAGATAGTAGTCTAACAAGTGCCCAGAAGGCATCCTCCTCATTCAGATACATAAGAAGCAGTGCAGTGATCTGACTCATTCCCTGGCAATAACCCACTTCCTGCAATTCAACAAAATAAATACAACAATGAAGTTGCAACGTTATTAAGACACAAATCATTCCTTTTAGGGAAATAATGTTGGGTATACGAGTAATAACATTTAATATTAATGTTAAATGGGTAAAAATGAGGGAGAAGGGACAGTCACGAAAGGGCACTCATTGTCAAAATTTCTTTGCATATCTAATTTAAAGTACAGATCTAGTTTCTGTAGTCGAGGTAACAAATGTTGCAGAAGTGTTGCTGCCATCAAAACCGGAGTATGCACAAATAGCAGTGAAATTTGTTGCAAAAGGAACAGCACAGCCAGCTTATACTGTGAAATAAAATTAATGCACTTTTCCCCTCAACATAAAACACTCACATACAATCACCGTAAAAAGGCAACAAATGGAAGGACGCTGTGCAGATTTAAAAAAAAATAAAATAAAAAAATAATTAAAAATTTAAAATGATTTAAAAAGCCAAGAGAAAGCACAAAAAAAAATCTGTGGAATACTTGCAAAATAACAAAAGAGGGTAATATAATCACTTGGAGATTCCTATAACAAAAGGGCTGATGTTAACATTGAAATGGTAAAAGTATTAATGATCGTGTATCCTGCCTGCAGCTAACCAGTAGCACTCGCTGCTGGTGGGCCCGCCAAGTCCCCAGATACCAGCAGCAACTTCCTCAATGAAGCAGAGTCCAATCTCATCAGCAGGGTCCTTGCTTCCTTTCATGAATAGCTACCAACCCCACCCAAAACAAAATGCTGTGCAAAGAAATTTCGAAGCTGGCTGAGCTATGCCACCAGTTTAGCCAGTTGTGACAACAATGAACATGGTTTCGAGTGCTAACTCCCAAATTAAAAATTAATTAGATGTTTTCAAAAACAAAAAGTTAAAAATAAAATTAGTTGAGCACTTGACATTACTTTAGAATACTTTAAACAAATTATATCATTTAACTAAAACACAAGTACCAATTATTTAGCTTAGTCCTTTATGGTTCGAGTCATACAGCACGGAAATTGGCTCTTCGGCTCAACTTGCCCATACCAACCAAGATGCCCCATCTATACTAGTTCCACCTGCCTGAAATCAATGGACAAACCAAAAGCTCATAAGGAATAGGAGAAGAATTAGGCCATTCGGCCCATCAAGTCTACTCTGCCATTCAATCATGGCTGATCTATCTCTCCTTCCTAACCCCATTCTCCTGCCTTCTCCCCATAACCTCTGCCGCCCTATGGTGTCAGTGCTGGTGCACTATGATGGCGTGGAATCCAACAAGGTACAGGTTCACCAAGAAGGTTCCCCAGAATAAACCCTGGAGAATCCCAGGGATTCCATTCTTCCAGGTACAAAATCCCAAACTTGCTGATACTGACTTTGGGTGAGGGGCAGGAAATAGAAGCTCAGTGGAAACGTGCACATGCAGGTGGGGCACAGGGGAGGGGGAGGGAGGAAATTAAATGAAATGAACTTTCCTTCTATGAAATTGTTCCGTTTTATGCGAAAAAGAAAAATGACTATCACTTTAATGGCAAGAGATTGTAAAATGCCGAGGAACAGGGCTGCTGGTGTTATTGTGTGTGATTTGTTCTTGTTCCTGAGCTACAGGAAGAAATAAGGAAATCTAACAAAACATCGTTACAGTCATAAACCCAGCAGGGAAGTGAAGAGACATTTGGTCACCAGGTGGAGCAGTTAGAACTCCTCACGTTAAGCAGTGGTAAAAATCACAAATCAATTTCAGGATAACCTAGATAAACCTATAATAACAGAACAATCTACTGTTCAGTGTAGAGCAAAAAAGGTTAAATATTTCTTTGTTGTCACGTATGCACATCAACATCAAATTCTTTCACACACCCCACAATGCACACAAGCCATCATATTTTGGTGCAGCTTACAAATTAAAAATCCAAAGTCCACACGTTGGAAGTACTGGCTTGCCCCCGATCCAGGTAAGATCAGGTAAGCCTGGGACTACACATATTTCCAAACAAATTGTGGAGACAAGATTGTGTCAGAAGGTTCCCAAACAAAAAATTGTGGCCATGAAGGTCATTCAACAGTTATGATTAAGTTTTAGGACTCCAACACAGAAAATACTTTGTAACCTATATGAGAACATTTGTTATTTGGTGAAATTGATCTAAGATATGAAGTCTCCCTTAATCCACTAAACAAAGATCTAATTATTATCACCGATATGCTTGAATGCACAATTTCTGCACTCTAACTAACTTGAATTTTTGGCTCACAATGAGTTGCTCCTGCTACAAATATGCCTGCAAAGAATAGTGAAACAATGAGCAAAAATAAAATCCAATAATTTCCTCATCAAAATATCTTCCAACAATGAATTATCACGTTTCTGGCAGAATTTCTTTCAAACTCAGGGAGCTCAACGATTACTTTATAGAAAATGTGTAAATGCATTTTGAAAAACTAAATAATAACATTCATCTTGAAAACTAATTTTTAATACTTTAAGGGCAATAATATGAAGCAAAAAACATACCGTGTTGTACATGGAATAAGCTGCTAAAACATGGAATAAAGCTTGCTGCCTGTTGAAGAGATGAATGCAAAGAAATTATGTAACAATTTCTTCCCGTGTCGTTTTTGTTAACTTAAACTTAACGAAGACTTCAGTTTAGTTTATAGAGATACAGCGTGGAAACAGGCTCGTTCACATCGATCACCTGTACACTAGTTCTACGTTATCCCAATTTACCGAAGCCAATTAATCCACAAACCTACGCATCCTTGAAATGTGGGAGGACACCGGAGAACCCAGAAGAACTCACATGGTCACAGGGAGAATGTACAAACTCTGCACAGATAGCATCCATAGTCGGGTTTGAACCTGGGTCTGTGGCACTGTAAGGAGGCAACTCAACTGCTGCACCACTGTGTCTCCCTAAGGACATCTGTCAATGGCATATTGAATAAGCATATACATTTTGATTCTCGGTACGCTGACAAACAATACGAAGGCCAGGGATTGGAGTGTCAATTGGTATGCAAATATTCCATTGCACAGAAGTTGCAGTTAAGCAAAATGGAGCTCCATATATTTACCAACAAATAAAAAATATACTCAACATAAATTACAATTACATTATTGGGTTTAGTGAGAATATCAAATATCACAGAGAAGAAAATCGTGCGCCTTTAATTTTGGAATGAAAAAAAGTTTGAGGTATTTAAAATATATCTGTAATGGATGTGAATAAATCCACGTTATAAATTAGCATGCAAAGTCACCTCGCTCCGGTGCATTTGCAAGCAAAACAAATAAATTTAAGTGAGTCACAAAGCTGCATCACATTCATAAGTAACAACAAACAAAACCGCTTTATAAAACCACAAGCTTCACAGGAGAATACTCGAGCTACGGATTGTATTAGCAAGCTCATTTCTGAATATATGCAAAACACTGAGAAAAGCTGGAAGAACACAAACAGCATCCGTGGAAGCAAAAGGTCTAAGTTGATGTTTCATGTCAAGATCCTGCATTGGTACCGAAAAGCTTACCAGTATAATAGCATGGAGTTTGGGGGGGGGGGGGGGGGGGGGGGGGTGATGTTTGCGAGTCCGCGCCGACCAGTGACCCCCGCACACTAGGGACAATTTACAATTTTTCCAAGACAATTAGCCTACAAATCTGTACGTCTTCGGAGAGTGGGAGGAAACCGAAGCTCCCGGAGAAAACCCACGTTGGTTACGGGGAGAACCTACAAACGCCGTACACACGGCACCCATAGTTAGGATCGAACCCGGATCACTGGCGCTGTAAGGCAGCAACTCTACCGCAGTGCCACCGTGCCTCCATAACTGGAGTTGGTTAAGGGATAAAGTCTGGTACATGATAGCTGGAAGCAGATCACAAGTAGATAAGGCCAGGTGGGGAACCTAGGCTGGAAGGTGCTAGGGATATACATTAAACATAAACCTTGTTATTCTTATCCATTAAAAGGGATGTCCCAATAATTTTGAGTACATTTTTGAAACTTGAAAATTTGTACTTTGAAAATGTCTTTTTTTTAAAAAAATGTTTCCAACCAGAAACGTAAATTATTAATGTTCCCAAACTATAAATAATGTATGAATTGCAACACATCTGCTGAAACATTAAACAGTGAGCCCAAGCGACTGGTGAGAAGACACATGAAGGAATTACTTCATCGTTAAACATTAGCAGTGCCATACCCGGGCTATAAGACATTGCACAAGGGAGTATAGCAAAGTAATATCACATGTCTAAAACTGCACGGTGAGTGGGCAGGGCATTGCACAGAAAATCTAAGTAGGTTAATTAAACAACATAATCACATGCACTTCATTATATTCAGTATAACCACTGTGGGTACACTAGAACATGTTAGTACTGGATTAGTAATCTAGATGACTGATTGAGAGACCGATGTACAAATCTTAGCATGGCTATCGGGGAGTTTTAAATTCAGTTAATTAAATAGCAATGGATGAAATGCTGGCATTAGTGATGGTGATTTCACAAATTGTAGTACTGTGATAAAAATACTATTGTTAAGCAATATTTACAAAAGGTCCATATCATTTGAGTTTCGCCAGGTCATATTGGCTCTAAACCTGACGAGTCTTGGGCCAGACCCAGGGAAGGCACCTAAATTCCAGTGGTAAATAACATTTCAAACCAAAATCGGCAAATCTACAGATATTGGTAATAAACTGCTGAATTCAGTGGGTCAGGCAGCATCTATGGAGGGAAATGGACAAACAATGTTCTTGGTCGAGATCCTTTCATACATGGTTCCACTGGACAGTTATCACTCTTAACAAGTTAGTCTGTGCAGCAGAGAGCCACCTGCTAAGTTTGTAGGAGTGACCATGAGACTCCCATTCAGTTGAATTCAATGGGCGGCATGGTGATGCAGCAGTAGAGTCGCTGCCTCACAGCGCCAGAGACCCGAGTTCAACCCTGACTACGGGTGCTGCCTGTACGCAGTTTGTACATTCTCCGCATGGGGTTTCTCAGAGATCTTCGGTTCCCTCCCACTGTCCAAAGACGTACAGGTTTGTAGATTAATTGGCTTGGTGCCATTGTAAATTGTCCCCAGTGTTTGTAGGATAGTATTAATGTGCAGGGATCGCTGGTCGGTGCGGACATGGTGCGCCTGTATCAGCGCTGTATCTCCAAACTGAATGAAACTAAACTAATTTACCTTCTCTGACCTCTATCTATATTATTGGAACAAGGCTAGGTGACCCAACTGTACATCTTTAACATACATTGAGGGCTTTCCTTCCAGAAACACAAGTGAGGATGTTTGCTAAACAGTTCAGCTGCTTAGATAATTGAGATTGTGCACAGCAAAATCTAGACTAGGAACTACTGAATGTCTGACTTACCTGTGGCAAGGGTGGTCAAAAGTCCTTTATTGCCCATGACATAGACTTTCCCATACAACAAATGGAGATTGAAGGGAAGGAGTTTGGAATCTCCAATCCAACCCAACTCTTGGAAAGGACCAAGCAGGAGGTAACATTGCCATACAGTTAGCAGTGCAGTGACAAGGCATAGCAATGTGAAGTTTGTGGAGGTAGGCTACCATATTTGGGTAAATATATCACACCCCACTATTGCCAAAGCCCTTGGAACCTACCCTAGAGCTGGCCAGAGAAAGTGACAAGTTTTCCAAGTAACCATCGGAGCTGGTAAGTTTTCTGCACCAATGACTCCCAATCTGACTTTCAGACAGTCTGAAGAAAGACCTCGGCCCGAAACGTCACCCATTCATTCTCTCCATAGATGCTGTCTGTCCCGCTGAGTTACTCCAGCATTTTGTGTCTATCTCACTCCCAATCGCTCTGCTGACCCGACATTCCGCCTTGGTAGTTGCAGGTTAATGCAATACAACTAACCATACTCATAGATGCATATCTGAGGTACATCACCAAGATAAAGCTAACAGTGCAAAGACTATTTGGTTTTGAAGCCCTTAATAATAATACCACATAGAACTACCAATAAATAACACTTTGTTTAAGTTGTAATTTAAGAGCCATCAGAGAGCAGAGCAGAGCAGTGGAAGGAGAATTAATTTTGAGGGTGGGTGGGAAAAAAATATGTCTAGATTTTTTAAATGAGAGGAATGGGAGATGATTGCTCACAAAACAGACGAAGAACTAGAAGCTTAGAAAGTTACACAAAAAAGCTGGAGAAACTCAGCGGGTGCAGCAGCATCTATGGAGCGAAGGAAATAGGCAACGTTTCGGGCCGAAACCCTTCTTCAGACTTCTTTATTTCTTTATTTCCTTCTTTATTTCTAGAAGCTTAGAAATCCTGACTCTTGTGCAAGTTTGCCCTGGAGTTTTGCTTTCAGAATGATGATACTAATGACTTCAACTGAACCCACTGCTATGTTCATTATGCTAGCCCCAGAGGTAGCTCTCCTGAGACACAGCCTCACAGACAATCTGATATCCCCATAGACAACAAGAATCATAGAGTGCCCACAATGTCTGGATTCTCAGTCTGCCTCTCCACGTTCCACGAGGTTTCCATATTCAGCCAGATTCCCACTGGCATGATTATCCTGACATATGTCACTTGCTCTTCTTCTCCATTTGATTCTACTTTTATCTCTTCTATCATGCTCAGAGCCCCAGCTTTGGTCACCTTAACTTGCCTCTCATGAGAATGTACCAAGGTTATATAAACTTCCTTGCTGCTTTATTGGTGGCCCCTCGTCCCATTAGTGCTTTACCTGGCAATTTTACATTCCACTTACCCGGAACCAGATCTCTTCTCATTGCACTAAGGTGGCTTTTCGACAAGAAAGGCCATTTTAGATTGCTCATGGGACTTTTCCATTACTGAACGATAATGTGATCCCTGTTCTCCAAGAGCCCTCTAATTTCTCTTACCTGCTTCCTATAATATAAACCGAATCAAAATGTTGGTGTAGCCTTGAGGCACCTTACATAAAAAGATTAGTTGGCAACAACTGTTTGTAAAATAGTGGCAGACCATTTGACTCAGCACCCGATGCATTATTTCCAGCTCCCAGTAATTAGGTACAATATACAACATTGTAAAGGTTTACAGGAAAGTCTCTTTATAACCATGACATTTCCAATTTTATTGGAAATTTAAATATTAAATATTGTTTATTATTTATGAGAGTACTTTTTGGCTCTACATCCCTTAATGAAAAGAGCAAATGGAACCAATTAACATATTTAATGT
The DNA here is from genome assembly GCF_028641065.1 of Leucoraja erinaceus. NCBI lineage: Eukaryota > Metazoa > Chordata > Chondrichthyes > Rajiformes > Rajidae > Leucoraja > Leucoraja erinaceus. Next base: position 32,417,674 of record NC_073398.1, on the reverse strand, counting down.
CAGTTGTAACTTAACAAACACCTGCAAGCAAGGATTTGGAATGAGAATTAACTTTGATTTTCTTTTTAAACCACATAGTTTTGAAATTCAAAATCCTAATGAGTGAAATCAGGGTAGAGCCTGCAATTTGGAAACAGCAATAAGAAAAAAATCAAAGAACTTCCTCCACTGACTCAAATAGCACCGTCAGTTAAGGTTTTTGTTAAGGCAGACTGAAGAGGGGTCTCGACCCGAAACGTCACCCATTCCTTCTATCCAGAGATGCTGCCTGTCCCACTGAGTTACTCCAGCATTTTATGTCTACCTTTAATTTCAACCAGCATTTGTAAAACGAACAGTGGAAACAGGCCCTTCGGCCCAACTCGCCCACAACGGCCAACAATGTCCCAGCTACACTAGTCCCACTTGCCTGCGCTTGGTCCATATCCCTCCAAACCTGTCCTATCCATGTACCTGCCTAACAGTTTCTCAAACAATGGGATAGTCCCAGCCTCAACTACCTCCTCTGGCAGCTTGTTCCACACACCCACAACCCTTTGTGTGAAAAAAGTGCCTCTCGTATTCCTATTAAATCGTTTCTCCTTCACCTTGAACCCATGTCCTCTGGTCCTGGATTCCCCTACTCTGGGCAAAAGACTATGCATCTACCCAATCTACTCCTCTCATGGTTTTGTATACCTCTCTCCCCCTCATCCTCCTGCGCTCCAAGGAATAGAGACCCAGCCTACTCAATCTCTCTATAGATCACATCCACTAGTCCTGGCAACATCCTTGTAAATCGTTTCTGACCCCTTTCAAACTTGACAATATGTTTCCTATAACATGGTGCCCAGAACTGAACACAATGTTCTAAATGCAGTCTCACCAACGTCTTATACAACTGCAACATTACCTCCCAACTTCTATACTTTCAGATAACTTATTTGATCAGTCTGAAGGGTCTCGACCCGAAACGTCACCAATTCCTTCTCTCCAGAGATGCTGCCTGCCCAGCTGAGTCACTCCAGCATTTTGTGTCTACCTTATTTGAACATGTCATCTTAAAGTTGACAGTCCAACTATGTTTAATTTCTGCATTGCAATACAGGTCCACCACTGATTTTCCGGCACTCTTGGTTCCAGAGCCTTGGCGCATTATGCATTTTGCCGAACAACAGAGATCACGGCCTTGGGAGGCTGAGAATCCAGACGTCGACTCCAACTGGGCCAGAGCTCCAGAGTCCCGGCTGCACGGGGTAATATTTTGTCCGGGTTAAGGAAGGTGCCGGACCCGGGAGGGGCTCTGGAATATCATTTGCTGGAATATCAGTGGTGGGCCTATCATCGAGCAAAGATGTAGTGATGTCTCAATCTACCTCTAATCTACCAATGAGAAAATTACACACATTGATTGACCCATGATGCCACAAAATAAAGCCTGCCCATTTCAGGATATCAGATTTCTCTTTCAGGAAGCCAGCAACATTTCACGACTGCACTCAGCTTTTGCTGTCCTTGAGTTTGTTCTCGTTGCTGACCATTTTACAAATAAACCAGCATCTACGCAAACATCATCTTGACAACTTTAAGATTTAGTACTTACAATGCACAAGTTTAAGAAAAATACTGACATTTGTGCAACTATGGTGATAAGCAAACGATAAATCCATGAATGTCAGGGGTTATGGGGAGAAGTCGAGAATGGCGTTGAGAGGGAAAGATAGATCAGCCATGATCAATGGCCTAATTCTGTTCTCTAAACTTATGAATTTATATGGAAACATGGTCCTTTTTTATATTCAAGTTACTGGTTCACATATTAATTATCACCCTCCTCTGCAACTTGATCCTCAACTTCCTGAGCTATAGCAGCAAGGACAGGGGACAAAGCATCCTCCATGATCATTCTAAACACTGTTGCCCCACAAGAATGAGTTCTCAGCACCCAAGCCAAATTCCCTATGCAACCAGGACTGACCAAATTCTCTTCTAACTGCATTTACATGTTTGCCGATTACACCACCGTACTGGGCAGGATTTTAAACAATGACGAGACAAAATACAGGAAGGAGATGGAGAGCTGAGTAATGTGATGTCAAGATAATGACCTCTCGCTCTGTCAGCAGAACGATGGAACTAGTCATCAACCTCAGGAAGCAGGGTGGTGTACAGACCCCAGTCTGACAAGATAATGAAGTGGAGACGGTTGAGAGCTTCAAGTTCCAAAGTGTAAAAACCACACCGTGTGGGAAAAACCAGGAGACAATATATTATAGAGCAAACTGTATTCCATTTACGCCTGATAGTTTAAAAAAAAAAAATTACGCCATTTAGAAAAACATTTTGCCGATATCTTCTTTGCAATTTAGAATCATTCGATTAAAAGTACACATTTGCTCTTCAACATGGCAACTATGATAGTGTTTCAAATTTAATATAATACTTTTTAGCATTAACCTTTTTGTCCCTATTTGCACTACCCTTTTCAAAAGAAGCTGGAAATGAGAAACTGCAGCTGCTGGTTAATACACAAAAGTTGAAAGTTGTCGAGTAACTCAGCAGGTCAGGCAGCATCTCAGGAGAACGTGGATAGGTGATGTTTCCAGTTTCTCGACATCTGAAACATCATCGATCCACATTCGCTAGAGAGTCTGTCTGACCTGCTGACTACTCCAGCACTTTGTGTCCTTGAGCAAATATTGATTTCCTTTAACCTACAACCTTTGCAATATTGTTGATAAACCTCAGTTGTACAGGGCCCTAGCGCGACCGCACCTGGAGTATTGTGTGCAGTTTTGGTCTCCAAATTTGAGGAAGGACATTCTTAATATTGAGGGAGTGCAGCATAGGTTCACCAGGTTAATTCCCGGGATGGCGGGACTGTCATATGTTAATAGAATGGAGCAGCTGTGCTTGTATACACTGGAATTTAGGATGAGAGGGGAACTTATTGAAACATAAAATTATTAAGGGATTGGACATGCTAGAGGCAGGAAACATGTTCCCGATGTTGGGGGAGTGCAGAACAAGGGGCCACAATTTAAGAATAAGGGGTAGGCCATTTAGAACAGAGATAAGGAAAAACTTTTTCACCCAGAGTGTTGTGAATCTGTGGAATTCTCTGCCTCAGAAGACAGTGGAGGCCAATTCTCTGGATGCTTTCAAGAAAGAGCTCTTAAAGATAGCGGAGTCAGGAGATATGCGGAGAAGGCAAGAACAGGATACTGATTGTGGATGACCAGCCATGAACATATTGAATGGCGGTGCTGGCTCGAAGGGCCTATTGAAGGCAATGGAGACCTCAAAGCATTAGAAATATAAAAGTATTGAAATGGGTTAAATATCCTATTACAGTGCAGTAGCAGAAAATTACATGTTCAAAGAGTCAGATTGTAATCCCAATACCTACATTTAATTCCACACACATTCCCAACCGAGATGCACATCCATGATAACTGAAGACTGATTCTTAGTTTAGTTTAGAGATCCAGCGTGGAAACAGGCCCTTCGGCCCACCAAGTCCACGTCAACCAGCGATCCCTGTACACTGGCACTATCCCACACACTAGGGACAATTTTCAAAAGCCAATTAACCTAAAAACCTGGACATCTTTGGAGTGTGGGAGGAAACCGGAGATCCTGGAGAAAACCCATGCAATTACAGGGAGAACGTACAAACAAGCTGTAGTCCTGTAGCAGGATGGGACCCGGGTCTCTACCGCTGTGCCACATTTGCACATTCTACCTGTAACCACATGTGTTCCCCCAGGTGGTCCAGTGTCCTCCCATATTCTGAATACGAGCGTGTTTGTAGGTTAATTTGCACGCTGTAAAATTGCCCCTAGCATGCAGGGAGTGGATGAGAAAGTGGGATAACATAGAATTAGTGTGAATGGGTGATCAATATTGAATTAGATTCAGTGAGCTGAGGGGTCTGTTTCCTTACTGCATTCTCTTTTATATCTTTGTTCCAAGAATCAGTCTTATAAAGAGTTTATTTCTGCTAACTTGAAATAATTGTCGATATATTGCTACTGACAACACTATGGTTTTTTCATTACACAGAGATGGAAGTAAAACTAAACAGAGGCAACAGACTGAGGATTAGAAGGGGCAAAGATTAATGTTAATTAGCATCCTGGCAGACTGAATGCCACCCACCAGTATCCTTGTCACAACATTGAGGTCACCAATATTCACTGTTCAAAAACACTCCGAACACAAAATACAGCAAGCACAGAAAGGAATTTTTAAAATGAAACTTAGAAACCAATGGTAATAAGATGAAATTACAATATTAAAAATAAGTAAAAGGACAACTGTGGCTTCAAAATTCTTCCGAGAAAAATTACCGAATAACGCGCAGTGGCGCAGCTAATAGAGGCACCCCTCAAAGCGCCAGAGATCTGCGTTAGATCCTGACCTTGGGCGCTGTCTGTGCGGAGTTTACACGTTCTCATGTCATTGCGTGGGTTTCTTCCAGGTGGTCCGGTGTCTTCCCACATTCTGAAAACGAGCGGGTTTGTAGGCTAATTGGCACGCTGTAAAATTGCTCCTAGCTTGCAGCTAGTGTGAATGGGTGAACAATATTGAATTGGACTCCGTGAGCTGAGAGGTCGGTTTCCTTACTGTATCTCTAACCTCTATATAAATATTCTAGAGCAGCAGCACACCAATTTACATCAGCAGCTCACAGAAGGATCAGGCTCCAACCACTGCAATGGGGAACTACATATCCAGTCAGATGCACACCAAAGGGGTAAAATACGAACACATAGACCATAAACTATGACCCAATCTTACACACCGTATGTAGCTATTTCATGAAGTAGTTTGAAAAACTCAAACTTGATGAAGGAACTCAGAATAAAAGGATGTGTCTTTAGAAAGGAGAGGAGAGGGGTGGTGAATCTGTGGAATTCAATGCCATGGATGGCTGTGGAGGCCAAGTCAATGGATATTTTTAAGGCAGAGATAGATAGAATCTTGACTGGTATGGGTGTCAGGGCTTATGGCGAGATGGCAGGAGAATGGGGTTAAGAGAGAAAGATAGATTAGCCATGATTGAATGGCAGAGTAGACTTGATGGGCCGAATGGCCTAATTCTGCTTCTACCACTTATGAACCATGTAAAGGCCGGAAGCACTTATGTGAGTGGGAAAAGTCAATGTGGAAAATATTATACCGATTGTGACAAACATATTGTAATTAAGTGAACAGCAATTCTGAACAGATAAGATAAAATTCCTTACTTGACTCCATATCTTTCCCTGAACATGATATGGTCCCTGTAAGTACGGTTCACGTCAAGGTCGATTTGCCTGATATCAGGAGATATTGCCCGCGCTCGGTTCTTGAGTTTCTTGGTATTTCAAAGAAAGTTAGAGAGAAGATAAATAAATTTATAATTTAACCACAATATTCTTAAAGAGATAAAGCAAAGCTAATATAGTTACAGTGACACAACTGCACAAAATACATTTTACTGGTAACTGCAAACATTTTATTTTTGACAGACTCTGCACCAATAAGTAAATGTCTGCTTAATCGATTTAGAAGCATTCACATTTTATGAAAAGCTTCAGTGCAACTAAAATGTAGTTTTAATATAGTGTTCTTTGCCGATTATCTCGGCTTGTACTCGCTAGAATTTAGAAGATTGAGGGGGGATCTTATAGAAACTTACAAAATTCTTAAGGGGTTGGACAGGCTAGATGCAGGAAGATTGTTCCCGATGTTGGGGAAGTCCAGAACAAGGGGTCACAGTTTAAGGGTAAAGGGGAAATCCTTTAGAACCTAGATGAGAAAACACATTTTTCACACAGAGTGGTGAATCTCTGGAATTCTCTGCCACAGAAGGTAGTTGAGGCCAGTCCATTGGCTATATTTAAGAGAGAATTAGATGTGGCCCTTGTGGCTAAAGGGATCAGGGGGTATGGAGAGAAGGCAGGTACAGGATACCGAGTTGGATGATCAGTCATGATCATATTGAATGGCGGTGCAGGCTCGAAGGGCCGAATGGCCTACTCCTGCACCTATTTTCTATGTTTCTATCTCCCAGCAGTGGGCAGCACAGTGGCACTGTGGTAGAGCTGCTGCCTTACATACAGCACCAGAGACCCGGGTTTCATCCTGACAATGGGTGCTGTCTGTTCGGAGTTTGCACGTTTTTCCTGTGACTACGTAGGTTTTCTCCAGGTGCTCTGGTTTGCTCCCACGCTCCAAGCATGTACCGACCGGTTTAAGGGTAATTTTCTTCAGTAAAAAAAAATTGCAAATTGTCCCTCGTGTGCAGGGTAGAGCTAGTGAGTAGGATAATCACTAGTTGGTGCAGACTCAGTGAGCTGAAGGGCCTGTTTCCACACTGTATCTCTAAAGTCTGAAGCAAAGTATTGTCAGTGATGCACGCTGTTAAATGTCCATGAGCCTCAGTCACCCTTCACATATCCTGCACTAGTCCGTAATTATTGATGGAATGTATTCTTGAGACCGGGGCTGCCTGGTTGGTAGTGGGAAAGAAAAGGTACTGCAATCCAAATCTGTTTTTTCCTTTAACGTTAACATATACTGACAGACAGAAATATAGAAAATAGGTGCAGGAGGAGACCATTCGGCCCTTCGAGCCAGCAGCGCCATTCATTGCGATCATGGCTGATCTATACTGACAGAGTTTCAACTAAATCCCCAGCCGAGTGATGGGGTAAACTTACAAACTAGCAAATGAAGTGAAAAGGTTTGAAATTATCCATTTAACAATTAAAGACTCGTTATCAAGATGCCTGCAGAAAAACAAAGAAATCCAGAACAACAATTTTATTTTTCTCCAGGATTTCAAAAATGAACGAAAATTTAAAAATTGCTATTTTGCTTCAATTTGGTTAGAAGTATCAAAAATTGTTGCAAACTTACATCATACAAGTCTTTTTTCTCCAGTTTTATTTTTTGTATTTCCAGAATCAACGACCAGACCTCTCCCCTCAGTTGCAATGGGACTCCCTTATAAATTCTCCGCACCACCTGAGAATCAAAACAAAAATAATGTCTCCCTTGGCGCCATTTTGTACTGTAAAATTACAAATCCAGGGCAAAATACTTAAAATGCAAAATATCCATATGCTATTTTTGGCCATTAACTAAATTGATCAATAGACCAATATCTGGAAAATATTAAACGCAACCTGACAATATTCAGGCAATTGGTCTCAAAGAACATTATTCCATTTCCTATGTTGGAATGCTGCAAATTAACAATCTATGAAATAACTTGAGTACTCTTGATATTTTTTCTAATTGTGAAATTAGAAAATGGCAACTTTTCCAACCACAGAGTTTATATTAGGTTGCTACCACTTCATAGCCAAAGATGCTTACAGGAAAAGAGAAACAAAGAACTGCAGATGCTGGTTTATGCCAAAGACAGACACAAAGAAGGGTCCCGATGCAAAACGTCACCCATCCTTTTTTCTCCAGAGATGCTGCCTGACCTGCTGAGTTAATACAGTACTTTGTGTCTATCTTTGCATGTACAAACAGTTCAGCATGAGTAGCGTTTGCATTTCCTAGGCTGGTAAGAGGCAGAGGCAGGGACAGGGCAGGGTGTGGTGGGTGGAAAGAGAGAGGAGTTAAGCAATCAAACAGCAGTGCGGGTATGAAATGCAGATTAAGCTCTCAGTGTACTCAGTGATAACTAATTCAGCTGGGTTGGAAAAAAAAGTGTATGCAACCTCAAATGTACTGATCAATGCAGCCACACAACACATGATCACACAAGGCATTTAAACTTCCATTATATGTCCTATACCTTTTGTTTTCTGGAACGGTTCTACTGATATTGACATTTTTAACTTGAGGTTCCTGTTTGAACGCAGTACCAGGTTTTCGTAACTCCGATGAGTTACTCCCTACTTTGTCTTTTTTGTAAACTAGCAAATGGAGTTCCTCGTTTCTACATTTAGTAAATGCTTGTGACTTAGAGTTAGTTATCTATTTAACTTCTCCAAGGATAACATATTGAATCATTGTATGTCTGCACCAGATTTTCAGTAGCATTGTGCTGAATTGGTCCTTGCTGAATTGGTCCTTCCTGCATGAATTAGTCCGCTCACTCACCATTAAAGGCCGGAAAACGTAAATGATTCTCAATTCCCTAATTCACTTATTGAAAAAAATGGTACAGGTTGCAAAAGGCCTTGGTTAGACGACACACAAGAATATGAGAGTAAGAAACAGGAATGGCCAAAAGGCTGATGAAAGTTGTTCCGTCATCCAATTAAATATTCTGACGTTGGTCTTGGCTCCACTTCCCTCCCTACCTATTCACCATAACCTCCAACTTCCCCAACAACCACAATTCTCAGTACATATCTTGAACCTGAACAGACTCAATAAATCATCCTTTGGTGCTCTTCAGAACAGAGAAGAAATTCCTACTCCTCTCCATTTTAAATGTTTACCTCCTTTTCTAAAACAATGGCCTCATAGTTTGAGTAGGAGAGCAGGATCACTGAGAAAATACACGTGGCTGTGGTAGCGAGTCGCTTTATTCTCAGACTATTTTCAATGTCCTTCTGATTAATTTACTGATTGTATGCCTCCTTGTCACCTTCCTCTCAGCTAACAATGAACCCGTCTTCATTGAAGGAATTGTGGTGGAGATAGTCAACAGCTTCATAAGGTCGTAAGTGATAGGAGTAGAATTAGGCCATTCGGCCCATCAAGTCTACTCCGCCATTCAATAATGACTGATCTATCTCCCTCCTAACCCCATTCTCCTGCCTTCTCCCCATAACCTCTGATGGCTGTACTAATCAAGATTCTATTTATCTCTGCCATAAAAATATCCACTGACTTGGCCTCCACAGCCATCTGTGGCAAAGAATTCCACAGATTCACCACCCTCTGACCAAAGAAATTTCTCATCTCCTTCCTAAAAGAGCATCGCATAATTCTGAGGCGATGACCTCTAATCTTAGACTCTCCTACAAATGGAAATATCCTCTCCACATCCACTCTATCCAAGCCTTTCACTATTCTGTATGTTTCAATGAGGTCCCCCTTTAGTCATCTAAACTCCAACAAGTACAGGCCCAGTGCTGACAAATGCTCATCATAGGTTAACCTTCTAATTACTGGGATCATTCTTGTAAAATCCTTCGGGTTCTTAGGTGTGCATATCTCGCCAAATATTCTATTGAATTTCGACAGATTAGAGAGCAGACTGGTTGTATCACAGTCTGGTTCAGCAATTCAATTGCCCAGAAACAAAGGAGACTAGTACTAGACACTGCCCAGTCCACCACATGTATCGACCTCCCCACTATCGAAGGGACCTATAAGGAGGCGTTGCCTCAAAAAGGCAGCCAATATAAAAGACACACAACACACTAGCCATGCCCTAAAGTTGCGGCTACCATCGGGAATGGGTTACAGGAGCCTGAAACCTTATGACCACAAGGTTCAAGAACAGCTTCTTCCCAGCAATAATCAGGCTCTTGAATACTACACAACAGTAACCTCAGCAACTATGATCCTGTATGGACTGTCTTTGGTTGTACTACAGACTGCTGTTTTCTCACTATTATGGTTGCTTTACATAATGGTTACAAATTTATTGCTGTTTTGACTATTGCATATCATCCGTGTACTATTGCGTTTATAGGCCCGTTTAGCTGCAGCAATGGATAAATTAATTGTTCCGTAGCCAATACATATGACAAATAAAAATTCAACTCTTGATCAAATCAGTTTAGAAAATCTAAAGGCACTAGATCTAATACTCTTTTATCCACTCTACTCATTACCTCATAAAAAGAAAACCAATAAACATGTCATTATTTCCTTTTCATAAAACTTTGGTTCCTCTCTAAAATCTCTATAAATAAATTAATTTCTATATTTCCTTAAATTTCTATTTTTAGCAAAAACATTTTTTTTTTAAAACCCCTCCAAAATTACATTAAGTGCTTTAAGCAAAGTAACAGCCTGCAGAATAATTGTGCGGAAATTAATATTACGTGAATAAATGTGTAAGTCTAGTTCAGTGTCTATTATGCAGTTATCCTTATTGACTTGGGCAAAGTGCAGATCAAATTATTCATTTCTCACTGCCAGAGACCAGAAACATTTGCTGGCCTTTATTGCCACATAGACCAGTGACCCAGACGCCAATGGAACATATGGTCACAATAAGATCATCCAACTTGAAACTGGGACCAACATGGTTTGCAGGCTCTGTTATACACTGTTTTGGGTGCATATTTAATAACCAAGTGGGGAAGGAACATAGGTATCGAAGTTAAACCTGTTACGCTCATCAATGATATTGCTTGTTTTTTTTTTTCTGGCAGAAGCTCAATAATCAAAGTTTTATAAAGGACCCTAATACAGAAAAGCCTCTCTTTAAAACAAAATGTCATGGGATAATTAAATCATGAAGTGTCCCTAAATGCTTCCTATTAAGAAAACATTTAACTAATAACCTCTTCGTAAAACCAACCACAAATGAACAATACAGAGGATAAATCACTGTGACAAATGCAGTTAAGATGGTAGCATTATTATTTTTCTAAATTGTTATTTCTAAGCGAGACTAAACAAATATCAGGATTTAATATTGAGGGAATGGAAATTAGATTTCTAAAAGTAAATTACAAGAAATAAGATGACAGGCATGTTTTTTTTTAAAGCTAAAGCTAAACTGCCTCAAAAAATAAAAGCACAAAATAATTTGGAATATTGGAAAAACTGAGCAATTTTTCTTTTCGTTTACTTTTGGCAGTCTGAAGTTGTTAGCATCTGGAAGCAGTCAACCTTTCCTTTTAACATGGAACCTGAGATATTTTAAGGCAACGTGTTTGAATTTAGCTGCAAGTGATTAAAAATTATAATGAGGTGTATGATCGATGAGTAAAGGTTAAGTTCTAATGTATAACTACGGTTTATGATTCCAAGGCAGAATTATGGAGATAAACATCATCAATAACCTGAACCATCTGTACATCATAACAAAGGCAACTGGATTTTATTTTATCCAGGACAATTATTACTGCCATTTGCGGCCTATAAAATCACGAGGAGAATAGATCAGGTGAATGCACAGTGTCTTTTACCTAGTGGGGGAATCAAAAACAAGAGGACATGCGTTAAAGATGAGAGGAGCAAGATTTAATGTGAACCTGTGGGGCAATATTTTCACTCAGAGGGTGGTGGATTTTTGGAACGAGCTGCCAGACAAAGTAATTGAGCCAGGTGCAATAACAAAATTTGAAAGACATTTGAACTTGGACAGGTACGTGGATAGGAAAGGTTTAGAGGGATATGGGCCAAACGCAGGCAAATGGGACTGATCTAGATGGGGTATCTTGGTCGGCATGGATTAGTTGGACTGAATGTGTGTACGACTCTCTGACTTTAAAACTATAAATTCGATTTGCACTGAATTAGGAGAAGTACATTTAAAAAAATATATATTTTAGAAATGTCAAAGATTAACATAGGACTGTATCAATATTGCAGTGTTTACTACCAATGTGATCTGGCAGTGATTAGCACATGGCATCGGTCAGTGGCATTCTAGCACAGCTAACGCAGCTGACAGTTTCTAGGAGAATCAACCACTCGCTGAGAACACTTGGCTATTAAAACAACCAGATGTCAGCAAATTTAAACATGCCAGGATTTTTTAATAAATTATACTTGAAATGAATAAAAACTTTTCATAGATTTTAGACCAATTCATAAACATTTCTTTTTAAGTCATCACATTAAACTTTTGTGCAGAGGAGCCAAAAACAATGAAAAATGAAAGAAAACTATAAAAACATTAGAGGAATGGATCGTGTAGACACAGAGTTTCTTGCCCAGTCGGGGAAACGAGAACCAAAGGATACAGATTTAAGGTGAAGGGGGAAAGATTTATTAAGAATCTGAGGGTATGGAACGAGCTGCCAGAGGAAGTAGTTGAGGCAGGGACTGTTGCAACGTTGAAGATACAATTAGACAGGTACATTGATAGGAAAGGTTTGGAGGGATATGGGCCAAGCGCAGGCAGGTGGGACTAGTATAGATTGGGACATGTTAGTTGTTGTGGGCAAGTTGTGCTGAAGGGCCTGTTTCCACACTGTCTGACACCAAAATGAAAAGAATCCAAGAACTGCTCAAACATATTTCATAACTAATTGCCCTTTCATAGCCAATATAGATGCTCAAAATTGCTGTTCATTGACATTGCAAAATGTAAAAACCCTCTAAATTGTTTGGAAGAATTTCATTTTTAGCAGTTAATTTTCAATTCATATTCAGAATTGAGAACCAGCACATTATTCCAATAAAGATCTCCAAAATTAAATTGCCTAGGTATATTGATCAAAATCAATTGGCTTGGACTTTCATCGGAGTAACCAAAACATGCCATTCCTTCTCTGCAAGTGGCACCTTTGCCATTAGGGCCAGCACTGGCCTGGTCAGCAAGGCCTTGGAAAGCCAGTGCTTAGTGGGGTGTTTAAAGGGGCAGAATGGTGACGCAGCAGTAGAGTTGCTGCCTTACAGCGCCAGAGACCCGGCTTCGATCCTGACGACAGGTGCTGTCTGTACAGAGTTTGCACGCTCTTCCCGTGAATAATGGGTAGGCCATTTAGAACGGAGAAGAGGAAAAACTTTTTCACCCAGAGAATTGTGAATCTGTGGAATTCTCTGCCTCAGAAGGCAGTGGAGGCCAATTCTCTGGATGCTTTCAAGAGAGAGTTAGATGGAGCTCTTAAAGTTAGCAGAGTGAAGGGATATGGGGGAAAAGGCTGGAAAGGGGTGCTGTTTGTGCATGATCAGCCATGATCACAGTGAATGGCAGTGCTGGCTCGAGGGGCCGAATGGCCTACTCCTGCTCCTATTGTCTATTGACCGTGTGGATTTTCTCCGAGATTTTCAGTTTCCTCCCACACTCCAAAGATGTGCAGGTGTGTAGGTTAATTGGCTTGGGTTTGTATACTTGATATAAGTGTAAATTGCCCCGAGTGTGTGTAGGCTTATATTAATGTGCGGGGATCGCTGGTCGGTACGAACTCGGTGGACTGAAGGACCTGTTTCCATGCTGCATCCCTAAAACTAAAAAACTCAACTTTGCAGCCTGAAATATAGTGGATATGAACAATCTCAGTCCACAGAAATGTCATAGAGTGATACAGCACAGAAACAATATTGATCCACACTCTGGCTTCCTGTTCATTACAGTTATCACTCTCAAGTGCATGCTACATTTCCCACACTTCTGGTCTCACCTTTGTCCTCACCTTCTCCTCTACCAGCCCCCACTTCATAAGCTGTAGTTCTTCGCTCCGATTGCCAATGGCTAGTGAGACTTCATCCATCAGAATAGTGACAGATCCATTCAGTTAATGTATAATTAAGGGATCTATTATATGATGCAATGTTCTCAACTCCGCCATGTGGCAAACTGGATTATTTAAACAAATTAGGTCCTATCAATTTCAATTTGGCTATAACATTTGCACCCGTGTACAATATATGGAGACTGAACCTCACTAAATTTGCCAGGTTTCATTAAACTCTAATCTAGAATATCCAGAGTTGTCTGTGGACTACGGTCAACTTATTATCCATCATTGTTGCAGCAATTCAATCATTGATTTTAATAAACTATTATGAAAGTAATTTTCAAATGTAATTCTATTGTGCTGTAATGCAGAGAGCTACATTCTGCTCCCTGGATCTCTCCCTTCACTCTACCTCTTCTACTTGTGTTTGGCTCAATTATATTTAAGTATAGTATTATCTGATTTGGTTGGATAGCATGCAAACCTAAGCTTTTCACTGTATCTGTACAGGACAATAATAAATCTACATAAACATTATTTTGCCAGGAAAGAGTACTACTTCTGATCACAAAGCTTCACCATGTCTCATTGAAACCCACTGGGATGCCACCTTACTTAGTTTATTTCACTACTTCATGTGCTTAAGCATATTTATTTAAGTAATGTTTCCAAGATTAGTGTTGAGGAAAAATCTGTTTTGCAATTTCTTGGAATTGAAATGAAACTGCCGAGATTAAATCACACAAAACATTTATAGACGGAATACAGAATAGAGGATGGGGGCCGTTCTTCCATCTACAATAGAATTTAATCCAGGGTGCAAAAGAGACAATAAAAATTGTTCACCATCGGTTAGCATTGGTAATCCTAACCCTCATGTTACACTTGTTTCAAAGGATTACAACCAAAACACACGAGTTCCAACAGTCAAACCGCAAGTGCAAGCTGGCTCTGCAAGATCAGCTCTTCCCTCAAAAGGTCTCAACACTGCCAAATATCACATCTCTGTACACAAGCAAACTACGTTTGACTTGGGCAACGAGAAACATATGCCACACCAATTATGCCAAGTAAGCTGGCCCACAAATCATTAGACAGTCGAACAAGGCATAAGCAATCTTTTGCATTGGAAGGATTTTCAGAATTGCAACATTCATATATGAAAGGTGTGAAGGGGGAATAAATTTAAGAATAAAAAACAAAGGAGGGATAAACTCAATAAAATGCAAGTGAACTGCCGAGCAATGACTGCTTGAGTCAAACAATTTTGAACAAGCTTAACTATAAATGTGACATTCATTTCTGATAATTACGAAGAATCCACTGTTCTGTTTTATCCACGCCTCTAGCTTGTTAAACTGATAATTTACCAATTGGAGCCGACTAATGAGGGATAAATGGACTAAATTTTTTAATTGGAACCATTTATGTGGAAATAATTATATCCAAAGGGGTTTACCTTTAGAAAAGTACATTGTTATTCATGGGTAAACAAAATTCAGTCATGCTGGCTTACATCACCTGAGCCAATCCTACAGGTAGCGAAGTTGCTGCTCTCCAGGTTGGATAAAAATCAATTTCCATGACTATTACGAATTAAGTCAGGAAAATATTTACAGAAGAGTATTGCGCCATTAACTTCTGCAGAATTCTCATTGTGAAGAAAAACAATCATCGACCAGAGTAAATTTGCCTTTGAGCTCAGATCATAGAGCATGGAAATCAAACCACAGAACAAACTAATGCCCAGTGCAAATATTAATCACAGCAAAGGGAATTGGTAAAAACATTGTACTTTTCTATGCTGTTATGGAGTGCTTCTTATTCCTCAACATAAATCCTTCTCGCAAAGCAATATACTGGAAATCTTCAACAACACAATGCAAAATTATTCAAGACCACTTATTTAATTTAACCTCAACCCCATTCTTCACTAACATATTTACAACAGCATAAGATTCTTAGGTCGACACAGTGGGGCAGCGATAGAGTTGCTGCCTTACAGCACCGGATTCAATCCTGAGTGCTGTCTGTACGGAGTTTGTATGTTCTCCCCATGACCGGGTGGGTATTCCCCCAGTGACCCTGTTTCCTCCCATACTCCAAAGACATGCAGGTTTGTAGCTTAATTAGCTTAGTACAACTGTAAATTGTCCCTCGTGTCCCTTAGGATAGTGTTAGTATGCGGGGATTGCTGGTCTGCGCAGACACGGTGGGCCGAAGGGCGTGTTTCTGCGCTGTACCTCGAAACTAAAATTGCTTATGCTTCAGATCAATGCCAAAATTTCATGATTAGACATGAAAAAGCATTCAAACTGCGAGGTTGCATGATAACCCATGTCATTGTGTGTAATGTATGAGCTGATCCTTCTGTGCGATACCTTCCCTCGGACGAAGGCAGTATAGCAGGACAGATTAACATACAGCAGCATATTGGCAAGTAGACAGCAAATGCTGCAACTTTTATCATTTGATCAAGGCCACTGCACTACTTCTGTAGTCAAGCTGCAAATATATATTCTGCCATTGTTGGAATAAATAGCTCTTTCTTTAAACAAGGGCAGGTATTGGATAGGAAGGGTTTAATGAACAATGGCCCAAATGGGGCTCTTCCAGAATGCCAACTTGGTCACCAGAGCCAAGGTGGGTCAAAGAGCCTGTTTCCACACTGCAAAGCTCTGTGGCTAGCTCCAAGGAGATCAAAACTATGTACAGTACACTAGAATTGTACTACACTCCAGTCCAATCAGTCTGAAGGGTTTAGGCCCAAAACGTTGCCTATTTCCTTCGCTCCATAGATGCTGTCTCACCCGCTGAGTTCCTCCAGCATTTGTGTCTACCTACAGTACACTAGATGTGATCTTACTAATTCCTTAATACTTTCAATAAGACTTCACCACTTTCATATTCCTACCCACGAAATCAAAGACAGCATTAATTCCTCTTCCCAAGTAACAGCTGCACCTTTAAGCTAGCCTTTTGTATAAGACGTGTCTGAAGGAACTGCAGATGCTGGTTTAAATTAGACATGAACAAGGATTCAAACTGTGAGGTTGCATGATGTCATCGTGTGTAATGTATGAGCTGGTTGAAGATAGACACAAAATGTTGGGAGTAGCGCAGCAGGCCAGGCAACATCTCTGGAGAAGGGTCTCAACCCGAAACGTCACCCATTCCTTCTCTCCAGAGATGATGCCTGAGTTACTCCAGCATTTTGTGTCTACCCTTTGTATGAGAAGCTAGCTTTTAGCATATGCAGTATGAGGACCCCAAACCCTTTTTGTGCTACAGCTTTCTACATTGAAGGAATAATCTGTTTAAATTAAAATTTTAAATTAAATATTCTTCCTTCCAACCTGAACAAATTCACATTTTCCCACAATATACTTTTGCTATCTTATGGCACACTTACCTTTTCACTATTCTTGTATTTGTCCCAGCTTTTCAACATTTTTAACCATTTTCCTGTTCTTTCTATTTCAATTTGTTTTAGCTGTAAAAACAAGTGAACAATTCATTATTATGCAATAAATGTAGTCAAGATTCAGAAAAACTATTCCAAATTATACGTTATACAAACTTCAGGTTCCTATTCAATCTTTCCCTCTGTCCTCTGCATCTTGATTTCCCCCACTCTAGGTAAGACTCTGTGCATTCATAGTTTCTATTCCCCTCATAACATTATAAACATCAATAAGATCACTCCTCACCTCCTGCGCTCCAAGGAATAAAGTCTTAGTCTGTCCAACCTCTCCTTGTAGCTCAGACACTCAGGTCCTGGCAACATCCTTCTTCCCCACTGTATCCCACTACTGGCAGCTGTTTTTGAAACCTCACATTTTAGAATTTTTCCCGAAACTGTTTCACATCTCAAATTCCGCTCTTCCTGAAAGTAATTCTCTAAAAAACACCCTTTTGACAATGAGCATCCATTTGGTTTTGGTCAGGTTTCATAGAAACATAAAAAATAGGTGCAGGAGTAGGCCATTCGGCCCTTCGAGCCTGCACCGCCATTCAATATGATCATGGCTGATCATCCAACTCAGTATCCTGTTCCTGCCTTCTCTCCATACCCCCTGATCCCTTTAGCCACAAGGGCCACATCTAACTCCCTCTTATCCCTTATATCACCCTCACCAATGCAGCATAACATAATTGTGTAACTGTGTAAAATATATTTTACATTTTATAAATCGAGAATGATTAACAACATGAAACTTTTAATGAGATCAAGAGAGAGACTAGGACCTTCCTGGTTAATGCATATCAACGAATCATTGGTGCACGTGACAATTAGTCATTGATCATTTTCTAAAATAGTTTTAATTAATCCGCTTTGAAAGTTACATATCATCTGGTTTGCAAAAAATGTAACTTAACTTAATAAGTAACTGTAACTTAAACTTAGATTGCAAAAGTCTGTTAAGTTAACAACCTTAATTTTCTACATGCAGCCGAATCTGTCCCACTGTAAGAAACTTCTAATAGCAAAAGGAATGTACTCATTGTAAGAATTCCCCTTAAAATAATTTGAAGACTTCAGTGAAACAAAATGACATAATTAAATAAGTAATGTCTATTCCCATTTGCCACATTTAATGGCAAAGTAACTTGACTCCTCGCATTACTTAACATGGGACATAGACAGAATCACAAGGGCCTGCCATCAAAATATAATTTACCACCTGACTATTGTGTCAGCAATAATAATGAACATTGAAATACGACTTAAAATGATGTGCAACCACTGTTGAATGGCTCATAATTCTTCACATCTGCTACTTGGAGAATTCAACTACAACAAAATTGCCTTGACTCCCCTATTTACTTGCGATTGCAGGAGTGAAATATAGCTATCACTTACCCTTTCTTCTATAGCATCAGGCATTGGTAGCTCCTTCGCACTGTTATACAAAACAAAATAACAATCACATCCACGGCACACACTTCACCAGTATGAACAACATCAAATATAAAAATGTTTATTGTACCAACACAAAAATAATCTAATCTTTTATGTCATGCTCAATTATTAAAAAGGTAAAGGTTTGACCCACTCAAATGCACCACACATTCCATACAAAACCGTTTTATTTTCTTACAAGGGGACAAGGGGAGCATGGGGATTCAATGATTTACAGATGTTCTACATGGATTTTTGTTCTTTTGCAGTTGATTCTTTGGACTACCGGTTTGGAGATTTTTCAGCATAACAACATGCATTCCAAGGTCCACCCATCATGTAATTTATAATACTTCCTCACATGCCATTTTAACTGTTGTGCATTCTTCAAGATTACTTCAAAGTGCCCTAGCAGTAGATGAACAGAGAACAACCCAAATATCCGTCGACTACCTCTCCAGTCTCCTAGGAAGAATCGTGGGAAGAACTCTTGTCATCATCTCTGCAAGCTCCATCAAGCACCAATTAAGCAGCACCACCATCATCCCAATATTACTGACTACTCTGTTCTCACCACTACCACCTCTATCTCAACATGCAGAACCAACACAAGTAAGCTGCACATATGGACCATTGGCCCCGTGTGCCTGGTTTTTCCACACTTGTCATTCGCACTTCTCCCCTCGGGCAGAAGATGCAAAAAGCATTATTCAGGAACACCTTCTATCTGCTAACAAACTTCTGAACCATCCTCCCATAAGCTAAGGTGCAATCTCAATCCTCCAAACTATCTCATTGCAGACCTTGGACTGTTTCCTCTTATAACTGTAACACTCTAATGCTGTAATACTATATTTTATTTAGCTTAGAGATACAGTGCAGAAACAAGCCCTTTGGCCCACCGAGTCCGCGTGGCCCAGCGATCACCCCACACACTAGCACTATCCGACACACTAGGGACAATTTATAATTTTACCTAAGCCAATTAACAGCAATGTACAAACCTGTACATCTTTGCGTGTGGGAGGAAACCGGAGCACCCGGAGAAAACCCACGCAGTCACAGGGAGAACGTACAAATTCCGCCGAGACAGCACCCATAGTCAAGATCGAACCTGGGTTTCTGGCGCTGTAAGGCAGCAACTCTACCGCTACACCACTGAATGTTTCTCTTTGTACTACCTGTTGTACGTGTATGGCTTGATTGTACTCGTGTATTATATGAGCTGATTTGAGTTGATGGCGCACAACATTAATAAATATGACAATAATAAACCATCACCAATATTACACCATTACTCAATAGGTTCACAAATGATCTGACTGCATCTCAACTACAATAATTTTTCATCACCACGCACATCAAATAACTGCCTTCCCTTCCATTCATTTTCTGATTTTCAAGAAAGTGCTCTGAAGACTTTCAATGAAAGAATATCTTATCTGTTTTTAACGATGGTGCAGCAGTAGAGTTGCAGCCTTACAGCGCCAGACACCCAGGTTGGATCCTGACTATGGGCGTTGCCTGTGCGGAGTTTGTGCATTCGCCCCGTGACCGTGTGGGATCCCCCCCTCCGGGTGCTCCAGTTTCCTCCCACACTCCAAAGATGTGCAGGTTTGTAGGTTATTTGGCTTTGTTAAAAAAAGATTGCAAATTGCCCCGAGTGTGTAGAATAATGCCAGTGCACGGGGATCGCTGGTCAACGTGGACTCGGTGGGCTGAAGAGCTGCTTCCACACTGTAGCTCAAAACTAAACTAAAAATAGGTATTTGAGGCCCCCACCCCGACAAGAAGATGCGTCCACATGGCAATACTCCTTGTATTCTCATTCATTTTAATTGGTGAGTTTTCTTAATTTAAGATTTAATAGTTATGAAAATAATGTTTTATTATTCCTGATATTTGTGTTGACATATTTTAAAATGTTTATCTTTTCCTAAACTGAGATGTCTGTTTCCTGGAGCACAAATAGTCTTTTTTATATTGAAACTAATGCTGTATCAATTTATGAATACTGATATAATGAAATGTTCTACTATAATTGTGTTAATAAATCATAAGTTAAGGAATGCCTGTTCTTAATTTACCACCATATCTAATCACATTCCATGAATTTCAACGCAGTAAAGTCGTGGATCTTGATAATGAACATATAGAGCAGACCAAGGTCCCCACAATTCACACTTCTATTTACTTAATAAAATCAATTTAATATTAATGCAGGAACTGAAGAGCAAAATCAATTAGCTACAGCATAGATATCATGTGAAATAAACTGTCAAAATATACTTAAAAATCAAGGTCAACAAATTCAGGTCTCGGGTCTTTTCAATTTTTGTTTTCATGTCATTGGTTTTCAGATGGAACATGTGAAATTATCATTTTAATAGTTAAAATATGTTTATCCTTTAAAATTCATTGAACGCAGAAAACAAATGAAATGAAACAGTTAAACACAATAGAAAATCTGCTGAATTGCAAACACAGCGCTTTTCACAGTGTTCCCTTTAGAATAGATCAATGATTTGACTAATAATTTGTATTGCATTAGTGATGATCTCAGCTCTAAATAAACCAGTGTTCTCTGACATGATTTACTGAACTACATAATAAGTTCCTGAAGAATCAAATCTTTTTTGTCAACCTACTTCTCTGTGCAAAAATAATCGTTCCACATTAATCACCAAATGAAAAACAGAGCTTTGAAAAGAAATGCTGTGCCTTACTGTAGAAAACCAAATCGATCAGTGATTTTATAAATATGGAAGTCTGCATCTTCCCATGGATCGATCTTTGCACCTTCCCGTCCCTGAAATAAACAACAAACATGGTCTTCAATAAGGTTATCAGGCACTTAGTTCCAAAGGAATGTGGTTAGGGGAAAGGGTATGGCATAGGCATGAATGTCTTTTCAGATTTCAGGCTTCCTTACAGATTAATGAGTCACAGACACTAAAATTTGTGAAGGGTTCAATTGCTGTACAAGAACACTGATGCAAAGCAAGAATAATTCCCAGACTCTCCATCTCCATCTGTACTAGATTTTTATTTTTACTTGACTCGTCCAAAGAGCCTAACTCTTACCCCGTTGTTAATTATTTCATCAATTCTTTCCAACTATTTCTGCCTCAGTCTAATCCTTTGAAAAGAATTTGAATAGATAGCAATGGCTCACTTGTCAGGGAAATAATTTCCTTTCTCATCTTAACTCACGAAGAAGGGTCCCAACCTGAAATGCCAACTATCCACGACCAGCAGAGTTGCTGCCTGACCCGCTGAGTTATTCTAGCGCTGTGTTTCAAATTGAAATTGTTATGTTAATCCTGGCATCAATATGCCCTGTCAAACTTTTTTTTCATCAAGTTCAAGTTCAAGTGAGTTTATTGTCATGTGTCCCTGTATAGGACAATGAAATTCTTGCTTTGCTTCAGCACACAAAACATAGTAGGCATTTACTACATAACAGATAAGTGTGTCCATATACCATAACATAAATATATACACACATGAATAAAACTGATAAAGTGCAAATAACAGAAAATGGGTTATTAATAATCAGAGTTTTGTCCGAGCCAGGTTTAATAGCCTGATGGCTGTGGGGAAGTAGCTATTCCTGAACCTGGTTGTTGTAGTCTTCAGGCTCCTGTACCTTCTACCTGAAGGTAGCAGGGAGATGAGTGTGTGGCCAGGATGATGTGGGTCTTTGATGATACTGCCAGCCTTTTTGAGGCAGCGACTGCGATAAATCCCCTCGATGGAAGGAAGATCAGAGCCGATGATGGACTGGGCAGTGTTTACTATTTTTTGTAGTCTTTTCCTCTCCAGGGCGCTCAAATTGCCGAACCAAGCCACGATGCAACCGGTCAGCATGCTCTCTACTGTGCACCTGTAGAAGTTAGAGAGAGTCTTCCTTGACAAACCGACTCTCCGTAATCTTCTCAGGAAGTAGAGGCGCTGATGAGCTTTCTTGATAATTGCATTAGTGTTCTCGGACCAGGGAAGATCTTCAGAGATGTGCACGCCCAGGAATTTGAAGCTCTTGACCCTTTCAACCATCGACCCGTTTATATAAATGGGGCTGTGGGTCCCCCTCCTACTCCTTCCAAAGTCCACAATCAGTTCCTTGGTTTTGCTGGTGGTGAGGGCCAGGTTATTGCGCTGGCACCATATGGACAGTTGCTCGATCTCTCTTCTATACTCTGACTCATCCCCATCAGTGATACGCCCCACAACAGTGGTGTCGTCAGCGAACTTGATGATAGAGTTCGCACTGTGACTGGCTACGCAGTCATGAGTATAGAGTGAGTAAAGCAGGGGGCTGAGCAGGCAGCCTTGAGGTGCTCCCGTGCTGTTTTTGTCGAGGTAGGAGTTGATTTGCTCCATGTTCAGAGCCTGTCATCAGAATAATACAAATTGAGACAACTGCATTTACATTTCGACACCAATACGAATAAATAATAATAAGTGTCTGGGGGGGGGTGGTGAACAGAGGTACGTTGTGAGTAGGTCTGTGAATGACCTGAAGTCGAGGATCCAATTGCAGATGGTTGGGGGGATGCTCCTTGGCGAGAGCCCTCCCCACGCTTGCTTTTCTGCGAGTTTGGTAACCAGCTTGGTCGGGGATGAGTTGCCATACCATTGTGCAGTGGTAAGGATGCTCCGAGCTGTAATCGATGAGGACAATAACTTCCTGACATATGAGCCTTCTTTTGTATTGTGGGTCCAAGAGAGGTCATCGGAGATGTTGACTCCCAGGAACCTGAAGCTAGAAACACGTTCCACCTCCGTCCCGTTAATATGGATGGGGGTGTGCGTGCCGCCTCTGGACTTCCTGAAGTCTACAATGAGCTCCTTGGTCTTCTTGGAGTTAAAGGCCAGGTTGTTGTCAGCGCACCATGCTGCTAAGTGCTGGACCTCCTCCCTGTAGGCCAACTCATCGTTGTTGCTGATGAGGCCAATCACCGTTGTATCATCTGCATACTTGATGATGGTGTTAGTACCATGTACAGGTGTGCAGTCATAGGTGAAGAGGGAGTAGAGGAGGGGGCTCAGCACACAGCCCTGAGGAACGCCGGGTGGTCAGGGTGAGGGTTGAGGAGGTGTGCTTGTCTAACCTCACAGACTGGGGTCTGTTGGTTAGGAAGTCCAGTATCCAGTTTGAATGCTGAGCTGTTAATCGATGAACAGCATTCTTACGTAAGTGTCTCTGTTGGTCAAGTGGTCCAGAGCGGAGTGGAGGGCCAGCGAGATCGCATCCACCGTTGATCTGTTGTGGCGGTAAGCGAACTGCAGTGGGTCCAGGTTTTTGTTGAGGTAGGAGTTGATTTGCTCCATGATCAACCTCTCAAAGCACTTCATCAGAGCCTGTCGTCAGAATACTACAAATAGCCTTATTGACATAATCCACAAGATCAATCGGGAAGGGTCTTGCCCCGAAACGTCATCCATTTCTCTCCAGAGATGCCTGTCCCGCTGAGATACTCCAGTATTTTGTGTCTATCAATGGTGCTATTTTGATTCAGGTGATGGTTGCATAAAGCTGCACATTAAGACCTGCAATACCCAGGTGATATGAACTTTTCCTTCCTCCAATTGTGATAAAACTTGAAAAAAGCTTTGAAACTTGTTCCCACCACAAGTACACGATGAAAACAAAATTAAGGAATAGAAAGTTAATGAGAAATGTTGTGGAGTGCAGCAGCACAAAAATAAATGTTGATGTGCATTTCTTCAGTATTATATCACAAAATGAGTCTCACATCATACAGGATAGTGATTAATCATAAGGGATAGTAGAAGAACTAGGCCATTCGGCCCATCAAGTCTATGCCGCCATTCAATCAAGGCTGGTCTATCTCTCCATACTAATCCCATTCTCCTGCCTTCTCCCCATAACCTCCGACACCTGTAATAATCGAGAAACTATATCTATCTAAATGGATGGGGGATCTTGGCTCTGCCCAGTCTTACTGCTCAGCATTTAATATCTGACTGCCCAATTTAAAATGACTAATAGTTTGAGCCTTTGTTTTTGTTCAGTCAGCTTCCTCCCAGCCCAGCATGCTATAGATTATAATGGAGAGCCAGGAGTATTTCTGTTGAACCTGCAAAGCCCCATGAAGAGAGTAGGCAGGTATCATGGCGACTGTGCGAGTGTCACAGAAGCCAATGACCAGGAAGCACGTCCAAAATACTACAAAGCAGGCGAGTTAATTAACCTACAGAATAAGATCATTTTAGTAAACTTTGAAATTAAATCAGCATTTGGTGCAAAAACCCATTTCGTCTGCTAACAGATTTGAGAAAGGTGTTCTGACATTTTACCAATATAACCTTCAGATTTAGCAATGAATTACTTTCAGACTTAGAACTCTTCATTCTCCAATCAAATGCTTTGTCAAAGTGAAGATGGGCAATTAATATTATATTTCTCAACTCGCTTTTCTCACTTATCTCAGTTATTGATGCAAATGAAACATACTTTTTCAAATCTTACCTTGAAAAGAAAGAAATCAAAGCCTTTTAATTTAGTTTAGTTTAGAAATGAAGCACGGAAACAGAGTCTGCACCAACCAACCCAGTTATCCCAGTTTTGCCTGCACATCAGGGGCTATTTAGAGGCCAATTCACCTACAAACCTCAAAGTCACCCATTCCTTCCCTCCACAAATGTTGCCTATACTGCTGAGTTACTCCAGCATTTTGTGTCTATCTTGAGTGTAAACCAGCATCTACGTTCCTTCCTACACACCTACAAATCTGAACATCTTTGGAATGTGGGAGGAAACTGGAGCACCCTAAGCAAACCCACAGGGAGAACATACAAACTCCATACAGACAGCACTCATAGTTAGGATCAAACACCGGTCTCTGGCGCTGTAAGAAAGTAGTAACTCAACCGTCGCACCACTTTCTCACCCCCCCCCCCCCACAGTTTAGCAGGAGACTTTTATATTTGTGTCTGTTTAGACTGTAAACAAAGATATTTCCTGAATTAGTTCTACTTAGGACTGCTGTTCATGGCCTTTTATGGATCAATGACGTCACAGTAATTTGCAACATTCTTTTGAAGTGAAATCACACTCATCAGGTTTAGTTTCTCCCAGCAAGTACAACAATATTTTAACATGAGATCACAAACCAAACAGTTAATCTCACCAGCAAGAAACTTCACCTTGACAGAAACTTCCTGGTGGAAAGCACTATCCTGGTCTTGTGGCCCTTGTGGCTAAGGGGATCAGGGGGTATGGAGAGAAGGCAGGTACAGGATACTGAGTTGGATGATCAGCCATGATCATATTGAATGGCGGTGCAGGCTCGAAGGGCCGAATGGCCTACTCCTGCACCTAATTTCTATGTTTCTATGTCTTTATGCAGTAGAATGTAAAAGAATAGCAGAGGCAGTCGAAGCTTCACTCAACTGCTTAGGGCAACCCATGTCTACTGAACAGCAAAAGTAGTATGCAATGAACAAACCCCGAAGCAATCCCACATCCAAAAAGATGATATCAAAGCTTTGAACTGTTCCTATATTCAGAGGTTGGCGCTGGTTGATGTTACAGGTTGGGGTGGAGGTCCATGAGGAACCTAATGTTGAATGCTGGCAGCCCACATCATGTAAATATTTACAACTAGCCAGGTTCACCAAAAAGGGTGCATAGGAAGGAACTGCAGATACTGGTTTATACCAAAGGTGGACACAAAAAGCTGAAGTAACTCAGCTGGTCAGGGGAAAGGGAAACGAAAGATGTGGAAGCTACATAGAATAAATGACTGGAAGATATGCAAAAAGGTTCAAGAAAAAGGTGGAGCCCACCACGGTCCATTGCTGGCTGTGGGTTAATGAGTTGTCTCTCATTCCCCTTGCCCCTGACCCTCAGTCTGAAAGGTCTGTTTTTCTGTGTATGAACCAGCATCTGCAGTTCTTTGTTTCTATATCCAATTCACTATCAAGAATATAACAAAAGCTGCAGACTTTCAAAGGGTCTGGCTAGAGTGATGAGATGAGGTGCCAGGGCAAAGTACAGCTCTCAACAAGCCGTTTCAGCAGGGCGGCAACAATGACATATATCTAACAACCTGGAAAGCTGCCCAAGTATGTCATGCTCTCAAGATCAGGACAAATCCAATCTGGTCAATGACTCACCCGACATTCCACTCTCAATCAGTAATGTGACAGGAGGTTTTGTCGTTCATGATAACAAGCAGCACTTACTCACCAGCAACCTGTTCAATAATGTTCTGTTTGGGTTTCAGCGGATCAGTTGCCATAGACATTATGGTAACCTATCATCTAATTATGGAGCAAAGAGCAAAATACGTCACTTATTACTTTCTTCTCTCCAGAGATGCTGTCTGACCCGCTGGGTTACTCCAGCGTTTTGTGTCTATCTTTGGTGTAAAGCAGCATCGGCAGTTCCTTTGGTACACTTTCCAAATGACAACATGGATTTTGAAAATCTAATGCAGCCCTCCTCCAACCACCCCAAGTTAATGCTGATTTTAACAAGACACGATGTAATAATAATAATAATAATAATGCCTTTATTGTCATTGTACTTAGAAATACAACAAAATTAGGAGAGCTACTCCTGATCTTTGCAACCAAAACAAATCCACACAAGACGAAAACACATCCAACACGTTATTTAACTGCTTAAAATAATAGATAAATTATAATTATCACACCTAGGTAGAACATTGCACTGGGAGAATATTACACTTAAAATGTAATAAATACTTTAAAAGAATTTAAAAAAAAAGAAATATTAGCTGAGTGGTCTGTGGTATAGTAGAATGGATGACAGCATTCTCATGTCATGGGAATATTTGAGGAGTTTAGAGTTCTAATGGCCCCGGGAAAGAAACTGTTCTTGAGTCTGTTTGTCCGGCTTTTGATGCACCTGTACCGCCTACCAGAGGGCAGGAGGTTGAACAGGAACTGTCCAGGATGGGAGGGGTCTTTGATTATTTCCCTGGCTCTACAGAGGCACCGAGAGCTGGAGATGTCTTCCAGGGAAGGCAGAGGGCAGCCGATGATTTTCTGGGCAGTGGTGATCACTCTCTGCAGGGCTCTGCTGTCTGCTGCTGAGCAGCCGGCATTCCACACCGTGATACAATATGCCAGCACACTCTCGATGGTGGAGCAGTAGAAGGTCACCAGCAGCTTCTCCTCTAAACTGTTCTTCCTTAGCACCCTCAGGAAGTGCAATCGTTGCTGGGTCTTTTTTACCACTGCTGAAGAGTTGGCAGACCAGGAGAGGTCCTCCGCGATGTGCGTTCCCAGGAATCTGAAGGTGGAAACCCTCTCGACACAGTCCCCATGGATGTAGAACAGGGCAGGGCCTTCTGTAGTCGATGACCATTTCCTTTGTTTTGCTGATAATAAGTGCCAGGTTGTTCGCACAACACCACTCTGACAGCTTCAGGACCTCATCTCTGTATGCTGCCTCGTCTCCTCCTGATAGGAGTCCGACCACCGTGGTGTCATCCGCAAATTTAATAATGGTGTTTGTGGAGTGGATGGGAGTGCAGTCGTAAGTATACAGAGCATGGAGGAGTGGACTCAGTGGAGAACCAGTGCTGAGCGTGAGGGCGGAGGTGCAGTGGGGGCCCATATTGACTGTCTGTGGGCGGTTAGTGAGGAAGTCCTTTATCCAGGTGCAGGTGAGAGGGGGGAAGTCGGCCAAGTCCGACAACTCGTTGACTAGTATGTCAGGGACTATTGTATTAAAAGCTGAACTATAGTCAATAAAAAGGATCCTTACATGGTTCCTTTAATTTAAACTCATAAACAAAAAATGCTCTAAGTACTCCATATCAGACTCCATCAATGGAGAAAGAAAGAAAGAATTCCATTGTATCAATGCCCTTTCATGGCGTTTTCAATATGAAGGCGCAAACCAGAAAAACTATAAACAGAAAAGAAAATGCAAGAAGAAACCATAAATAACCTGAACTTGCAGGTCCAGCCTAGGCCAGAGAACAAACCTAGAACAAAAGACAAATGCATGGCTGCATTTACACATATTGAAGCTGAGCAGAGATGGCGGGGGAGGGAGAGAGGGCAGGTTTGGTGTGCAAGGCTGGAAAATTACACAAAAACTTAAACTGAACTACAGAAACTCTGTCTTTTTAGAATTAGTTGAATATGACAAATAATATGTCTGTTACCATAAAGACCATCAACAGGAAATTCCAAAAACATCTAATCGCAAACCAAATCAAATAAAGAAATGATTGAAGAGCCCTGTAACAGGATGTTGAACTATTTAAGTCATCAGTAGGGGCAGCCACACTGTACAT
Organism: Leucoraja erinaceus; assembly: GCF_028641065.1. Taxonomy (NCBI): domain Eukaryota; kingdom Metazoa; phylum Chordata; class Chondrichthyes; order Rajiformes; family Rajidae; genus Leucoraja; species Leucoraja erinaceus. The sequence goes on along the minus strand of NC_073398.1, from coordinate 32,389,160 downwards.
CAGCACTAATGATTAAAGAAATACAAATCAGCTGTACGCCACAAAGAGCAGAGCATTTTATTAGCAGAGTGTACAACTTAGGAGCAAAAGGCCACTGAGCCTCAAATACCTCCAATGCCAATTAATAAAATCATGGTTGATCTGACAGTAAATAACTCTATATGTCCAACTGGCCAGGCCAACTATTCACACCAAAAAAGACACAAAGTGCTGGAGTATTATCTCTGAAGAACATGGTTTGGTGACATTTCGGATCAGAACCATTCTTCAGACTGATTGAACCAAACCGTCTTAAGAAGGGCCCGATCCATAATGTCACCTGTCCATATTCACAGAAATGCTGCCTGACTTGCTGAGTTTCTCAAGCACTCATTTTGCTTTGTAAACCAGTACGTGCACCTCCTTGTTTCATTAATTATTCAACCCCTCGCTTATATCCACCAATACCCTAAACATATTCAAAATTTCTGCTCCACCACCCTTTGAGGAAGAGTTTCAAAGATTCACAATCCTGAGGAAAACAATTTTGTTTCAACACCGTTTTAATGCAGAACTCTAGCTCCAGATTCTCCCACAAGTGAAAACATCCTTTCTACATCCACCATGACAAGACACTTCAGGTCCATGTACGTTTCAATCAAGTCACTGTTCATCCAAACTCCAGCAAACACAATCATAGTCTGTCCAACCTGTCTATACTGGAGAATCCATCCAGTCCAGGCCTTCTTTGAACTGCTTCCAGTGCAGGACCATCCTTCTTTATAGAGACAAAAAGTGTGCATAATGCCCGAGAAGTGGTCTCACCAATGCCCTAGAGAGCTTTATCTCTGAAGTCTAAAGATTGAATTCCTGGAACAAAGGCTAATTAAAATCGTCAGGTTAAAAAGGCCTCATTTATTTCCTGAGTTATTTTCCCAAGGGTCACCAGCGTTGAATCTCCGCCTAGCTCGGCATGTGGACTTCGGGAGCCGCGGTCTCCAGTAGGAAGTGGCCGATTCGGAAACTCCAAGCCGCTGAGTGTGTTCTTCCGTTACGACGTCGGAGTTCTGATCATCCCGGCGAGAGGGCCTGTACATTGGGCTGTCCATAGCAGTGACTGCGGAGGGTTCAAAGGCCAAGACCACAGGTGAACAATGAGGAAGATGACTGAACTTTATTGCCTTCCCTCACAGTGGGAAACGTTGATTCTGCTGTGGGCGGGATGTTTATGTTAAAATCTATCGTGTATTGTGTTCTTTTTTATTCGTTTGGCTGTATGGTAACTCAAATCTCACTGTACCAATTGGTGCATGTGACAATAAATGTAACATATATATATATATATATAAAAAAGGGTCTCAACCTGAAATTTTGCCCATTCCTTCTCTCCTGAGATGTACACACACACACACACACATCTATCTGCGCCTTCAACTCTTAAAAAAAAAGGCCAATAGACCTGTCACCATCACTTAACCATCATAAAAATGTTGGATTTATTGTCAGTATCGCTTTCCTGCCTGTTCTCTATAACCCTCAACTCACATGCAAACCACAACCTGTCCATCTGAGCCTTTGAATACTAATATTGATTGGCTCTACGACTCTCTGTGGTCCTCAGAGAAAAAATACTTTCTCACCTCAGTCTTAAATGAGCGATTCCTTATTTTGAAACTCGGCAATGATTTTGTGATTCCTTCACGATGGGAAACATCTTCTTTGCATCGGCCCTGTCAAGCTTCCTCATAAACGTCTCATCAAGTCTTCCGTCACTCGGCTTCTAAACTCCAACTCTAAATTCAAACTTTCCTTTTGGTCAACTGGTTTGGGATCAGCTCCATCCAAGACAGCAAGAAACTGCAGAGGATTGTAGACGCAGCCCAGACCATCATACAATCCAACCTCCCTTCCATCAACTCCATTTATACTTCACGCTCAGCAAGACCACCCATCAAGGATGAGTCGCACACTGGCCACTCCCTCTTCTCCCCTCGGGCAAAAGATACAGAAATATGAAAACGTACATCTCCAGATTCAGGGACAATTTCTTCCCAGCTGTTATCAGGCAACTGAACCATCCTATCAACAACCAGTGCCGTCCTGAACTGCTATCTACCTCATTGGGTACTCTCGGACTAGCTTTGATTGGACTTTACTAGACTTGCACTAAACACTATTCACGTTATTCCCTTTATTATGTAGCTGTACACTGTGGATGGCTCGATTATAATCATGTATTGTCTTTCCGCTGACTGGTTAGCACGCAACAAAAGCTTTTCACTGTACCTTGGTATACGTGACAATAAACTCAAACTCAGCCCTTTTAACCGGGAATTGTAAATGAGTGCACATTAGTTCAGGGTTTGAAACAAAGATAATTAGCCGACGTAATAACTGCCAAATAGTTGTCTAAAAGGATGTCCTACAAAGAAAGATACCAATGTGATGTATTACCCATATCCACTGGCCTAATAGAACGGCTCAGTCTGTTCACCACCTCCATAAAAAGATTGCGCAGGTAATTAGTTTCTCTTGATGGTTCTACATATATCCAGGAGTAAATGGTAGAATACCACACAAAGTGCATACATGAACATAGTTACATTAAAAAATTAGCCTTTAAAAATATTGTCTGGAATAAATTGCAAAGATTATTAAATACAAGATAAAAGACAGGAAAACTTACATAATGTTGGGCAACATATCCAATATTCTTCATGAACAGTCCATGATTTATACTTATTACAGACATAACTAATTAGTTTTCGATAATAGATTCCAAAGAAGAAAAAAAAAAAATAAGATGTTAAATTAAAAAAGGGGAGAAAATCTATTTTTGCATTGAATTGACAGAGTAGTCCAACAAGGAGCAATATTAAATAAAAAATCTAAAATATGGTACACGTTGAAAATACTTGACCTTGTCATACTTTGATACTATTTCAGCACGTTCATGGGCAACATTTCCAGTCGTATCATGTTCTGCATCTGGATCTGCAAACAAACCAGAAAAGAAATGAGCCATGCTTTTCAAATATTCCTGGTATTTAATTAAAATTACAAAATACAATTTTGAATCGGCTTTCTCTCAAGAAATTTAGACATGCATATCGATTTTCAGAGAATGGAGGGATATGGATTATGTACAGTCGATGAGAGTTGGGCTTGGCATCATGTTCGGCAAAGACATTGTGCACTGAAGAGCCTGTTGCTGTGCTGTTATCTATGTTCTGTGTTCTATACGATCCTCTATCTTCACATTCCCGGATTCTTGTCTCTTGATCTTTGATTTTAAATCACTTGATTCCCCAAACATGGACCATCCCTTGCTAAATAGCTCTCCAATGTTTGAAATTATGAATGACACAAACCATCATTCACATGAAAATAGTTTACTCAACAGCAGTGGGCAATGGAAATAACCAGACCAATTACTTCATTAACTTTTAAATAAAGAAAAATTCTGGATTTGTGATTTGAGGAAACAACCTTCGCCCATTTTAAAAGTTGAAATTCTATTCGGTTGATAGCAAGTATAATCATGCACTTCGACTACTAAATCAAGTCCCTCCAATTCAATCCCAGGAGATTAACACTTTCCCTCAAATTCAATGATGGAATAATTGAAATCTCTGGCATAGTTAAACAAAAATTGCCCCACAAATTGCATTTCTTTTTGGACAATCACAGGGCTGGCATACAAAAAATAATCCAGAGTGAAAATCTGCAATGAAGTCATTGAAAAATGCATTAGATCGTGCATTGGGCCTTACAGAGAAATGACAACTGCTGCAACTAGTGTGGGCAGATCTCAGAAAGCAAGAACTGAAAGTATTCCAATTGTACAATTCCGTCTGATTCATCGATAACGTGTAGTTCTCCTGTTTCTAACCACTACTTCCCATCTGGTTTGTCTTTCAATACTGAAGATTTCACTTCAGGTAAGCAAAAGTTTCACTTCAGAATAAATTGGTGTGAACAACATTCTCAAAGTGCAGCTGGTCATTTACTGCAAGCACTGATGATGTGCATGTAAGGTTATGAAAATGATCCATCACTGATATTCCCTGCAGATTTCTTTGCAACAAAGAATAATCTGTTCCATTTTCCTCCAACGTCATACTTGGTGTATCTACTTCAATTTACTCCAGCACTTTGCGTTTTACTTCAGATTGGTGTGGTGACAGCAATATTCTTCATCTCTCACTCTTCTTGCATTGACTAAATCAATATCTTCATTTATAAACCCAAGGGTACTAAACAAGATGGAGAGAACAGGGTATGGAATTGACAACAATTGAGTAACATGCTAAATGGTTACGGTCACAAAAAGCTGGAGTAACTCAGCGGGTCAGGGAGCATCTCTGGACAAAAAGAATAGGTGACATTTCGGGCCGAGGCCCTTGTTTTCTCCAGAGATGCTATGCTGCCTGACTGCTGAGTTACTCCAGCTTTTTGTGTCTGTCTTCGGTTTGAACCAGCATCTTCAGTTCCTTCCTAGCCATGCTAAATGTTTACTTCCCCAAATTATTCACAAAGGCATAACATATCAAACCCAGAGAAACAAGGTATAAAAACTAATATACTGAACTATTCTGAAAAGGATCAAAAATATATCCCGGGAGTTCAATGAGATTGGCGCAAGGCTACTGATAAAAAAACGAGGAACTATTTGAGGCAGCCATTATGATTAAACCAATGGGTTTGTGGGCTGGAGCGGAGCAGAAGGCAGCACGTGTGAATTGGTTCATATTTTTGAGGAACAGCACCTCATATTTCGCTTGGGTAGCTTACACCCCAGCGGTATGAACATTGACTTCTCTAACTTCAAGTAACCCTTGCTTTCCTTCTCTCTCCATCCCTTCCCCCTTCTCCCACCAGTCTTACTGTCTCCAACTACTTTCTATCTCTGTCCCGCCCACTCCCCTGACATCCTTCTCTCCAGAGATGCTGCCTGTCCTGCTGAGTTACTCCAGCATTTTGTCTCTACCTTCGATTTAAACCAGCATCTGCAGTTCTTTCCCACTCATGTACGAAATGTACAGAAAACAGCAGACCCTTTTCCCCACTTGAATTCAATGGAAAACCATTGAGTTAGCTTGTAATGTGTCGGACCGGCAGATGCTGGTTAGTTTACAATACACAAAATACAGGCGTAAATCAGTGAGACAGGCAACTTCTCTGGAGGAAAGGAATGAGTGACGTGTCGAGTCGAGACCCTTCTTCAGACATATAAAGTGGGTAGAGCGTGACAGGGTTACCCATGTCCAGTTTAATAAAGAAACTAACTCAGCTTCAGAAAGAGTAGGTTCTGCCACAACTTCCTTAATATCTTTGAGGAACTTATACTAAATCCTGAAATATGTTATAAGATTGACCTAAAACATAGCGAATTAATTTAATGTAATTTAAGGGACAACACCAAAAGTTAATAATTGTAGCGAGAGTTGCATAGGCCAAAATACCCAGAGAATTAATATTGTGACCATTATTGTGTCTCATAATGATCGTAAACTTTGAAGTCAATAAAATAGATTCTTAAACTCAATGTAATTTATTTGCATTCAAAAGAAACACCTCGTGAAGTGCTTCAATCAAAGGCAGCATCACGAAAACTCGATTGAATGAAATTAATTGAAAAGTTCAAACAATGACAAAGGACATTTAACAATGGCGTATAAAATAGGAATGAAAAATGGTGATTTTGTAAATTCCTGATGCTGAATTATTCAAGGAATAATTTCAAAGAGACGCAGGAATCTTAACTGATATGACACGCAACATAGCCAACACATCAACATAGTCTTAGATCAGTTATTAGCAGCTTCCGCGATCACTAAATACTTAATCTTTCCTTGGCTAACTATGTGTGGGATTTACAGAAGCTAATTATAGCCCAAGAAACTGTCAGCACCTCAAGTATTTCACAGTTTGATTCCATCACACCAGAGCCAAGAGTTTCTGCAAACCAATACATTTATATGGGTAGGCATAGGAATGGTTTTGTATTTAAATTCCAACATATTGGCAAACGCTCTTTTGGATCTCTGTCCCGCCCACTCCCCTGACATCAGTCTGATGAAGGGTCTCGGCCCAAAATATCACCCATCCCTTCTCTCCAGACATGCTGCCTGTCCCGCTGAGTTACTCCAGCATTTTGTGTCAACATTCTTTGGAACCTTTGTATGCATACAATGGAGAGCATACCGACTAGTTGCATCACATCCTGGCTCGGTAATTTGGCTGCCCAGGAACGAAGGAGGTTACAGAAAGTGGTGGACATTGCCCCATCCATCGGAGACATGGAGCTCGCCACCATCAAAGGGATCGGTTGGAAATGTTGCCTCAAGAAGGCAGTTAATGCCAAAGACCCACACCGCCCTGTTCAAGTCAAGTCAAGTTTATTTGTCACATACACATACGAGATACGCAGTGAAATGAAAGTGGCAATGCTCGCGGACTTTTGTGCAAAAGACAAACAACAAAACAACCAAACAAATTATAAACACAATCATAACACACATATTCTTTTACATAATAAATAATGGAACGAAAAACGTTCATCTCACTGCTACCGTCGGGAGCCTGGGAATCATTACCTCCACAATGAAGAACAGCTTCTTCTTATCAACTATCAGCGGCCTAAACCACCTTTCACACATCTAACCACAATACTACCTCGGCAATGAACTACTATGGATTTTACACTACTAAAGTTGGACTCCCTATTTTAAAGTTGGACTCCCTATACCTAGAATAACTGATAAATGATGGTACAATTATTGGTCGCATTGTTGCACCTGACCCATAGGATTAGCACCATAAAGCTTGTTAACAACCATTTTGGTTCAGCGAGTCCATGCTGAACATTAAGTACCCATATATTAATCCCACTGAGTTACTCCAGCATTTTGTGTCTATCTTCAGTTTAAACCAGCATCTGCAGTTCCTTCTTATACATGAATCAGTCAAATTGTATTTCCTGTATTACTATCCCAACTCCATGTTCCCTTCCCGTTCCTACTTATAAATATAATTCAGATGCAGTTGAAATATTTTCTAAGCACTGCATTGCAACAGAAATTATTGCAAATCTCTGCTTCGATCATTGCATTTTTTCTGTTCTATAAGCAGAGATTTGCAATGTTCACGATGAGTTAAGTTAATGAGATCAGGACACCACTCTAGTTTATGGGAGGACTGTTCAGTAGTCTGATAACCAAGGGGAAGAAACTGTTCCTGATCTGGCGGATCGTGCTTTCAAGATTTTTTAACGATGGGGAGAGGGGGGGGGGGGGGGGGGTGAGAAGTTGGAATGACCAGAGTGAATATCGTCCTTTCTTATGTTGCCTGCATTCCCAAGGCAGCGTGAAGTGCAGATGGAGTCGATGGTCGGGAGTCTGGTCTGTGTGATGGACTGGGATGCGTCCACAACTCTCTGCAATTTCTTGCCGTCTTGGACAGAGCTTTTCCCAAACCAAGCTGTGATACAGCCCAACAATATGTTTCTATGGTGTATCTATAGTAGTTGATGAAAGCTGTTGGAGACACGTCGAGTTCCTCTCCTGAGGAAGTAGAGGCATTGGTGTGCTTTTTTGTCTGGTTCAGGACAAATCTTGGCCTTGGCTACATTTTGTTGAGTTGTTGATTGAGGGTTGTGTACAGAGGTAAATCACAGCAAGTGATTAAAACGCACAAGGAATACAAAACAGAGCAAAGTGCACATTTATATCACAGGACCATCATTTTCACATTTGTGCATACATGATAAGTGCACAGCCACAGTTAGGGAGTGAGTGAAGATAATTCCTCTTATGCCCATTTTACAACTGCAGATCTAGTTTCTCTTTTATTCCCAGTGCAGCCTGCAAACCACTCTCTTAAATAAAAAATAGTGGCTGGATTAATTCAAGAAAGATGGTCTCTCTCAAATCGACAGAAATTTTAGAAAATGGCCGGTAAATTGTTGCATGTGTTGTTTTTGCCAGAGCATAGTTCTGAGCAAAACAACTGTCCTCCCACATTTTGTTATCACTTGTCTATCAGTTCATATCATATTCTGCTTAAAAGCACATTCATAGTTTATATTCCGGTCTCATTCATATCAATCTGGGCACTGAATCGCAAACATCAAGAGCAGGGAGAAATTAAAGTAGTTTTGCATTTCTATCATACTTGTTAATTGCCCCTTGCAATCCGACAGCAGAATTTTGGGGTCTTTGGCGGGACAAAGCTAGCATTCCTCAGATCCAACAAAAACTCAGCATCACCTGTAGATTCACATCCAAATTACAAGAGTAAAATAACATTTTGTTCTCTGAAGGAGCGGGAAGTCGTGAGTTAATCAAGTTTCTGCTGCAGGTGGGAAGGGAGCAATTTGTGGTGAATCTGTGGAATTCATTGCTGTGGAGGCCAAGTCATTGGGTATTTTTTACAGCGGAGATGATAGGTTTTTGATTAGTACGGGTGTCCGAGGTTATGGAGAGAAGGCAGGAGAATGGAGTTGAGATGAAAAGATTGATCAGCCATGAATGAATGGTAGAATAGACTTGATGGGCCGAATGGCCTAATTCTGCGCCTATAACTCATAAACATTGCACTGTAGAACATATTTAACTGAGAGTCTAAATCCCAGAACCTCCTCCCTACCACACTAGGCGATTATCTTCTCCATAAATGCTCATGATAGTTCTCCACCAATGTTTCAAGAGCAATTTGGAACAGGCGGCAGACTATGGCCTTGATAGTTCACCCACGTGCCAGAAAAAGGAATAAAGCACAAGAATTTCACAATATTTTAGTTTCAAAACTCTTAAAGAGGTAGTAATGAATTCAAAATATGTTTACAAACAAATTTGCAGAGAGCCATTTCTAAATCAAAGTTAGAGGTATTCGAAAGGCGTGAAGCTTATCCTCCTTTGCTTTATCCGAAATATTTTAGCCAAAGGGACACAGAGAGAAAAAGCATGCTTTCATTTAAGGCAATTTCTTCAATATTAGACTTACTGAATTCTCTGCGTTGACAAGGCAAGCTATAAAAATGTGCTCATATCTGTAACCTATATTTCACAACTATATATTAACATAGCAGAGATGACATTCTATCCAATGCACAAAAGAAAAATCAAAACAGTTTAGTGGAACTGGGATCTACATGCTCAAAAACCTTCCATCCAAAACAATCTAATAGAAAAACAATTTCGAGTCATAAAATGAAAAGAATGCATAAACAATGTAAAAAAATGATTTGACAATTCATAAGAAATTACCAATGTGTAATTTAACATACAAAGCATCACTCTAACCAAGGAATTCAGTGACAATGATTTTTCTGAAATTATACTAAATAAATAGTTCTTTCATCTATACATTACTGATGCACTATGGATTATTTTAGATGTAAGACCACTCCCAGGTGATTGATAGTAAACAAAGTGCTGGAGTAACTCAGCAGGTCAAGCTGAAGACTATTTTAGTTTGACGAAGGATCTCGACCCGAAACCTCACCTACCCAATTTCTCCAGAGATGCGATCTGATCCACCGTGTTACTCCAGCATTTTGTGTCTGTCTTTGGTATAAACCAGCACCTGCAGTTCCTTTTTATTATCCGGGTGATTGATCATGCATTTAACATCTACAATTTGTACAATCTTTTCCTTTACTTAAACGGTCCTATGGGATCAAGGATGACTTCCTCTCAGTTCAGAATAGACTTCAAGAGTTCAGAATAGACTTCCTCTCCCGTTCTGAGGATCTGAGGTTCCTAAGCTAATGAGACCAATAAAAGTCCCAGCGATTCTCCCAAAGATGGAGCAAGAGATGTGTGACTGGTGGGGCATCAGGATAGCTTTGTTTGCACTCCCTCCACCATTTAAATTGAGATTCTATGAGTAACTGCTGCACCAAGTGTGGATCTCAGTGTCATCGTGACTGCTTAGTCTCCACTTAAAGTAATCATGTACCAGGAATTCCCAAGTCAATTAAGATGTTGCATTTTTTTCTCCTTTGAGAACATCTTAAATCATTTCACTTGTCCACCTGGTGATTTATTCTGTGGAAGAGTTCAGAATAGACTGTCTCAGGAGTCTGGGGCCAGGCATGCAGACATGACTATTGGCAGGCTATTGAAGGAAATGGACTTAACACTACAAGAGTTTTTCAATGAACCTTCCACAGATCTCTCCAGTGGCCATCAAGCTATATGTTGCCTTTGCCCTGCAAAAGCAATGCATATCAAGCCTTGTTATAACATTGCTCCTGATTTGAGATGGGCTAATTCATTACAGTGTTCATGGTTTATTTATGAGCAGAAGTGCAGAGATGCAACATGTGCCCTCAGCACACTATAAAGAAAAATTGGTTTTACCATCTGTTAACCAAATAAGATGCAAATCTTTTCTGACACAAAGAAGATAGAGCTGTTATGTTCTTTATGTGCTGGAAAAATATCACATTCCCTTTGATAATTTTTTTTGAAAATCTGCTTAAGTTTCAAGCTGTTTCAGGAAGATTCAGTCTTGGCAGCCTTGCTCAGACAAACTGAACATTATATACTTATTTACTTTGTATTATCGTTAAACTCCCATCTGCAAGCCTTCAAAGTAAAATGTCGTATTCATCTCAAAACAAAGATCAATGTTAGTGAAGGCTCCATGCATGCTTAGAATTTTTTCAGAGGCAGGATTTGCTCTAAATTTATGAAACGTGACCTGGTAATATTACAAGCAAAAGATGAAGACAAAATGCTGGAGTAACTCAGTGGGACAGGTAACATCTCTGGAGTGAAGGGATGGGTGATGTTTCGAGACCTTGACCTGAAATGCTACTTCAGCATTGTGTGTCTAGCTTCAGTTTAAACCAGCATCTGCAGTTCCTTCCTAATATTACAAGCAGCTCCTTCCTACACAAGCCCTTCCAGCCAGCCATAAAATCATAGCTGATCTTCATTGCACATCCCAATAATCCTAATTTTTCTAGTTACTTCATAATAATAATAATCTTATTTATATAGCACATTTTTTGTCAACTTGCATTGACCCCAAAGTGCTTCACACAATTACATTACATTCACACACAGGCAAAGGTGGGTGAAGTGTCTTGCCCCAAGGACACAACGACAGTAAGCACTCCAAGCGGGATTCGAACCGGCTACCTTCCGGTCGCCAGCCGAACACTTAGCCCATTGCGCCATCTGTCGTCCCACGAATTCATGCCCACGAATCTATCAGTCTTAACCTTGATTATGAACATTGGTGGCATGTCCACAACTGTCCGGGGTAAAAAGATTCAGAATCGCCAGAATCAATAATTTCTTCATTAAACGACTGATCCTTTAACCCGAGACCAGGGCCCCTGCTTGTAGACTCCCCGACCATTGAGAACCACCTCTGCACAGTTACTGTGTGAAATACTGTCAGAAACTGTTACCTAGATGAACAGAGAGTTCCAAAAGCAGAAATACAGGGAAAATGGAAACCCAGGAAGTTGTGCTCCAACTCAACTTGTAGGATGTGTAGGAGGTCTGAAGAAAGGTCTCCACCCAAAACATCACCTATTCCTTTTTCTCTAGAGATGCTGCCTGACCCGCTGAGTCACTTCAAAATTGTTTCTATCTCAACTTCGATTTAATTAGTGAACATTTATAAACACAATAGTTAAAATTAATAATTTACATATTAACAGAAATTTTTATTTTCTCAAAACGTCAATGTACATAAAATAATATCAGAGGTGACTTTGAGTGCATGCAGATAGTTTCAGTGTGATATCAGAGTCTGCACCAAGCTGGTTGATAGTGTTGGATAGTAATAAGATCAATTTGGTCTATGGTTGAATGCTGAAGATGGAGAACTGGCATGGAAGTACGTTGTGCTTAAACTTGAAGGTCTGTCCAAAAAGATGTGCTTAAACTACACAAACCAGAACAAAAACGATATCACATTGCAGCTATATCAAACACTTCAACTGCATGCTTAGAATATACGATAGACAATAGGTGCAGGAGTAGGCCATTTGGCCCTACGAGCCAGCACAGCCATTCAATGTGATCATGGTTGATCATCCCCAATCAGTACCCCGTTCCTGCCTTCTCCCCATATCCCCTGACTCCGCTATTTTTTAAGAGCCCTGTCTAACTCTCTCTTGAAAGCATCCAGAGAACCTGTCTCCACTGCCCTCTGAGGCAGAGAATTCCACAGACTCACCACTATCTGTGAGAAAAAGTGTTTCCTCGTCTCCGTTCTAAATTGCTTACTCCTTATTCTTAAACTGTGGCCCCTGGTTCTGGACTCCCCCAACATCGGGAACATGTTTCCAAGCCCTTAACAATCTTATATGTTTCAATGAGATTCCCTCTCATCCTTCTAAACTCCAGAGTGTACAAGCCCAACTGCTCCATTCTCCCAGCATATGACAGTCCCGCCATCCCAGGAATTAACCTTGTAAACCTACGCTGCACTCCCTCAATTGCAAGAATGTCCTTCCTCAAATTAGGGGACCAAAACAAAATACTCCAGGTGTGGTCTCACTAGGGCTCTGTACAATTGCAGAAGGACCTCTTTGCTCCTATATTCAATTCCTCTTGTTATAGAAATAGAACTTTATTTATTCTCAGGAGGGAAATTGATCTGCCAACAGTCGTAAAAACACAAAATACATGAAACATGAAATTAAAGTGGCGAATGGAAAGGTTTGGGGGGGATGTGCAAAGGTTGGGGAGGGTGGGGGGAGTCAGCCTCAGTCTACCCCACGACAGAAGAGGGAGGAGTTATTAAGTTTGATAGCCACAGGGAAGAAGAATCTCCTGTGGCGATATGTCATCAATAAGAGACACGCAAGGGAAGAAGTGAAAAGTAGATAAATAAAATGTTAACTTAACTATGAAGAAAAAGGACACTGATAACCTTTGTGGAACAAAACACTTAATTTACATACACTAAATTGAACAGACTTTTTTTGGCACAAGATCAATTCTACCAATTAGTTCTGTATTGTGCAAAAAGTCTCAGAAGTAATTTTATTATGTATGTTTTGATTCTGAAAATCCTTCAAGTCTCTATCAAACTTCTCACTTCAAAAACTCTCACTTGACCTGCAAGTACTAATCAAAACATTAAGCATTTTACAAAGAAATGCTGCGAGAGCTGAGAATTGCATGAAGGTCAAAGCAGGGCTTTATAAATAAGGAAGAAAGGTTTTGGCCCGAAACATTGCCTATTTCCTTCGCTCCATAGATGCTGCCGCACCCGCTGAGTTTCTCCAGCAATTTTGTCTACCTTCATAAATAAAAACATAATAGATTTAAAGAAAGTACTTCATTCTCGTCTTTGTCCACATTTGAATGCTTTGGTAAATGCAGCTGGCTTAATTACAATTAAAACAAGAGTTATAAGGTCACAAGTGATAGGAGCAGAATTATGCCATTTGGCCAATCAATCGTGGCTGATCTATTGCTCCCCCTTAACCCTATTCTCCTGGATTCCCCCCGTAACCCCCGACACCCGTACTAATCAAGAATCTATCTATCTCTGCCTTAAAAATATCCATTGACCTAAAAACTGGTTTTACATTTACTGGATACCAAGTTCTTACAGGATGAATTTGTCCAATGGAGAGTTGCATACTACAAATCACTATCATAAATTATTACATCATGTTACGACGTAGGAACGGCAGACATGCACAGACTTTGTTTGTGGGCTGATCTGGTGCAAATCCAAAGTGTTGTGTAAAATTAGTTGATAGCTGATCTACCAAGACTTTGGACAAGAAATTCTGGGTCGCAGTAAAATAGTTATCAATAGTAAAACCAAATTCAGATCAGATTCAGATTAAACTTTATTGTCATTGTGCAGTGTACAGTTGAATCTGAATCTGAATCTGATCTGAATTTGGTTATTGTTACAATGGCATTAAAAGGTCACTATCGGCAATAGATTTGCCAATAATCTCTTTTCCAAGACTTAGATTTGCATTAAAATAATCTTGTGCAAAAGCAGTCTGGATGTGAACTGGAAATAGACTGGACTTCTATACATTCTCATGTTTGTAAACTTCAGTTTAACTTCAACATTCCCTGGCCCAGGATAATTCATTAAGCACCCATTTCTCTGCTAGTCTGCACCATATCTTAGAACAGTGAACAGTAGCGGCACAAGAACAGGCACTGCAGTCCACGATGTCAGTCGAACATGATGCCGGGTGAAAGTAATCTCTTCTGTCTGCACATGATCCAAACTCCTCCAATCCCTGCCTATCTAATAGCCTCTTAAATGCCACCATCAAAACTGTCTCCGCCATCTTCACAGCAATGTGTTCCAGGCCCCCAGCACTCCATTTAAAAAAAGATGCTACCAGTGGCAATTATGAATATACAATTGTAATAGAAAAACATAAGTAAGAACTCTGAAGAAGGGTCCAGGCCCGAAATATCAGCTATCCATGTTCTCTAGGGGTGCTGCCCGACCCGCTGTGTTACTCCAGCACTTTTTGTCTTTCTTTTTCTGCAAGGCATGGTGAGCAGGACTGGCAACTCCCTGTGCTGAGATATCAAGTTTTCAGGCAAAGCCCAACTGGGTGCAAATGAGATGGAAGCATTGTTCTGTTAGACAAGAATTCCATTACTTCAGTATTGAGAGAGGATATCCTAGAAGACTCCTCAAACAAACCCTAATGGACAGAGATTAAGAACAAAAAGGATTTTGTCACTTTGCTGGGGTTGTATTACAGGCTTTGAATAGTCAACAGGAAACAGAGGAACAGATATATAGGCAAATAACAGAGAAATGTAATTGAGATAGGGTTAAAGGGCCAGAGATTTTCAATTGCCAAATATTAACTGGGATTGCTTTGGCACAGAAAGCCCAGGGAAGGAATTATTGAAGGTTGTGTACAGGAGAGACCTATGTAGATAGATCAAACGAGGGAAGAAACATGAATGGACCTGCTGTTTGTTATATACGCTCGTCACCAGTGCTACACGGGTGGGTTTAAACTAGTTTGGTAGAGGGGTGGGAACTTGTACAGGACCGAGGTAGGCGGGAGGTTAGAAGTTGGTGTGGAGGGTGATGAGAGGACAGAATAGGTAGGAGAGAAGCAGGGAGCGAGGAAGGAATATTGGTTTAAATTGCATTTATTTTAATGGGGGGGGGGGGGGGGGTCTGACAGGTAAGGCAGATGAACTTAAGGCATGGATAGGCACTTGCAACTGGGACGTTGTAGCCATTACAGAAACCTGGTTCAGAGAAGGGCAGGATTGGTAGCTCAATGTTCCAGGTGCTTCAGGTGAGACAGAGGTGAGGGTAAAAGAGGGGTAGTTGCATTATTGGTTAAGGAGGATGTCAGGGCAGTGTTTATAAATGACCTTGTGGACGGTCCATATAGTGTGGCAATATGAGTGGAGCTGAGAAACAAGAAAGGAATGATTACCTTATTGGAGGTGTACTACAGCCCCCAAATAGTCCATGGGAATTAGAAGAGCACATGTGCCTGGAAATTGCAGGCAACTGCAGGTCTAAACAGCTTGTCGTGATAGGGGATTTTAATTTTCGCAACATTAACTGTGAATGTCATAGTGCAAAAGGTTTGGACGAGGTGGAATTTGTCCAAATGTGTCCAGGAAAGTTTCCTCCGGCAATATGTTGAGGGCCGTCCAATTCCAAATTCTATAATTCCAAACCGCTCGGTGGCGCAGCGGTAGAGTTGCTGCCTTACAGCGCTTGCAGCACCGGAGACTGGGGTTCGATCCAGACTACGGGTGCTGTCTGTACGGAGTTTGTACATTCTCCCCGTGACCGTGTGGGTTTCCTCCCACACTCCAAAGATGTAAAGGTTTGTCAGTTAATTGGCTTGGTGTATGTGTATATTGTCCCTAGTATGTAGGATAGTGTTAATGTGCTGGGATCGCTGGTCAGCGCGGACTTGGTGGGCCGAAGGGCCTAGTTCGCGCTGTATCTCTAAACTACACCAAACCAAACTCATCTCCAACTCTTGGACCTAGGACTCAGCAGCACCATCACCAGCCCCCACCCCCATACCTCTCACTCCACCCTCCCCCAGTGACTGGATTGTAGACTTTCACTCGGATCACAATCACATAGGATATCCTTGCCTCGCAAGGAATCATTTATAGCTCTGGTCATTCTCTCTTCTATGCCCTCCTGTCAGGCACAAGATACAAAAGCTTGAACCAAATTCAAGAACAGCTTCTCTCTGCTGTTATCAGACACTTCTACTGACCTCCCATATGCTGAGGACCAGATCTTCCAATCTGCCACATTACAGCCCATGCACTTTTTAAAAGCAATCCACACTTAACTGTAACTGCACACAGTTTATTTTCTCTTGCTGCTCTCCTGTATTGTTTGATTCGCTCAGATAGCAGGTGAAACAAACTTTTCTCTGTATCTTGGCACATGTATCATTACATGTTCAATATCAATATTCGTGAAAAATATTAGTTGTCTCCCCATAAATTCAATTACAATATTAATCTAATCATATTACAAACAGTTCCTTCTTAAACATATTACAAACGCAACTTAGTTGAAAAATAATTTTGCATTTTATAATAATAATGCAGTCAATAAATAATTGCATTTTTTAATTTGCTTTTCCTTGCTACAAAATGCAAGTACTAATAAATGTAATTAAATAATTTCCTAAATAATTATCATTTTAATGCAATATAACATCTGCAACACACTTGGAATGGTGTCTAGATCACCATTCCCTTGGCAAAATGTACCTGAAGACGCAATCAAATTCCCCTTAAAAACAAAAACTCTGTAAACAACAAATCAACATTCCTGCACTTTATTAAATCCTAACAACTAATTTAAACGTTATATTAGATTAGAGTCTCACTTGAATTCTATTAACATGGAAGTTCCCTGTTGGCTTCAAAAGATAGAACACATCTATTTAGCAGCTTTGAACATATCATTCTGCAATGTTAATATAGCCAACAGTCATTAAGATTTCCTTTACAATAAGAATTTACTCCGTCTTCGGACTAACCTTGTGCTGTGCCTGCAGCGGACGAACAAAGTGCAGATTGCGGAGATAATCTCCAGATAGATTAAGTTTCATCAGTTTAAAATTAAATTTTAAATGAAAATAAAGTTAGCATATGAAGTGACAGCAAAAATGAAGACCATTTATTTGATTTTACTTTGCTATCCAAATCTCCCTGCTCAATGATCAGCTCCCAGCTGTACAGAAAAGTTGGAAACGGCACAAAGATACTGAGGATTAAATACTTTTTCTCTGGCGACAAAAACAAGCATGTAGCAGGAACAGGCTAGAGTTAAATCAAAGCCACACGATACTCTGGAAAATAATGTAATGTGCAGCAATTCCTTTTGATTGTTTTTCTGCAGCAACTATAAAAAAAACCACGGCAGAATAATAAAACCTCAAATACGGATCCTCGTAACTAAATGCAACTGAAAGCTAAATGAGAATGACATCTCACATACTCAAGAATTTGATGGTGCTTGGCGATATTACAGAGTAGATTTGTACCTTTGTCATCACTGCTTCTTTTTGATGGCGACACCAGCTCCTTCATAATCTGTAAAATTTGCATCATGGCTGGTTACCAGGGCAGTGAAAATCAGCCTTCCTCTTCGAATTCCAACAGGTCTCATCTTTAAAACACTTCATGATATTCTTTCCCAGGGTTTTGCAAATGTGTGATCCAGCAAGGGCACAGAACACCGCAAGCAAACTCTGCCAGTTTCCCTCAACAGTGGTCAGCAAACCATTCAATAAATAACACGGTTCTCAAACTGAAATACTAAAAGGCGCAGACTGCCAGCAACATTTTTTTATTGCTGTGCTAATGTGACAACCAAAAAAATAAAGGCAACGGGGTTGAGAAACTGCCTCTGAAAAGATCACAATCAAAAGCACATCCAACCAGACCAGCGTTTGGTACAATTCTGCCTGTGATCTTGAACACAACTTAGATATAAAGTAGCACTGGCAATCAGCACACACCCACACCCAATGAAGCTTGCAGTGCTTTTCTTCCGGAACACGGGAATTACTATTAGTGAACTCATTTAGGAACATTTGGAGGAGGAAGTGGCTGGGGTAATGGGGTGGGGGGGGATTAGCAGACGGTGATATGGAACGCATGGTGACAGTGGGGTGAACTAAAAGTGCCTCTCTTTTGAGCACATTGCACATAGGCATCGTACGTCGGCTGTTGAAAATAACAAATTAGTAGAAATAGAAAATGTGTTATACTTGCCAGCTGTAAATAATGAGGTAGTTCATTATTAGCAAAATGTTATGAGCTAGTGTAGTGCAAATTTAAATGGTGTGGGAGTGTTAGCTTTAACTCTAACATAGTACACTAACTGCAGCACGAGATTAAATACTGCTGCACTCCAATTTACAAGCTATTAAATTGGTCATGATCTCTATTCAGTCTGAGAAAGTTATCAATTGAGACAGATGACATTTCCTTTAATTTTTTTAAATGTTAGAGTTCAAGAGTGTAACACAGCGCAAGTTCAGCACAATACCAGGACAACACAGGCAAGTGTATTTGCTGCAGGTAAAATGCTCAATTTCAATTGCTGCCATGTAACTCAACAAGAGGTCTGGGATGAAATAATATGTTTTTGAAAGCAGCGTGCTATTTTTGACCCCCCTGATGATTCCCCATGCATGGTGCTCAACAATCCCTCTGCATCATAAAGGAACTCAATTACTGCCATCCTTGTATGGATACCATATCCTAACTCTTGAAAAGAGAGGTGTACCCTTCCTTCTTGACACTAATTTCTCCCAACAATAAATACAAGACGAATGGAAACAAAAGGTTTATAGCGTACAGATTACCTAGCCTGCAAGTCACTGGACAAGATCAAGATGATCATAGAAGAAGAGTACAGCATAAGAACAGGCTCTTCTGTCCACCATGTCCACACTGATTATGATGCCAATAAAAACTAATTTTGCCTGCACATAGAAACATAGAAATTAGGTGCAGGAGTAGGCCATTCGGCCCTTCGAGCCTGCACCGCCATTCAATATGATCATGGCTGATCATCCAACTCAGTATCCCGTACCTGCCTTCTCTCCATACCCCCTGATCCCCTTAGCCACAAGGGCCACATCTAACTCCCTCTTAAATATAGCCAATGAACTGGCCTCAACTACCCTTGATCTATACCACACATTTTATGTCTCCATCTAAATGCCTCTTAACATTTGCAATGGTATCCACTTCTAACACTCCCTCCACATCATGTTCCAAACACCTAGCCACTGTCTGTGTAAAAACAACTTGCCTCGTAAATCTCCTTAGTATGTTTCCCCATTCATTTTAAACCTATGCCACCCAGGGACAAGGACCGTCTACACCTCATAATTTTACAGACTTCTGTCAGATCGCCTCTCAGCCTCCACTGCACCAGCAAATGCAATTCAAGTCTGTCCACTCTCTCCTTTAGCAAATGCACTCCAACCCCATCACCATCCTGATGAACCTTTTTCTACACCCTCTCCAATTCCTTCCTTCAATGTGGTGACCAGAACGGCACACAATAATGAAACCTCACCAAAGCTTTATACAAGTGCAACATGACTTGCTAACATTTATATTCAATGCAACAACCAACAACGGGAAACATGTTGTGTGCCTTCTTTACCACCTTATCCATTTGTGTTGCCGCATTCAGGGAACTATAGACTTGCAAACGGGTTTGGATAGAGCATTCAGGAAACTATTGACTTGCTATAGGCTCCTTCTAGTCTTGGACTATATGTTCCTTCTAATCTAGGACCAAAGGTCATAGCCTCAGAATTAAAGGGCGTTCTTTTTGGAAGGCGATTAGGAGGAATTTATTTAGTCAAATGGTGACAAGTCTGTGGAATTTGTGCCACAGAAGGCTGTGGAGGCCATCAGTGGATATATTTAAGCCAGAGATAGATTCTTGATTAGTACGAGTGTCAGAGGTTACGAGGAGAAGGCAGGAGAATGGGGTTAGGAGGGAGAGATAGGTGATGATTGAATGGCAGTGTAGACTTGCTGGGATGAATGGCCTAATACTGCTCCCATCACTTATGAATCCAAGAAGTCTACCTCAAATATACATTTCCAACAAATCACGCATCCTTGATACCACTAGCGTTGGAGATTTTGCCAGTCTTGGCTTTCAAGATATTTTAAGGACAAGCTCTCCAGGATATAGATCCTCTCACACACTGGGAATATCTATTGATCCTCCCATTTTGTCACCTAAATTGCCCTTAGCTGGAAGAAATTATGTAAATATGGTAATTCACCTAATTTACATTTCAACAAGGATCTTGGAGCAAACTACATTTAAAAATCTTGAATAATTAACAGGCTGCTTTGTTTTCTGTGGCACAGCTACAGAATATAATTTTCATAAGCAGAAAAGCCAAATGCACAACAAACAGTGACTGACATATAATACCATCTAATGAATGAACTGTAAATTCTTCACTCAAGCCACCATACCAAAATCCCAGAGTTTCAGAGGTAAATTTTGGTTCATAGACCACTTTTCTGTCTTTGGTTTGGGGTTCTGATATGAACATTTTACCATCGAAGAAAGAAATCCTCAAGAAACAAACTCCCCCCATAGCCAATCTTTCATGCTGTAACAAAAGGAAATGCAGATTCTGGTTTATACCAAAGATGGACACAAAATGCTGGAGTAACTCGTCAGGTCTTCCAGCATCTCTGGAGAAAATGGATAGGTGACATGTTGAATCGGGGGTCTCGATCAAAAACGTCACCTAAACATTTTCTCCAGTGATGCTGCCTGACCTGTTGAATTACCCCAGCATTTTGTGTCTATCTTTCACTGCTGGTTATTCATGTTCTGGGTCAAGCTGGTTCTAGTGCTCCCGATGCACCCCAACAGCCATCATAGCCACAGATTTATCTGTTATTTTTTATTCATGATTGCCTTAGAAAACTGATTTTCCACACCCCAAAAACGTATGAAGTTGGTTCCCAAACAGGCTCAAGTCTTGGTACCCCCAGCCACCATTTGATTCTTTATTCTGGGTACAAGAACTGACACGTCTTCAAATATAATATTGGACAAAGCAATGAACGTTGATTTAAGGCCAGGGACCAGCTATCTTTGAAAAGCAGGGAATATGACTGTGATAAATCATGGCAATCTGCCTCTCCCTGGCAGTCAGCACAGCCAGGATAGTTCCACCTCACAACCAATAGTAAAATATCCCAGACTCCCCTCTGTGCTCCAGGAACAATGGGATGACCATTTTCCCAAAGTCATCATGCTCTTCAAAAGTTCATAAATTCCAGGAGCAGACTAATTCAATCAGGGCTGATCTATCTCTCCCTCTCAACCCCATTCTCCTGCCTTTGCCCAATAACCCCTGACAGCCTTACTAATCAAGAATCTGTCAATCTCCGCCATAAAAAATATCCATTGACACGTTCTCCACAGCCATCTGTGGCAATGAATTCCACAGATTCACCACCCATTTAGTGCAAAATTGCCAAACCTCTTCATACCACAGGTGCAGCGCAGCTACATTCAAAAGTGATTGTTGAAACTACTAGCGATTTGTTTCATGTAGCTTGTGTTTTATGACTATTGGCAGACCAATTTCCCTCCTGGGATAAATAAAGTTCTCTTGTATCAGTATAAATCAGTATTTATTGTCCAACACTAAATGACTTTGGAAAGGCTATATCGACTCATGTTCTTGAACTACACCAGGCTTTTTGGTAAAGAATTTCTGACAATGTTCTTCAGGACAGATTTAGGATTAAGATCCAATAAAGTAAAAGCAAATTGCTTCTCAATTAGGATTATTGAGACTTGATTCTGACTGCTATCGGTGAATGAGTACTACCAACATTTGCGACTACCTTCGATTTAAACCAGCATAGAAACATAGAATATAGGTGCAGGAGTAGGCCATTCGGCCCTTCGAGCCAGCACGCCATTCAATATGATCATGGCTGATCATCCAACTCAGCATCCTGTACCTGCCTTCTCTCCATACCCCCTGATCCCTTTAGCCACAAGGGCCACATTTAATCCCCTTTTAAATATAGCCAATGAACTGTGGCCTCAACTCCCTTCTGTGGCAGAGAATTCCAGAGATTCATCACTCTCTGTGTGAAAAATGTTTTTCTCATCTCGGTCCTAAAAGATTTCCCCCTTATCCTTAAACTGTGACCCCTTGTTCTGGACTTCCCCAACATCGGGAACAATCTTCTTGCATCTAGCCTGTCCAACCCCTTAAGAATTTTGTAAGTTTCCATAAGATCCCCCCTCAATCTTCTAAATTCTAGCGAGTACAAGCTGAGTCTATCCAGTCTTTCTTCATATGAAAGTCCTGACATCCCAGGAATCAGTCTGGTGAACCTTCTCTGTACTCCCTCTATGGCAAGAATGTCTTTCTTCTGCAGTTCTTTCCCCCCTACTATCACTACTGATGACAACTTAAATCTCCATGCTAATGACTGAGAATACATTGACTGAGCAGCAATCCAAAAGATTTATTTTGACTTCCCATCACATCAAATGAATTAAATATAAACCGACCTCTGTGATCATAAATTAACATCTCAGATGATTCAACCAACTGAATGTGGTTGTGAATTCTTCAGCCAAGTCTTTAGAATGTTCTTGCTCACTGAACACCACTATGGAGGAGAGGAATGTTCTTAAGATCTCCACCCTCTCATTAGAACCGTCATTATCCACTGCAATCCAAAAGTGGATGACAATTCATGCACCTACAGTTTCTCGTGAATCCATATGTTGATGTATCAGGGTTTCACAACTTCAACCTAATTCACTGGTTGGTGGATTATTTGGCTTTATCTATCACGTGCTTTTACCATCTAATCGCACAGTCCAGACTTGCCATCATCGACTCCATCTATACTTCATGTTGCCTCGGAAAGCAGCCAACATAGTCAAATACTTATCCCAACACACCCATTCCTTCTACTCCTTGCTCCTGTCCAGCAGAAGGAACAGAAGCTTGAGAGCACACATCGCCACTCAGGAGCAGCTTCTTCCCCTCCGTTTTCTGGCTTCTGAACGGTCTTTCCGTAAGCTAAGGTACAGTTCGATTCATCTCTACCCCATTGAGGAAAATGGACGCCGTCTAAAGAACATGCACGATAATGCTTAGAACTAAACTCTGCACTCTATCTTCCCATTTGCTCTATCTATTGCACTTGAGTTTATTGATCGTATCTGTGCATGATCTGATCTGTTTGGATACCATGCAAAACAACGTTTTTCACTGTACCTTGTTACACATGACAATAATAAACCTAAACCCAAGGCTTCCCAACACACTTATCAAATAGTATTCCACACCAGCATGTGAAGGGACCTGTGGGAATAAGAGTCCCGACCCAAAATGTCACCCATCCTTTTTCTCCAGAGATGCTGTCTGACACTCTGAGTTACTCCAGCACTTTGTGTCTGTTTTTGTGAAGAGACCAAGTTGGGAAAACTAATTTAGATGATAGATTTTGCCATGAAAAGGGTTAATTGATAGTATTACTACACAGAGTACTTAAGAAAGAGAGTGGTCCTAACATGATCATTAAAATGGAAACTGAAGCAATTCAATTTGAATGTAGAAACAAGGAATTCGCAGTTGCTGGTTTAAAAAAAAAAGACAAGGTGCTGTAATAACCTAGCTCCTGATCAGCTGAATTACTCCAGCCAGCAAATTGTGCCTTTTTCCCCCCCATTCAATCTGAAACTTGGGTTCTCAATCTAAACAAACAAAGCCATGAAGGTATGAGGTGCGAGTTGGCGCAGAGAGACTGAAGAGCTGCATTGAAAGGCATGATAATGGATAAGAAAGAACTAACATTTAAGGAATGAATAGGAACAGCAACAATTATACATTCTTTTCTGCTATAAAAACAAAAGTGAAAACCACCCAATTATGGGGAAGAAATGGTTTGCCTTGGCATGAGATATAAAGAGGAATTGAACAAAGCTGCCAGTAAAAGTGGATGCATTGTCATCTTCCAACATTCTGTAGATTATGGAACAATTCCTTGAGATGGGAAGATACCAAATGTAATGCCATAATTAAAAAAAAAAAAAAGGATAAAAGGAATAAGCAAGAATATACACTTGTCAACCAAACATTAGCAGTAGGGAAAATGTAAAATATTACTCAAAATATATAGAACACAGCAGTGCAGCACAGGGACAGGCCCTTCGGCCCAAAATTTATGTGCTGAACACGATGCCAAGACTGCCCCTTATCTCCCTGCAGATATCCATATTTGTCAATTCCCAGCATATGATCCAAAAGTCTCCTGAATGCCACCATCCAGTCTGCTTCTGCCACCACCCCAGCAGCATGTTCCTGGCACTCACCACCCTCAATAATTTGCCCTGCACATATCCTTTATGTGGTCTGACCCACGGGTCTGAAGAAAGGCTTCAGCCCGAAACATTGCCTATTTCCTTCGCTCCATAGATGCTGTTGCACCCACTGAGTTTCTCCAGCTTTTTTGTGTACTTCCTTTAAACTTTGCCTCTCTCACTTTAAAGCTTCATCCTCTAACATTTAAAAATCAGTTCGACAGGTACATGGATAGGAGAGGTTTAGAACAAAACTAGACTAAGTGGGACTCGTTGGGTCCCATGTTCACACAGGAGGGCTGGTCCCCCAAAGCAATATTCCACCTCTCCACCAATGCCAATTTTGCTGGCCAGTATAGCTCTAGTATGGGTGTTCTGGGCCGAAGAGACTGGCTTCAGGAGGGCTTGTATGGACATTGTGGGCCAAATGGATTCTTGGACTGGCAGCTCAGTCACTCAGGCCTGGTGGGCTGACAGCACAGAAACTGCCAGAAATTCTGCTCAAAACAGGTGAGAGACCGTGAGAGAGAAGGGGGGAGGGTGGAGAATCAATTTTAGCCATTTTTCATCTTTTTCTGCAGATCACATCAATGAAGGAGGAAGGTCTATCCTGGCCTGGATCTCACAGGGAGCCAATGAAGGGAGGGAGAAAAATACTAGAGTGAGGTTTAATACTTGCAAGGGGAACACCTACTGATGGGCCGAAGGGACTCCTGGGCTAGTAGAGGCCTGATGAGCAGAAAGGGCTCTTTAAAAAAAAACCTGAATGAAATCTCAGTGAAAGACACTTTTTTCTGGCCTTTCCTGGCCTGGCACGGGCCATGGAAACATCACCTTTCATGTACCTCTATTGATAAATTACTATCCAAAAAATTATTCAACAATGTAATTAGCTAAGATTTTGAATTGGATTGCTGCAGTTTACATGGTTAAACTCAGAAAATATTAGCAAACTGAAATTTTAGTTTAGTTTAGAGATACAGTGCAGAAACTGGCCCTTAGGCCCAACCGTGTCTGCGCCGACCAGTGATCACCCCGTACACTAACTCTACCCTGCACACGCTTGGGACAACTTACAATTAAACCAAGCCAATTAACCTACAAACCTGTAGGTTTGGAGTGTGGGAGGAAACGGGACCATCTGGAGAAAAACTAACGCAGGTCACGGGGAGACTGTACAAACTCTGTACAGACAAGCACCCATAGTCAGGATTGAACCTGGGTCTCTGGCGCTTTTAGGCAGCAACTCTACTGCTGTGCCACCGTGCCACCCTGAAATGTTCCAGGACCCTGCAGACAATTCGTGCAATGAATAAATATTATATTTTTACAAAAAACGATGTGGGTCTTTCATGCTTACCCCTTCTTGCCGCTCCACCAATATGGCAAACAATTACAGCCAAATTAAACTTTTTTTTTTAAACAACTACTTTGAACAGCATTGTGAAAACACAGTGCTTGGGAATGTATGATTGGCAGGTTTTTTTTAAGTTTGCATTCAATTTAAACACATTGAAAAAAAATTAAAACAATAACAAAACCTGTGGACAAATCAAGTCAAAAGTTGTTATTATAAAAAGATAGAAGCCGTACAACTTTGCCTCAGTTGTTAGAACTGGAATGGACACACACACACACAGTGCAATATACAAGGCCCAGTAGCATTAACCTTTGGAAGACCAAGTCCCAGAACAACAAATATGTTTAATCCAAAGTAGTACAAAATTGCAGTTTGCGTTGTAGAAATGTTTTATTCCAGTACAAGACCGGCTTTCATATTTCGATATAATCATTGAAAAACAGTTCTATTATCACTTTCCATCAATTTTGATACACTGTTTCACGTGTTAGCGTGCTGCGACAGGGGGCAAACTGCAATGCATCAAACCTGTCTGGGAGGCCAAGATAATGTGCACCACTCGAAGCTTCATTATGTTAGATAGACACAAAAAGCCGGAGTAACTCAGGGGGTCGGAAAACATCTCTGGAGAAAAGGAATGGGTGACGTTTTGAGTCAAGACCCTTCCTTAGACTGAGAGTTAGGGGCTCATAATGATGGATGTCAGGCATGGTAAATTACACTCTGAAACACTTTTTAAAAGTTAAGAATGGTGTTCATTTCTTCAGGTACCTTTCAGGTATATTATTAGAAACAGATCTGGAGTATTTTTGTAAAGCATTATATATTCTATTAAACAAATCATTCAATCTTGCTCAGAGTTGTTAAGTGTAGCTAAGGGCAGGTGGCATCTGGTGTAGCACGTGTTACTTTGCAGCCAGGGGGAATTCACTGGATCAGTCATATGACATCTTCAGGTGTGATTGTTCTCAGCAGGTCTTCAGATTAATTACTAGGATGCTCACAAATGGCCAGCTTGAGCAATAAAGCTCTGTGCTACAAAAATGAGGGACATTTTCTGCAGGAAGAATGAGACGCCAAACTCTACAAATTCAAGCCAAACTCAGAAGCAGAAGCCTGCAATACTACTTGGTGTATTGTACACAAACCTTTGCTGTACAGCATTTTGTTGAAATCTCAACCATTTCAATTACTTGTTCCTTAACTGATAAAATCAGTACAGTACCCGATAGAATTAACGCTCTTAACTTTTTATTGAAAATGTTTCAGGATGAAACTTCCCAAGCCTGACATTCAGTACTATGAAGTGCTTCGAGTGACTGGTGATGATACATAGTAGCTGAGCCTCTCAGACAGATTTGATCCACTACAGTTTGCCTCCTCAATGGTACAAGGGTCCTGTCCAAACACTCTATAATACTTGTGAATTAACTTATCAAATGTGGGAGAGTCTGGGACCAGGGGTCATAGCCTCAGAATAAAAGAATGTTCCTTTTGGAAGGAGATAAGGAGGAATTTCTTTAGTCAGGGGGTTGCGAATCTGTGGAATTCATTGCTACAGAACGCTGTGAAGGCCAAGTCAATGGATATATAATTTTTAAGGCAGAGATAGAGAGATTCTTGATTAGTATCAGTGTCAGGGGTTATGGGGCAATGGCAGGAGAATGGGGTTAAGAGGGGAAGATCAATCAGCCATGATTGAAGTGGAGTAGATTTGATGGGCCGAACGGCGGAATTCCACTCCTATCACTTATGAACTCAAGGGTACCAGAAGTAGCTAATGACCAACCATTAATTTCAGGGGGTATCTTGTGATTTGGTGAAATTTGGGCATAGAGGGTTTCTGAAAAAACAATCAGCAAAGTGAGCTGGAAGTCATGGCGCAGCTCCCCGGAAAAGTCAAACCAATATTAAAAATTTAAAAAGCCAAATCAAAGAAGATTCCATGCAAACAGGAAAGGAATTGAAGTTATCCTCACAGCATACTCATCACCGCACGATGGGCAAGAGCATCAATAAGGCAGGAAAAAGTAATTGAAGTTCAGCCACTGGAACAATGAGGTGTCTCATGATAAAGACGGAGAACGATGGATTAGAAACGGATGAACATAGTTTAACAATGTGGACTGGAGTGTGCGTCAGGAACCCAATTAATAAAAAAAGGAACACAGATAAGCTTTGAGTGCAAGTTATTATTTCATGGTCAAATATAAAGACATCCGATATGCGATCTTAATGAAAGGACCACAGGTGACGTTCAACATCATGACACCAACTTAACTTTGGGCAAAATTGCATGCCCAATTAAACGTGGGAGTCCAGCAACTGTTTTCAGTGATTCCACAGAGTTCATCTGTGCGGCAGCATTTTAATTCCCTGACAGAATTTGATTCATTCGTGTCAGGGGCGCATGTTAGATTTACAGTGTGTTTGAACTTGAAAACACAGGAAAGGTCAAAGATTTGTTGTGCAGAAAGATTTTTCAGTCTTCCCTGGCACAACCTCCAGAGAACTGGAAACCAATTATTTTCACAGCTGAAAACATTATACTTCGTTACATGGAACACAACCGAGATTTTAAATCATGTGCACTTTACCCCCCCCGAACAAAATATGATTTATTTTTAATGTTAAACATGGTGATATTCTAATGATTCCTTTGACCTCTGTCTAAAGATGAAAATATTAGCTAAAATGGGCTCCCATTTTACTGAACCTTTTACTGTGACTGGTTATTCAGCTAGTTTGATGGTATCACAACTGGACAAATTGACTGTGATGCCAGATAACTGACTTCGGCAAAAGGGAAGATCGTGCTGTCGGGAAACTGATTACTTTTCCTTACTTTGTAGCTTTCGCCGAGGTCACTAGAAGCAACATTGCACAAAAATGTTTGTCCACGTTACACAGACACCATGCATTCACTAATATCTCACCCTGAATGCACATGCGGCATTTTCCAACGTTCCTGGCATTGCCACAGAGAGTGTTAAGTAACAAATCAGATTTTGTCGTCACTTTCACATCCTTTTTAAACCAGGACAACTGGAGTCGGAAGAAGGGTTTCGATCCGAAATGTCACCTATTCCTTTTCTCCGGAGGTGCTGCCTGACACGCTGAGTTACTCCAGCTTTTTGTGTCTACACTGTGTGCAGTGTAGGGGAAGGAATTGTGGAAGATACACAAAAATGCTGGAGAAACTCAGCGGGTGCAGCAACATCTATGGAGCGAGTGAAATAGGCAACATTTCAGGCTGAAACTGTTCTTCAGATATAGTGGATGGCGGGGAGAAGGAAGGAAAAAGGAGGAGGAGCCGAGGGCTGGGGGATGGGAGGAGACAGCCCGAGGGCTAAGGAAGGGGGGGGGGGGGAGACAGCAGGGGCTAACAAAATTGGAATAATCTAGAGCAGCGGATGCAGTAGATGAGGTTGGAGGAGATACAGGTGAACCTCTGTTGCACCTGAAACGACTGCTTGGGTCCTTGAATGGAGTCGAGGGGGGAGGTAAAGGGACAGGTGTTGCGTTTCTTGCGGTTACAACGGAAAGTGCCCGGGGGGGGTGGGTGGTACGGGAGGAAAGGGAAGAATTGACAAGGGATGTCAATTCCTCCCTCCCCTCCCGTACCACCCCCTCCCCGGGCACTTTCCGTTGCAACCACAAGAAATGCAACACCTGTCCCAGAGAAAATCCACGCAGGTCACCGGGACAAACTCTGTACAGACAGCAATAATGCATTTGATAGTGTATAGCTTGATATTGAATGTCTTTGAAAATCCAAATGCACTAAGTTGCCACATAAAGATACACTACACAAGACATTAAGGTAATATTTCAGAATGGATCGGGTATCACATGATCAAAAGCAAACAGAATCAGGATACATTGGAGACATAAGGAACTGCAGATGCTGGAATCTTGACCAAAACACAAGTGCTGAAGTAACTCAGCATCTGTGAAGGGAATGGATTGGCAAAAGTTTGGCTCAAGGTCCTTCTGCAAACTGCCTAAAATCATGGATATAGTTGTGTTTATTTGTCAAATGACAGCCGCAGTTAAGCCTGTCGCTAGAGGTTTTATTTATCTCAGACCGCAGTAGTATCCAGACTCAAAACATGCCATATCCATTCGGTCCACAGATGTTGCCGGACCTGCCGAGTTACTCCAACATTTTGTACTTTCCTCAGGATACGTAGTCATTTTCAGATTAGCACACTGCATCTAATGGGATAGCACAGGGTCCAACAATGGAGCGTTGAGTATTTACAACCTCTGTTAATAATTTAGATGAAAGAAGACAGTGTATTGTAATTTGCTGACAATCCAAAAACACGTAAAATAATTGGAAATTTAGACAGAGCCCGATGAGTAATAAATGGTAGATTGTGGAGGAAAAAATCTGGAGAACGTAAAAGCAGCATACTGTTTACATAGAATCTACATAATGCTGTTGCATAAAGGGATGTAGGTACATGCATCTACAAAAGAAAAAAACAGATGTGGAAGCAACAGGTAATTTGGTGGCCAAATACAATGTTGGCCTTTTCCTAATGTTTTACATAATCAAGTTCAAGTTACATTTATTGTCACATGCACCAATTGGTACCAACAGTAAGTTACCATACAGTCACACAAATAAAAATCACACAATACATGATGAAGTTTAACATGAACATCCCCCACAGCAGATTCAATGGTTCCCACTGTGAGGGAAGGCAATAAAGTTCAGTCATCTTCCTCATTGTTCACCTGTGGTCGGGGACTTTCAGCCCTCCAGTCGCCCATGTTCAGGCACTCTCGCCGGGATGATCGGAACTCCAATGTCGGAATGGAAGAACATTCTCAGCGGCTTGGAGTTTCCGAATCGGCCACATCTTACCGGAGACCGCGGCTCCTGAACTCCACAGGCCGAGCTGGGCGGAGATCCAACACTGGCGACCCTCGGCAAAGGATCCTAGGACTCCGCGATGTTAAAGTCAGCACCACCCGCAAGAAGCTCAGCAAACCACAGCCCATGATGTAATCACCCATTGATGCAACATCAGCAGGGAGAAATCATTTCTTATACAAGTCACCACAAGTTATTTGATTGTAGGTGGCACACTCCTTAAATATTTAAGCCCTTAGTTTGCAGATTCACCAATGAGTGCAGTTCACGTCAGTCCAAGTCACACATCTACTCTCATCAAACTACATTTCAGAGATTGAGCATTCTCGCACTATTTTTTTAGCAATGTGCAGTAAATGAATTCATCGTATAATAGAAACTGTTTATTATTTTACTCAAATATTTCTTGCCTTAATTGATTGCTGCCTTTCCAATATACAAACAATTAGATCAAACTGCCACATTCCATGTAATTGTTTAATGGTTCTATGGCTCAATAAAAGTTAACATTAAGTATCATATATTACTCCCAAATGTGCATTCCATCTAACATTTAGAAATTCATGGTGCTTATAATACATAGCTAAACATTGAAATACAGGATATCCATAGAGTATTTTCATGCCCATTATCACAGAATACAATTTTGCCCAAAACGAATTGACTTAATTTAGCCTGAACATCATTGCATTAGTTATAGAGATTTAAACATATGGTTATTGTAAGAGGAAAATTAAATGTGCATAATCTGTCTTTATTTATTTAACAAATACAAATGCACTCAGGCATAACTCGAATATTCATCTGCCGATCATACTTTCATTATTCAACTACTTCGGTGCAATTTCCTACAATTATAACAACGTATTGTACATATTTAATACATCTAAAGAAGGGTCCCAACCCAAAATGGCACCTATCCATGATCTCCAAGGATGCCTCCTGACTCGCTGAGCTACTCCAGCATTGTGTCTTGTTTGTCAAACATCCGCAGTTCCTTATTTATACATGATTAAGTTTTTAAAATTGTAATCCCGATGAAATATGGTTAGAGCGGGAAGTCATGAAAATAACAATTGCTTTGAGAGGCTTCATTTAAATAATTTAATCCATTTGCTTGATTTATTTTATTTACTTTGTTTCCACACCAACTCATTTTTGCCTCACAATTTAAATCACAAGCCTATGTAGATTTTCCACCTGGCACGAGGAGGTGGTCAGTACAATCAAGCTTGTTATTCACCAACATCTTTCTTTCACCACTGGGCTATTGCTGATGGCAAGACCATTTG
Organism: Leucoraja erinaceus; assembly: GCF_028641065.1. NCBI lineage: Eukaryota > Metazoa > Chordata > Chondrichthyes > Rajiformes > Rajidae > Leucoraja > Leucoraja erinaceus. The sequence continues at coordinate 32,357,263 of NC_073398.1, read as the reverse complement.
TTGCAACCCTTCGAGCCAAATCGGTATGAAGACAGGTCCCGATCTGAAACGTTGTCTGTTCAGTCCCTCCACAGATGCTGCCTGCCTCACTGAGTTCCTCTGGCATTGTTGAGCTATGAAAAACCTTGTGTGAAAGCATTTTGAGCAGCAACACAAACAAACATAACTCAGTGGCTGGGGGGAGGGGGGGGGGGGGGGGGGGGGGGGGGGGAAGGAAATAAAAGCAAACTGGCTCTGAACATCTCCTTTAAACGTTGCCTCTTTGACCTCTCTAGTCTTAGACATTTCCACCCGGGAAAAAGGGCTCTGACTGTCTACCCCATCAATGCCTCTTCATTTTAATATACTTCTCTCAGATGTCCCCTCCCCCAACCAACCACAGTTTTCAATATTCCAATTCTCCAGAAACAACTCTGTTCAGTGTGATAATGACACTGTAGTCTTCAGAATAATCAATTCCTAGCCTGGTGCAAAGTCCTGATGTGTGTGGGATTGATGAGTAGGACTGGATGTTACAATCCCTAAGATTTCACTACAATTGACATTCTTGGGCATGACCACTAGGTGAATTTGCGACCAATCAGACACATCTTCAGTTGTGTACCTCAACGTCACTGGGTGTTTCGGTCTTTTATCACACGACACCCTCAGTCGAGGCAGGCCCACCGCAGGTTGATCAGACCTGGGTGTGTGTCTTATTGTTAGCCTCTAGATGGTCACGTGGCAGCCCAGACAGCATCTTTCCTCTTCAGCCACAGCCAGTGACTGCTCCGTTCGGCAGCATTGGCAAGTTCCTTTATTGCCCTCCTTTGTGCCTGCCCTTTGACTCCTACTTCCCTCAGTAGCCTTGCGGTGGAACTGGCTACAAAGCCCCTGCACCCCACCTCCACTGGACACACCCTTACACTCCAAACTCTCTCCTCTGCCTCTGCTGCAAGGTTTGAATATCAAAGCTTTTTCCTTTCATAAGCCTCGTCCACAGCCTCCTCCCATGTAAATAATGTAGATCGCAAGTCTTTTGAGTAACTATTTTAATAAGTACATCAGTAATTAATACACAATTCAATTTGCATAAACATCACGTTTTTTCCCCGATTTCAATTAGATTCTTATTCTGCCTTTAACAAGACAGATCCTTGTAAATAAAACAAATCTTCACAGACTGCATTATCACAACAATGGCATCTGCATTGGGGCAACACAAGACAGAGAAGTACCACCTACAGAATGGGGCAATTCAGGCTTTCAAAGCAAAAGAGGGTCTTGGAGGAGGAGGAGGAGGAAGAGGAAGTCTGGAATGTTTTTTTAATATATATTTTTCCAGCAATTACGCATTGCAGTAATGAGAATGTGGTACTGACTTTGGGCAATATTTCATCATGATCAGACTAATGATCTACATTATCAAGTGTATAAAATATTCAGTTAATGGTTGCTGCTTAGCAACTCTCAGTATTTTAGTAAATATTCCAGAAATTAATCGGAGATCAAGGATAATTTCAGGTCGTTGAAAGGAGCCAAAAAGGACTATTGAGAACTAAAATATGCACAAGGAGTTCAATTTGAGAAACAAATCAAATTGAGGTGACTGTTATATGCATGGGCATGACGAGGCACAGGTACAATGTAAATCTTGCAGCAGCATCACGGGCACACAGACAACACACAAAAACACAAGTAGAAACAAGTAACTGCAAGAAGACTTGCTGGTTTATAAAAAAAGATGCTGGAGTAACTCAGCAGGTCAGGCAGCTTCTCTGGAGAACATGGATAGGTTATGTGTCTGGCCGGGACCCTTCTGCAGACAAAAACATAAATCATACATAAATTCTATAAGTTCATGGCAGTATAAGGGGTCGGCTGTAGTGTTCAGCTTTTCAAGGTGGGATTTAGGTTGTGCAGTTCTGTTCCCAGCAGGTTCAAGAACAGCTACTTTCTAACACCAATTCCTGAACCTGCTGGTGTGCGACAGCAGGCATTTGTACCTCCATGTACAAAGAGGTTAGCTTTGAGGTCCAGCATAAATGAGGAAAGAGAAGTGTGTTGGAGAGGTTGAGGAAGTGAGGTTTGAGCTGAAGTTCCCTTTGATCAAACAGGATGAAACCAGAAGAGTTCAAAACCACTGTACAATATTTAGGCTAACTTGCTGCGAGTTAGAGTGCAGAGTTTGGGTTAATTTTCCAGCCCATCCAACCTCTCCGTATACACCAAGCTCAGGCATGATCCTGGAGAATTTCTTCTGAACCCTTTCCAACTTAATGACACCCTTTCAAAAGCTGGATACACACAGCACTACTACAAGTGTTGCCTCACCATTTCCAACTAAGTGGTCCAGCACATTGAATCAATTGCAAAGAAAACTCATCAATCAGAAGTTTGAGGAGATGTGACACGTTGCCAAAAACCCGTTAGAACTTTGATAAGCGTACGGTGGAGATCATACTGGTTGATGACGTCACATCTGGTTTGGTAACTCCAATGCCCAAAAACACGAGAGGTTGCAAAATGTTATGAACTATTGATCTCCTCACCATCCAAGATATCTACCAGAAGGCAGTCGCTGCTACCATCATGAGGCTGGGACATATTCCTGAGAATCATTGCCTCGAGGTTTAAGAACAGCTTGTTCCCATCAACTATCAGGCTCTAAAAACAACGTACAACCATGAAATACAGGTTGCATTGTGTGTTTCGGCTTGCACTATGATGGTTGGTTACCTAGTATAACTGATTAATGTACAATAAACAACAATACAATAATTTATTTGCTGTATTGTTGTGCTAATGCACCTGCAAAGGCTGTAGCAAGAATTCCATTGTTATATTCCCAGTAAATATTACAATGAAACACTCCTGACCTTTGAAATGTTTTCCTACTAATTCAAGTTTCACCAAAATTCCCTCAATGATACACTAAATAAAATGTCAAAGCAGTTGATCTTATCCCCAGTGTTCAATTCTTTGGCCATTTTGGATAAAATCTGTACTGTGCCTTAGAAACAAGCAGCCCTCACAGGACCCAAATCTGGTGAAAAGATTACTGAAAATTAAATGTACCTAGAAAAGTTTCACAACATCTTCAATCGCTTCACTTAAGATGACAGTAGACCAACTAGGGGGAAGGTTTCTGGTTTTTGACAGTTCACAGAATGAAGACACTCCCACGCAAAGCTAAGCTCAGCTAGAGCATGGTCAGTACACGTGATATTAAACTAAACTAGAGGTGCAGGTCTTCAGTACTATAGCAATAATGTTGCCTGGTGCCACTGGGTGTACAGCATCCAGGTTTCTGCAATATTTCATCAGGTTACATAGACCAAAACGAATTGTCTGTCGACCAGCGTTTCTGCAATATTTCATCAGGTTACATAGACCAAAACGAATTGTCTGTCGACCAGCTTCTGAGAGTATGGGGATCCCAGGAGAAAACCAAGGTGGATCACCTGCTCACCACTTCAGTGTTATAAAGACAGAGAAAATGGCAATTTGTGCAGAGCAAGATTCAAACATCCTAAGGAGGAAGACAACATCATTTTAATTAAGTTTAGTATATACCGCCTGTTAACAGGCCCATTGGACCACTGAGATATGATGACCAATGATCCCCATACACTATCATCATCCTACACACATTAGGGACAATCTACAATTTTTACCTGAAGCCAAATTAACCTACAAACCTGTACGTCTTTGGAGTGTGGGAGGAAACCGAATCACCTGGAGAAAACCCACAGTCACAGGCAAATGTACAGACAGCACCCGTAGTCAGGGTGCTATCTGTACAGACTGGCTCTGTAAGTCAGCAACTCTACCACTGCACTAGCAGAGGTGTTGAGAATGAAATTTCTTGCTGGTCTTTGTGTTCTGAAAGATCATTTTAAGTGATGGGAACATAGCCTTAAATTTGTTCGCTGTAACATTAGAAGAAGATTAAGACACGCTTAAAACTCTCCTAATCCTTGTATTTCCTTCTTTGGCTGCACATCCATTTATTTCTGACCGACTGCTACACCCAGAGCTGCTCACATTATTCTGCTAGCAGTCATGATATTGGCTTTGACTGCATGCGTTTATGTGTTTAGGTTTTATAGCACTCCTCGTAAATGAAATAAAATCTAATTTAAATATACTATTATTCCATGAACAATATAATTAGGTGGTTAAAATTATGTAGTGTAAAGTTACTAATAAAATAATAATATTAGGTTTAAATTAGTTGTCTTTCAGCAGGTATGCTTCCATGCACGACATGTGAAGGTATTTAATTTCAATGCTGAACTGCTTCGGAATACACTTATGAATCCAGTATAACAAAGAAAGAGTCAAAGTCATAGTGATACAGTGTGGAAACAAGCCCATCGGCCCAACTTGCCCACACCAGCCAACACATCCCAGCTACACTAGTCCCATCTGCCCACGATTGATCCATATGCCTCCAAACCTGCCCTATCCATGCACCTATCTTACTGTTTCTTAAATGTTGGGATAGTCCCTGCCTCATCTACTTCCTCTGGTGGCTTGTTCCACATATCCACCACCCTTTGTGTGAAAAAGCTACCCCTTAGATTCCTATTAAATCTTTTCCCCTTCACGTTAAACCTGTCCTCAATTAACATACTCTGGGCAAGAGATTCCTCTCATGATATGGATTATTATGTATGAATTACTTTTATTTCCATCTCTGGAGCAACCAACTTATAGCTAACTATGGGAAAACCATTGCGCCAAGGTGAAGGCCAACACATTCAGTGTTAGTTCTTGCACCTTGTTACTGCTCATTGTAAAACTAGGTTGAACAGGGAATTGAATCAGAATCGTTTATTGTCATTTGAACATTTAAGTTCAAACGAAATTGCGTTTCTGCAGTCATCATCAAACAAAAAAACCAAAACACACAATTAACACAATTCCACACAAACATCCATCACAGTGAATCCCCAAACACCTCCTCACTGTAATGGAAGGCAAAGTCTTATCTCTTGCCTGTTCTCTGTGCCCATTCCTCTCCTGCAGCCAAACTGCCGCATCGAGCCGAATCGAGGCTCCTGATATTAGATGTTAGAGGGCCCCCCCCGGTGGGCGATGGTAAGTCCAGCGGCCGTTTAAGCCACGCCGGGCGATGGAAGGCCCCGCTCCGGGTCGATTTAAACCCCTCAATTCGGGCGGGCGAACTTTGCCGTTGCAGGAGCTCCAAAAAGCAGTCTCCCACCAGGGACCTGCGAGCTCCCGATGTTACCGTCCACAGGCCTGCAGCCAAAGCCTCCGAGCTCCGAAGTCGGGTCGCAGCCACCACAGCGCTCCGCACTCCAAAGTCAGCCAGCTCCGCGATGCACAGGCTCCGCCCTGGAGCACCAGGTCCATTCCGGTTCGAGGCCGCCGGCTCCACGATGTTAGGCCCAACGACAACGGTAACGGAGACTCGACAAGGAAAAGGTCCTGAAGAGATTAAAAAGTCCCCCCCCCCCCACACACACACACACACATACACAGCTAAAAATATTTTAAAAAAACCCAAGACATCCACTTAACAGGACAAAAAGAAAAAAAAGACAGGCGGACTGCAGAGGCCGTTGCCGACAGGCACCGCCATCTTGTCCAGAAGTCTTGATTTGAAAGAGTTAAATGAGATGGAAGAGATGGAATAATTGGTATCCAAAGGGTGAAGACAATTTCACCATAATAATTACCAGTTATTGCAGTCTCAATTACATGTGGTAGCTGATTATGAAAGGATTGCCTTGTACCATTGCATAATGTTGGTGAATCCAAATTCCTAAGTATGATGGCATATCAAGTGGTGACAGTTTAAAAGAAAACAGGAAAATGTACAACCTCATTTGTACAACTTTGATTAGTCAGGACAAGAGTCAAGTCTTAATACAGGTTTCAAGGGTTGTGGGGAGAAGGCAGGAGAATGGGGTTAGTTAGGGAGCGATAGATCAACCATGATTGAATGGCAGAGTAGACTTGATGGGCCAAATGGCTTAATTTTGCTCCTAATACTTATGATCTCATGTCCTAAGACAGGCAATAGATTTATAGTGTATAGATTGCCCAGGAAACACATTTGAAAGTCTTATTTCATGGGCTGCGCTACATCATTTTTTGGAGCAAAGGTTACTTTTTCCAAACAGATCCCGTCAGAACATGAAGTGATGTAATACAGCCCAAGTTTTTCATTAAAATAATTTCCTTTGAGCCTGTATTTAGCTTTTCCATTTCCTAATTTGAGTAAATTCGAAGCAAACGCTTACAGATTACTTCACTTGCATATATAATTTTGTGTATAACTGTTTAACATTCCCCTGCAAAATGATGCTTTAATACATGCCCAAGATCTTGCAACATTTGATTTAATGGTTTGAAGGTTGCTTTGAGAACCGTTAAATGTTTATCCCAGACAACAGGTTTACTTACCTCTTGTCTCCCTCTCCCGACTGTCTGAAGAAGGGTCTCAATCAGAAACGTCACCAATTCCTTCTCTCCAGAGATGCTGCCTATCCCGCTGAGTTACTCCAGCATTTTTTATCCAACAGGTTTACAACCTTTGAGAATGTTTTTCTTAACAGTCACCTGACCAATGATAGATGGAGGAGTCTCCACATTTAACAATTAAATTAAAGGGAGTTTAAAAGGTAAAAGTGCAGTTTTCAAAAGTCCCTGTCAAATATGTTGAAGCAGTGCCTGATGATAACTTAACTAGGACACTCATGTTTTGTCTTCAAACTTAGGCCAAAAGTAGATGAAGAAGGATTTTTGTTTCCCTCCACCTGAAGCAAAATAAAAGACGAGGGTAGAAATAACGAAGTGCAGATGCTGGTTTACCAAGGAAAACACAGGAAAATTCAGGAGTAACTCAATGGTTCAGGCAGCATCTCCGGAGAACATTGATAGGTGACATTTCGGGTTGGAACCCTTCTTCAGACTGACTGTACAAAAACAATTTATTGGGACATTGTTAACTAACTGTAACCGTACCCAAGGCATCCTTTTGCTATCTCACTAAAAACTTGGTTATTTCTCACTAAGAAATTCATGTTTTCAGTACTTTCAACTATTTTGTTCTCTCCGTTATTTCTCTCATTCATCTAACAGTTTTAAATTGTTGATGGTATCTAGAAGAAACTCAGTGCAATTTTTTTTTAATTTCTCTGTGGTTCAGATAGACCAAAAGTACTTTGATCAGACCCATTCAAATAAACAGTGATGAGATGTTTTTTTCAGATCCATTTTCAATGGAGAAATTTAAAATTAAGCCTCCTTTGGCACCGGGGTGGTTTTAGAAAATCTCTGGTTGTCCTGCACATCCAATTGCTAAACCAAATGTACATGCAAAATTTCAGACTCCTATTTTGTTTCATTACTGAGGAATGTACAAGACACGGAATTCTATTTTATTAAATGTCTTTAGATTATGCTGCTATGAAGCAGTTTATTTTGAATTATAGCAAAGAACAATTAATTCTATTCACTGTTGCGCAGTTATCTAGCTTCCTCCTAAAACAAGGCCACTTTCCCTTTCAACCTTGCATCGTCAAAATCTTAATATTCAAGTTCCTTTGAGCTCAATAAATTATCAACTACTTTCTAATTACACTCCCTAATTTTCAACTCCTTATCAATGATAAATTGGATAGATATTTAAAACAGAATTATGGTGTAATTTCACAGATTCTATTGGTTTACCCTTAGCCTTTTCTCTTTTGTAAAGCCTGAGAAATGTGTTGAATTTGATTTTAGATTTTATTATTATAATATTTTTTACATTTCAGGGATTAGTGTAACCATGCTGTTTGGTTTGGTTTAATTTTGAGATACATTAATCTAAGTGTTTTAAATCAGTTATAGTATCCTGAAGAACAAATTTGCTATTTCTCTTTGTGGTTCTCTTAGAGATACAACGTGGAAACCGGCCCTTCAGCCCACTAAGTCCGCGCCGACCAGTAATCCAGGCACAGTAATGCTGTCCTACACACAATTCACATGTATACCAAGCCAATTAACCGATAAACCTGTACATCTTTGGAGTGTGGGAAGAAACTGAAGATACCGGAGAAACCCACGCAGTTCACAAGAGAATGTACAAACTCCATACCGTCAGCACCCGCAGTCAGGATCGAACCCGGCACTCAGTCTCTGGCAGTGTAAGGCAGCAACTCTACCGTGCCCCTTTTGTTCCAAGCTCAACTATAATCGTACCTACCTTTTGTTGGGGATCGTCACCCATTCCTATCTCCAGAGATGCTGCCTGTCCCGCTGAGTTACTCCAGCTTTTTGTGTCTATCCAGTCTGAAGAAGGGTTTCGACCCGAAACATCACGCATTCCTTATCTCCAGAAATGCTGCCAGCCCTGCTGAGTTACTCCAGCATTTTGTGTCAAACTCCCCTTTGATTCTCTTTTGACATTCAATTACATTACAGGGCAAAAATACAGCATATATTTTGGATATGGGAGAGAACCCGAGCACCCAAAAAGGAAACCCAAGGAGAATGTACAAATTCCATACAGACAACAATAGAGATCAGGATCAAATCTGGATGTCTGGATCTGCGTCACTATGTTGCCTGGACATGTTACAAATCTCTAATGTGTTTGGATTTCATTGTTTTCCTTCCCCTGTACTAAACTTCAGCATGATAATGTATTTCTAGCAGATTTAAAGAAGGTAGTCAAAAACTTTTTTTAGTTTGGAGATACAGCACGGAAACAGGCCCTGGGCCCACTGAGACCGCTTCAACCAGCGATCCGCGTACACGAATAGCTCTGTCCCAAGGTACGAGTTCATTCCAAGAGCTCTCCCGAGAATGAACGTAGCGGGTACGTCGGAGCTCGAGGACATCTCTTAGCGCCAACAGCAGGTACTCGGGAAGACTCGCTAACGGCAGGTAAGCACGGGAAGACTCATGAAGATTTTTCTACATGTTGAAAAATATCCATGAGAGCCCCGGGCACTGACGAGTGGCCATTACCATAAATCTCCAAGTTCGGATCAGGAGACTTATTCCAAGACTCGGGAGAACTCTTGGAATGAACTCGTACCATGGGAAAGGGGTTTTACACTGTCCTACAAACACGACGGCCAATTTACAATTTTTCCAAAGCCAGTTAACCTACAAACATGTACTTGTGTATGAAAGGAAACCGGAGCACCCGGAGAAAACCCACACAGGTCATGGGGAGAATCTTAAACCTCTGAATAGACATCACCCATAGTCAGGATCGAACACAGGCCTCTGGCACGGTAAGGCAGCAACTCTACCACTGCGCCCTTACTTTAATTGTGGCTATTTTTTTTTTTTTTTTAAGATTTAATTTTGGTATTTGCTTAGATTCTCTCAAATTGAAATTTTTGAATTGTTGACAGTCTCACAGAAAATAATTCACAATTGGCACCAGAGGTATTGTAACAAAATCTCCTGAAGGTAACTTTTAATAGCTGCAGCAACATCTGCTGTAAATGATTTAGCAATTGTCAGACCATTAAAGATCATTAATGAGTGCATATAAAGTAGTTGAATAGTGTATTCCATAGGCAAAGCTCATATAGGATACAACATTCCCAGGATACACAGGAATCCATCAGTTTGAACAACATAGAAATCAAATATAAAGTTCCGGAGTAATTCAGCAGGTCAGACAGCATCTGTGGGGGAATTTAAACAGGCAATGTTTCGGGTCTGGACCCTCCTCGATTCTGAAGAAAGGTCCCAACCTGAAATGTCACCTGCCCATTTCCTGCACAGATGCTGCCTGACCTGTTAAGTTCCAACAGCAATTTGAATTTTGTTCAATATTCCAGCAACTACAACTCCTTGCCAGGCATTTATATAACCAAATTTTGTTTCCATTGGCTCTAGTAATGGGTTTATTTGGAAAATGGACGAATCTTTGTATTGTTTCTCTATAAAAAAAAAACAATCAATTTCCTATAAGCGAGACAGCGTCATATTTAAATCTCGCATTAAACACGTAGAACTTTTAAATTAATAGGTCAAGAAACTGCCAAGTTAGAGCGACATTTGTGTATTTCACCTTCCGGTTACATTTCATTTTTCCAGTACATGTTATTTAAATATACCATTAAGCATTGTGCAACTTTACATTTATAAATTTGACTGAAATTCCAGAGGTCAATTTGAAACAACGGACAACAAATGCACAGATTATTCCAGCCACCAATGCTGCCTGCATGAGCTGCAACTTCCACATTTTGGATTTCATTCTCTTACTTCCCTCATGGTAAACTTCAGACCAATGTACGTAATCTTGCGTGCAAATACTGCTACATCAGTTTAGTTTCCACGAGTGTCTCGAGTCCACGGTGACCACGGGGTACACTAATTTTATCCTACACACTTGCAACAATTTACAGAAGCCAATTAACCTACAAACCTGAACATACTTGGAATGCTGGAGGAAACCAGAGCACCCTGAGAAAACCAACACGGGGTCACAGGGAGAACGTATAAACACCGTACAGACGGCACCCGTAGTCAGGATTCAGGATTGAACCCGAGTCTCCGGCGCTGTAAGGCAGCAACTCTACCACCACGTCAATGTGTCACCTGGTCCTTATTAATTACCAAAGAGATCAATTAAAAACCTAAACCCCAACAAACTACTCAGTCAAGGTCGTAACTACATTCTCCTACCAAAATCAGCATACTTCAAAGCAACGCACCATACCGGATACACTTCAAAACATTTCTGTGAAATCCCTCAAGATCATAAATTACTTTGTTGATGTCTTCTTGTTTGGGGTCCAGAGGCCGTCTCATCCTGTCATCAACATAGGTATTAACATTGGCGGCAAACTGTTTTATTCTCAATTGTGTGTAAGCTAGAATAATGGGTCTGTTGTTTAAGAGAGAGAAGAGGAGGAGAAATTTTTCTCAGACGCAAAAATCTCTGAAATTTCCTATCCCAGAAGGCTGAGAATGCCAAATCACTGAATATATTAAATAGATGTTTAAAATAATAATCTATAAAGACTATTAAGGGTCACAGAGAATGACAAGAATGTGGGAGCCGAGGCAGAGGTCAAACCAGTGTGATTTTCGAGTTGCAACCAAAACGTCACCCATTCCTTCTCTCCAGAGATGCTGTCTGTCACGCTGAGTTACTCTAGCATTCTGTGTCTTATCTTCAGTGTAAACCAGCATCTGCAGTTCCTTCCAACACAGTGTGATTTTTTGTGGACAGTGGAGCTGGTTTGAGGAATCAAGTGGCCTGCTCCTGCACACATTTCAAATGTACTAACTTAATCGGTTATTTACAAAGGTTTCCGATGCATTTAATTTCTCAGTTTTTGCATCCACTGGAGAGGGTTTAGTGATTTGGAACAGAGTTGTGACAATGATTTTAAAATAGTCAAGTACTTCTGCATTTGCCTCAAATTGTTTCTGTTCCATACATCAGTTACCAAGGACCTTCAGGAGTGAAAAAGTTAAAAATTATTAGCCTGGATAGTGTGAAAGTGGGGAGGATGTTTCCACTAGTGGGAGAGTCTAGGATCAGGCAATAGCCTCAGACTAAAAGGACAAACCTTTAAAAAGTTGAGAAACAATTTATTTAGTCAGTAGGTGGTGAATCTGTGGAATTCATTGCCACAGATGGCTGTGGAGGTCAAGTTTGGGTGTCACGGGGTTTTGGGGCAAAGGCAGGAGAATAGGGTTGAGAGGGAAAGATAGATCAGCCATGATTGAATGATTGAATGGCAGAATAGACTTGAGGGACCAAATGACATAATTCTGCTCATAGAACTTGTGAACATGAAAAAGCCACTGCACTATTGCCATCCACACCATTCAATGAATAAATATGGGAGACTTTTCTACGATTCCAACACAATAATGACCACAGTAAATGCCTGTCTATCCAAGTGCACATAAACCTTCAATTATCTTCCCAGCCTGAAACCCATCCAATTCTGCAATACAATGTTCAATTGAAACAATGGGAATTTTAGAATTACAGAAAACTGCTGCTTTGTAACATGTCAAAACGTTATTTTTAACGCCAGAGGTACGATTCCTATTTTTGTCACATTTATTTAAATAAAGTCCTTTGGAACTGCGAAAAACAGCTCTAATTGGCATTTATTTTCCAGTTTTAAACTTTAGTACAAGTGTGTTAATTTCTAACATTTAATGAAAACAGAAGAGACTGAAATGAGAACATGAGAAAGGAAACAGGACTTTGAATAACCATTCAGAATTGTTCTGGTAGAAATTGGTACAATATGGCTTGGAGAGACACAGTGAAAGGTTAGTGGTGAAGTATATTTGATTGGTTCAAATATCCAGAAAGCAAAGCAAATAGGACCATGAGGAGGTTGGCATCATGAGTGTTTTATTGTCGTATGTCCCAGACAACAATGACATTGTTCCCTTGCAGCAGCACAACAAAATAATACAATACAATACCTTTTATTGTCATTTGAGCCTCAGTGAGGCTCAAACGAAATTCTGTTTCCACAGCCATACAAACAAAGACAATTCCTAGACATACGCACAATTTAATTCACAATCATCCATCGCAGTGGACCCACTGTGATGGAAGGCAAAGTCTTTTCTCTCCCCTGTTCTCCATGTCTCTCCCGATGTCCAAGCCCCAGGCGGCGATATGTAATATGTAAACACAAGAGCTCTGCAACTAACAAAAAAAAAAATCCCAACATTTTCCACACACACATATATGCATACACATAAAAAGAAACAATAATAGTGCAAAAGGACAAAACCAATGCTCGCAGGTCTATGTCGTTCAGTGCTTATTTGTGGTGTTTAATAGCCTAACATGCTGTAGGGAAGTCCTGTTCCTGAGCCTGGATGTTAGAGTTTTCAGGCTCCTTTATCTTCTTCCCGATAACAACACTCTGGCTCTGGGACTCGAGCTGTGAGGCTCTAGCAGCTGCACCTCACCCTTAAAACAAATAATGTGCACCATTTTACATCGAGCATGTCAACCTCCCATGGCTTTTCACATTGAATCACAAGGTGTACATCATGCAAGATGCCAGAGATAAAATGATTGAATGATCATCCAAATTACTCCTTGATCACATCCCTCACGTGCATTGATACACGTAAACCACAAATTTGATTGGATTCGATAATATTTAAGCAATCAGTTAATTTCATCATAAAGAAGTTTCAAAAGCCTTATTTGCATAAATATTGTTTGGCATACAAATTCCTGAGCGTACCTCCAAGAAGCATCACGTTTCATTTTAGGAAATCACACCTTCATAAGGAACCTCTCAGGAGACTAATGATGGCTGACCATTTGTTTAGTTAAGAGATAGAGCTGAAAAGGCCATTTGGCCCACCGTGTCCATGACGACCAGCAATCCTCGCACACCAACGCGCACACACCAATGCGCGCGCACACACACACACACAACAATTTACAATGACACCAAGCCAATTAACCTACAAACCTGTACATCTTTGGAGTGCAGCAGAAAACCGGAGATCCCGGACAAGACACACGCAGGTCACGGGGAGAACGTACAAACTCCATACAGACAGCACCCGTGGTCAGGATTAAACCCAGGTATCTGGCGCTACAAGGCAGCAACTCTACTGCTGCGCCACCGTGCTGCCCAGTACGGCCAGTATTTATTTATTTTTTTTAAGGCAAATTATGAGATGTACAGAGGAAGCAAAGGTCCCATTTCTTTAAAAAAAACGCATACAGACTATAATTAAACCAGTTGGACTTTTAATCCTTCTATACCATGTCAAACATGGGATGGTTCAAGGCACCTTCACTCTTTCCTTGAACAAGAACATTGAAGTTATCACAAAGAAAGCCCATCAACACCTACTTTCTCAGAAGATTGAGAAGATTTGGCATGTCAACAAATACTCTCTTGAACTTCTTCAGGCATCTGGTAGATAGCATTGACAGGTTGCATCACGGCCTGGTTCACCAACTTGAACACCCAGGTACGAAGGAGGTTACAAAGAGGTGGGCACTGCCCAGTTCATCATGGGCACTGACCTCACCAACATGAAAGGGATCTGTGGGAGACACTATTTCAGAGACAGCCAGCAATGACACACCACCCTCTCTTTTTAAAAAAAAAACTATCAGAAAGATAGAAGAGTCTGCAAATCATGATCACCGGGTTCAAGAATAGCTCCTTCTCATTAGGCTCTTGAACACTAAATTTATGTTTAGTTTCTTATTGTCACATGTACCAGGGTAGCGTGACAAGTTTTTGCTTACCATTTGAAAAGCAAAAGCAAAAGCAATAGCCTACGAACCAAACATTGTCTTGGGTTGCATTTATGATTTGGGGCTTTTTTTGCACAAGTATTGTGGCTATAACTTGATTATTAAAAAAAAAAAAAAATTATCTATGTGCATTGTGTTACATGCCTGTTATGCTGCTGCAAGTCAGAATTTCATTATTTTATTAACGGACACATGACATTTAAACGCTCTTGAAGAACTCAGTCAGTCCTCTTCCGATCTCCTTAATTTGGCTGAATGTCTTCTCATTAAAAACATTTATCTTTCAACTTCTCCGACTTCCTTCAAATCAAACAGGGTCTCTGTGGGAACTAGCATGGGCTTCAGGGCTCTCAAGAAGGCAGATACCGCACTGTACAAGTAGTATGACCTATGCAAGGTTATCAGGGATGCCAAGAGACACTGCCAAAACAAGTTGGAGGCTTACTTTAATCGAGTGGATGCCAGGCAATTGTAGCAGGGCCTGAATACCATCACGAACTACAAGTCAAGGTCTCTGGCAACGATGCATCTCTGCCAGATGAACTCAATGCCTTTTATGCCCATTTGGAGCAAGCAGTTCCTAGGCACGTTCTATACATCCCCGCTGGCTCTGCCCCATACACCCCCTTCGCCAAAGTCGGATTTGCTCTCACAAGGATAAACTCTTGGAAAGCTGCCGTACGAAATGGAGACCCTGGATAGGTTCTGAAAACTGCAAGGAAAGTAAAGGGACCTGCCTCAACGTCTGAAGAAGGGTGTTGGCCCAAAACGTCACCCATTCCTTCTGTACAGAGATGCGGCCAGTCCCGCTGAGTTACTCCAGCACTGTGTGTCTATTTTCCATCTTGTCTCACTGCCCAATAGTCGTAACGTCAGCTACAATGAAGTGCTTTGAGAGATTGGCAATGGCCCACGGTTGCATTAAACTTTAAAGCAACATAGACCCCTTGTAATTCACTTACAGAAAAAAAGTCTATGGACATCGTATTATATTCAAGTATGGATCACCTTGAAACCAAGAACAGCCACGTCAGGATGCCTCTCAGTCTGATGAGGAGTCTTGACCTAAAACTTCACCTATTCTCTTTCTCCAGAGATATTGCTTGACCCACTGAGTTACTCTAGCATGTTGTGTCTATCTTCAGTGTAAACCAGCATCTGCAGTTCCTTCCTACACTACTCAAACTGTTATTGTTTGACTGCAGCTTACCTGTCAATACCAGAACAGCTTTCTCCCATATTCGCACTTCACATTACTCATTTCCATCTCAAACAAAGCATTACAATGTCAATTACAAGCCATAAAAAAGCGACAGAAAGAGCAGGAATAACACAGTGGGTCAGTCAGCATCACTGAAGAACATGGATAGGTGACATTGAGTCCGGTTCCTTCAAAGGTCACCTGTCTATGTTTTCCAGAGATGCTGCCAGCCCACTGAGTTACTCCAGAACTTTGCATATCTTTTTGTAACTGGCATATCTATTGCAAGCCCACTGACTCGCACAGTTTTCTTGTGCAACACCTCCCATCCCCTTTCTTCTCAGGACTCCAATTGATTTGCAAAATTTCTAGCCTCTGCTGTGTCTTTAAATATCCTTTGTTACTTACAGTAATTGAGAGTCGGTGGCGGTCGCTGCGAGACGGCTGCCCTGCCAGCAGCGTGTTAGTTAATTCTTTTGTGTGTTTTTTTTTTAGTGCGTCCAAATGTTTGTTTTAATGTCTCTCAGTGTGTCTTGTGTGGGCATTGGTGATGGGGGGGGGGGTAAGGGGAGAACCGCTTTCGGTCACCTCCTCTAAGGAGAGGCAACTTTTTCCATGTCGCCTCCCTCTCAGCCTAACACAAACGATTGGTGCTGCCTTTCCTGGAGTCGGGCCCGGAGCTTCAGGCGTGACCTTTTCATCGCGGTGTGGGCGAGCCCTCGCTGGGGGTCGCCAGAAGGGAGTGCTCCGATTGCTGGCCCACAGCAGCCTGAAGCCGGTCTGCAGAGGTTTCAGCTAGTGCGACATCCGGAGCCTGGGATCCCTCGTTGGGGACCCCGGAGGAGAAAAGCTCCGACCGCCGGCCTACAACATCTTGAAGCCGTGGACTGCGGTGCTTCTAACCGCGGGCGCGGCGGGGACATCATCGCCGGGAAACCCTGGAGAAGAGCTCCAACCGCCGGCCTACATCATCTTCAAGCCGCAGTCTCCAGCAGGGAAGCAGCAATTCTGGACTTACCTTGTCTGTACACCTGGCTGTCTGCAGCAGCCACTGCGGAGGTTTATGGTCCTGACCACGGGGAAAAATGGAGGAGGACTGACTGAACTTTGTGCCTTCCACGACAGTGATGAATGCTGTGGTGGATGTTTGTGTTAAATTTTTTATTGTGTATTGTGTGTTCTTCATTGTACCGCTGCTGGCAAATTAATTTCACTGCATTTCATGTATGTAGACAAATAAATTGGACTATTGATTGACAGATCTTTCAACCTCAAACCGCCCCACCACCTTTGCCAAGCCTGCAATGATTGTCAGCCTTCTTGAGTGCTCAGGTCTGAGGTGGAGTTTGAGACAACAACATTTATCAATCAGCTTATAATGACTCATTTTATAAATAGTTCAGCAGCATAACTAAAAACTTTGACACTGAAGCACGTGCCAGTTTACTTATATGTGGTAGATTGTAATCCTGTTTCACAGGTTCCCTGTGAATTTTTTTTTGCCCAATTACAACTTAACAGGTATGTAGGAGAGAAGATTTTCAAGAAAAACATTCACACTTAAAATCACAGGGAAACAGGGAAGAGGGTGGAAAGCACAAGGATTGAAATTCTAATAAAACTTGCAGTGACTTTTCTTTATCTTTTACCTAAAAGCAGAATCTTTACAATATTTCCAACTTGAACGCTTTATTTCTGCTTCGTGTTTTTAAATAGATGCTTACAACACTGAAATGTTTAAATTATAAACTCAGATGATGCTGTATTTCGCAGATCTTCAATAAAGATGTGGCATCATGAGAAATTGGAGTACGAAGTACACGAGTACAAGATGTCCTTTCCACCTGTACTTGTCAAGAACAAACCACCCAACCCAACCTCACTACATAGGTCCATAACACTATGAATCATAGCTCTTCAAGTACACATTCAAGAGCCTCTTAAATGTGACGAAGGTTTCCGTCTCTGCCAACCTTTCAGGGATTTAAAACCATAACCTCCAGCTCTGGGTGAAAAAGTGTTCCCAATCTCCTCTCTTATCCCTTACGAATCACTTGAATTCTGTTACTATGGCTTGTGACACTTCGAGAAAGAGTAAAAAGGGATCTGTTTCCTATCGACACGCTTATGAAGAACCCTTTAGCCTTCTCTGTTACAAAAACATGGTCAACTTATCAAATTTTTACAGAGTTACGATTTTCCCTTGTTGGCAATATCCTCAAAACATTTCAGCATCTTCTCGAATGCAATGACAACTTTCCTGTAATGTGATTAAACACTTTTAATTACTCCAGTATTTTTGGAATATACTCACACCAGGCAAGATAAGCATAGTAATCTCTCAATAGGGCAAGTGCACAGCATACACATTCACCAAATTCAACGAGTGCACCAAAATCTTGTTTCAGCAATTAATTCAAATTACTTCATAATGATTTTGAACACACAGAAGACCATTTGTGATGGGTTTTAAGCTTGTCTCAGTGATGGTTCATGCTCCACACAAACATGAATACTGGTTGAGCGTCTCCGACATCTGTTAAATAAGATGAACGGCGTCAATGAAGCTCAAAACTACACAAGCGAATAAATAGGCTTTTTGTCCCATTTTCCCCCAGAAGCTGGCTGATTGGCAAATAGTAGAGCAAAAAACAAATACAGGTGGCGTGGAATTGCGGGGGAATTGATGGGGAAAAAAGGGAATGTTGTAGTTGTGGGCAAGTCTGCAAAGCTTCCAGTGCAGTAATAACACAATTTGGCAACAAGTATAGCAAGAATGTTAAAGCTGGAAAAAATAAGCTTCTTTCACAAGGCTTCTTTCACAAGCCTTCAGATTTTCAATTCAAATATATGAGTCAGTGTCTAGTATTAATCGCTCAATGTGCAGATTCCGTAAACGCAGTACAGGCATTTAGGAACACGGCAGCAAAATGATGTACAAAAAGGAACTACAGATGCTGGTTTACACCGAAGATGGGCACAAAAAGCTGGAGTAACTGAGTGGGTCAGGCAGCATCTGTGGAGAAAAGGACTCCTCCAGAGTTGCTGCCTGACCCACTGATGAAAATGATGCAGTGCTTTCTGGATACGACATTCAGAAATACTGTCAGAAATGTTCTTGGTGTTCAGAATCAATTGCATTCAGATCTCTGTTTGTTCTGCTTGATCCACACTTTTGTCAAGATTGCATCCAATGGAGGTTTCATTTGCTGCTACAATTAAATGCTGCAGGAAATGATCCAGTTTTTCCAGCCTTTCATCTACACCATCATTAGCCATAGGTTTGATTCAGTATCTTCAGTCCCTTCTGAAAGTTTATTATTTGCAAATGGTTTATAATGTTTAAGCATTTTATGACCTCCGTCAACTCAATTGATGGGCCGAGCAACGTATAGTTTCTTGTGTTAGGAAAGAAATGCAGATGCTGGTATAAACCGAAAATAGACACAAAATGCTGGAGTCACTCAGAAGGTCAGGCAGCATCCCTGGAGAAAACAAATAGGTGATGCTTCGGATCGGAACCCTTCTTCAGACTGAAAGATATAGAAGGCCAGAAAACAGGGCCTTCAACAAGGCAACAACACATCTTGTCTTTATTTCCAATCAGAGTACCAAGGTCTGATGTTTTATGTAATTTAGTTTGATGACTGAAAGAGCAGAAATCCGTGTATGCTACACAACACATTATAGTTCCCACCATTAAATATGGTGTTAAGATTAGGTTTAGCAACTTGAGAACTAGAGATGAAGACAATATCCTGCTTGGGCATATAATCATAGCAAGCAAGGTTGCTCTGGACAACTTCAAGTCATCATCCCGTGTCCTGCTGGCTTGATAGCCCATGTTGGGATCTATTTCCAGGAGAACTTGCCAAATAAAATGCTGACGTAATTAAAAATTACAATCTTGATCAACACCAGCAACAAAAAAAAAAATATTCTCAACATCTTCACTAATTTTAGTCAACCTGTTTTGACATGCTTTAAAAAGGAAAATAGTTCAAGATGGTTAAACTCTTTCTTGTTGCTGCTGCTCATTTGTATTACCATATCATTATTGTATCAATGTGTATTATCTGATAACAATGCCACACAAAAGAATGTTGGCACAAAAAAGCTTGGACTAAAATGGTAGTTTTAAGCAGCTTCTTTATAATGCATAGAGTAAGTAATTGCAAAGACTCTAGTCCAGGCAGCTGAAGGACAAGTCACCAATTAAAATCAGGGAGGCACAAGAAGCCTATAGGTGTCAGGGGTTATGGGGAGAAGGCAAGAGAATGGGGTTAAGAGGGATAGATGATTGAATGGCAGAGAAGGCGTGATGGGTCAAATGGCCTAATTCTGCTCATATCACTGATGACCTTATGTCTGAATTGGAATCACGCAAGGATCTCTTCTAACCAGAGATGATGCCTGTTCCACTGTACACCAAAGATAGACACAAAATGCTGGAGTAAACCAGCATCTGCAGTTCCTTCCTACACAAGCACATATAGAGAATGAGAACACAAACAAAGTTGCAAAATGCAGAGCTGTGGGACACATCCAGCAAGGCTAGCCTTGCGAATGAAGAGAGAAAACCACAGTACCACAGAGAGAGGATATGTATTAGAAATGACCAGTTCTGGCACAGACAGAGATATATAAATATCTGCAGTTGTAGAATTCAGGACCACATTGCGAGCATTGAATGCAGCACAGTAGATTAGAGAAAATGAAAAATGTGGCAACTTGGAAATCCATTGCTGTTCCATTTTAGTCACTGGATCTAAATTCTGGAACAGCGCTGTGAGACTACTTTCACCAGAAGGACTACATTAGAAGACGACAGAGACTCGCTGTCATTTCTCACGGATAATTGGGGACACAATAATCTAGACAATACATAATAAAAATATAAATAGCAGTTTTGATAACTGTAACAATTTGGAACTGTTAACGTATAATAGACTTGCAGAGATATTTGCCAATTCAAACCAAGCCATTAAAATTACTTTTTGGCTAAACTACAAAACTATTTTCCTTTCAAATCTATCATCACTCCTTCTTATTCATTTACTGGGATTAATCCCAAATCAGTTACCATATTCAATATCAAATGAATCAATGGTACAGGCACTACAGGATGAATTGCATTCTGCACAATTGACCAAGTAAACGATGCAAGGCCTTCAGGCAGCATCAGGACCAGCAACAACTGGGTCTATGGTGTCCAACACCATGACTCCATCCTCCTGTTCCATAAATATCCGGTTCTACCGATCCGCATCTATGCAGGTGATTCCATGAGCAACCCACATATTGCAACTTATCAAAACCTTAACTTGTAAACAAAGATGATATTAGAATAATACCAATTATTTTGGTAGCCCAACCAACTACTAGCCATTTTTTGCAAAAACGAGTTCTGGATAATTACTTTGCATTGCATGTTAAATTAGAAATAAGAAGTAAGAAGTTGAGAACAACTTAAGCATACAATTTAAGCATACAAGCATACAAGAGTGATTCCACTCTACCTCACTTTTGTGATTCAAATACTGCGTAGCATTTTACTTCCAGCTTAACATACAATGTAAAGTAAGTGTTAACATCCCACTTTTAAACATTAAAACATTCACTCACTCATAATGGTGTGTTCCTCTTCATGAGATAGATGTGGTTCTGATCTGCAATTATTTATCCTGAGAGGAGAGTTTGTGCCCTATATTTAAAAAAAAAAGTTATATAGGTAATAGTGATTAGACAAACATATTTCAAACTGATTCTACACAGAAACAACAGCCACAACTGAATATGGTCACCCTGTCATAGGAAAGATGTTGTTAAGCTGGAAAGAGTGCAGGGATTCACGAGGATGTTGCCAGGACTTGAGAGCCCGAGCTACACTGAGAGGTTGTGCAGGCTAAGACTTTATTCCTTGGAGCGCAGGAGGATAAGGGCTGATCTTATGAAGGTACATAAGATCATGAGGGGAATAGAGAGGGTGAAAGCACAGAGTATTTTACACAGTATATGGGAATAAGAACCAGAAGACATCGTTTTAAGGTGAGAGGGGAAAGATTTAATTGGAACCTAGAGGCAACTGATTTTCCACACAGAGGGAGGTGGGTATATGGAACAAGATGCCAGACGAGGTAGTTGGGGCAGATACTATAACATTTAATAGATAGTTGAACAGGTACATGGATATGAAAGGTTTAAAGGTTTTGGGCCAAACGCACGCATGTGGGATTTGTGTAGATTGGGCATGTGAAAGTTGGGCCAATGGGCCTACTTCCATGCCGTATAGCTTTATGACTATATGGGAAAACAAAGCAATCGGGACAGCCAGTTGCTTGCTCATTCTTGTATTAGAAAATAGGGAAGAAAATGTTATGACTGTCATATACTTTGACCACTGACTGACTTGCCTCACACCGTCGCCTTATGGGAACTGTAAAAGCACCATCAACCAATCCCTTCTGTCATATCTGATCCAAACCATCTACTTATTTACTCAAATCCTCGATTGAAATTTTACAACAAACACCAAAACCCTGGTATTTCCTAAACACTTGCAATTCTGAGAATTCAGTGAGAAAACCCTTGTGTTCACAGGGAGAACATGTAAAATCCACAAAACCACCAGAGTTCCCACCCAGCTGCTGGAACTGAGGCAGCCAGACTGAACAATGAAGCATGTCTCTCAGATGTTGAAATCTACAATCCTTTTTTACACTGCCCTGAAGTAACCGCTGGTTTTCTGTGGATTTCAGACTAGTTGCTGTGTTTCACCTTACAATAACAAAGAATACACTTCAATTAGTAATCTTCTGACAAAGGATTGATTGCTTATAATAAAACTAGGGACAGCATCCGAAAGATTCAACCTTAATTTATTTTCATGAACTGGACTTTTGGTTTTGCAACTTTGAATCCCATTTAACTCCAAGGGGAACCAATGAGCCCAGGTTAGTACAATTAGCACAATTTTTAAACCCTTGAGCACTAAAATCCACCAAGCCTTTGTGTTTCCCCACTGCAAGATCTCTTGTGCATCACAGATTTTCTTTGCTCCACCCTTTACCACCATGCCTACATTTGGCAAGCTCCATGTTCCACAGTTCCCTCATGAAAGCTTTAAATCTCACTAAACCTCAACAAAGTGTTCAAAGCAAAATTCAATCAATAACCAAGCTAGTCGAAATTACATCCAAACTCAAAACAAACAAACACAAGTTTCGCCTTTATCTAAACTGTTTAGGAAACAAACATCCTTCCGTTTAAAGCTAAAGCACTGCACTCTTCTTCTTTTTCAGTATTAATTTGCGATTGTTAATGTTGATGTTTGTTATTCAACTTGCTTACCAAAATTCCTTGGTCCCGTGTTTAAAAACTAGATTATTTTGTGCAAGATCTTTAAGAGGTTCGCGTCCATTTCCACTCCAGAAAGAAACAAGGCGTTTAAAGGACTTGTGTTTGTTTCTTCCTGGTTGTTTTCTCGCAAAGCAGGTTCGCAGCAGGAGTGGCGGGGGATGAATGGCTCAGGCCACAGTCTTTTGGGAAATTGCAATCTGAGAGAGGGTTGGTGGGGGGGGGGGAGGAAAAAAACTCCCAGCTCAACTTTCAGGGGAACTTCACAAGAAAGTTAAACACAAAAATGCAGGTCTCAGTCCTTCACAGGAAAGTTTATTTCTTTTCTGTTTTAAAGCGTTTTTATATTGTGGGACCGACACACCATCCCTGTAAACACATCCGCACGTTTCACAACCACGATTCTTTGTTTTTAAAAGTCTGTTGAGAGTTAAGCACACAAATGAAAAGGGGGAAGAAGAGAATAACTCAGTGTTCACACAGACCCGGACCATGGAAATAAAATCACCATCTTCTGGAAATTTAAAAAAAAAACACACGCGAAACTTTTTTTACCCAAACAAGAGGGGGACAAAATAAAATAAGTCGGTTTAACTAACAAACAAACGATTAAAATAAAATGAAAATAAATCAGAAGCGCTCTCACTAACCAATTGCCAGCACTGGATGGTATTAATGGCGCGGGCCAACCTAACTTGGCTGCGGGGGGGGCGGGGAACGGAAGCGGCGGATGATTGACGCGGGGCCCGGCCACTGAGGAGAGAGGGAGAGGCCGGATGCCCGCCCGCCCAGCCAATGGCAGCGTGGGAGGAAGAAGGGGGCGGGAATAGGCATCAGGGTAGGTTGTACCTCCCTCCTTCCCTCCCAACGGACGCCCGCCCGCCGCGCTAGGCCGCGGTAGTGTGAGGCGCCCAACGCGCACAACCTTTAACAACCTCTCCCTCTCTCCCACCCGGCTCTTTTAAACACACTTAAAAAGTAAGTTTTATAATTTTTTTTAAAAGAAAAGATGAAGTTATTTTTTTCAAGAAAAACAAAACTTTTTTTTCTCTTCACCTTTTGAGGGGTTGTTTTTTTTCCCCCGCCCTCAGCGGTAGAATGGCGGCCGGCGCGGCATTTGTGTGATCCGTTTGCCGCCGCCTTCTCTCTCTCTCCCCCTCCCGGTGGCGGCGATAGCGGCGGCTGCTGCTGGGGGGGAGAGGTGAGAGTGGGGGTGATGGCGGCCGCACAGAGAGAGGGAGGCCTCGCTGCTGATGGTCGGTCTGCCGGCCGGCCGGGAAGGACAAGGAGTGTGGTAGACGGACGGACGGCCCGGGACTCGCCAGCTGTCGGGGGCTCGGCTCACACTGCGGCTATAGGATCTTTTTGC
The DNA here is from genome assembly GCF_028641065.1 of Leucoraja erinaceus. Taxonomy (NCBI): domain Eukaryota; kingdom Metazoa; phylum Chordata; class Chondrichthyes; order Rajiformes; family Rajidae; genus Leucoraja; species Leucoraja erinaceus. Next base: position 32,333,092 of record NC_073398.1, on the reverse strand, counting down.
TGTGGCGCGCCGGTTTACTTCCGGGCCACTGGGCAGTGAGTGTCACATCAGCTCACCTGGGACATGGACACGCTCCACCTGGCGCTGGCTACACTCCAGCCCGCTCCTCACCGCCCCCCTGCAAGCCTGGGGACGGGGAGGTTGGACTCTGGGTGGGATACTGGGAGGTTGGGGGTCTGTGGTTGTGGGGAAAGTTGGAGGGAGTGGGAAATTGGGGTCTGTGGTGTGGGGAAAGTTGGAGGGAGAGTTGGAGGGAGTGGGCTCTGTAGGGAACGTTGGGTGGTTGGAGATTGTGGTCTGTTGGGAGGGGAGGAGTGGATTGGGGTCTTTGTGGGTTGGAGAGAGTGGGGTCTATGGGTTGGGGGGGGGGGGGTAGTAGTAAATTGGGGTGTTGTGGGGGGGGGGGGGGAGTGCCACTGCCACTTTTCATTTCACGGCACATCTCGTATGTGTATGTGACGAATAGTTCTTGACTCGAGTGGGAGATTGTGGTCTGTGTAGTTTAAGGGGAGTGGGAGATTGGGGTCAGTGGGGAAGATTGGGGGTCTAAGGGCGAGAGGGTGTCTGATAGTCTGCGGGGGTGCTTCGAAAGGGAGTGGGGAGAGATTGCAGTTTGTAAAGGGCAGAGATTGGAGTCGAGCTTTCTTTCGAAATGGAAAGTCAAACCAGTTAAGAGAAATAAATACAGAGGTTGTAGAGTTCAATAGTAGCTTTTGTCACATGTGAAATATACAGGATACAGTGAAATATCTTGTTTTGCATACAATCCAGAAAATCATGCATTAATGCAAAAAGGGTGCAACAGTTGTAGTGTAAAGAAAACAATAGATTTCTTGGGAACCAGTAAAAAAAAAAAAGAGTTGCTGCATTTGGGCACCATCTTGTACCTTTCCAGTCTCAGGTTCTTAAAAATATTGAGTCTTATCTTGGCCTTAAAGGCCCATTATACAGAATAGATACGGGCTCTTCAGCCCAACTTGTTCATGCTGACCAAATTGGCATTCTGAGTTTGTCCCTTTTGACCTAGCCAAGTTCCTCCAGCATTTAGTTTTGTTTGACACTCCAGCAGCTACAGTCTCTTGTGTCTCCATATATCTTGTTACTTACTTACTTAAGGGCCTATCCCACTGTACGAGGTAATTCAAGAGTTCTCCCGCGTTTCCCCTGATTCGAACCCGGAGAATTACGGTAATAGCCGCTCGTAGGTACTCGGGGCTCTCGTGGACATTTTTCAACATGTTGAAAAAACTTCACGAGCTTACCGCGTTTCCCAAGTACCTGCCGTTGGCGTTACGAGCCGCTAAGAGACGTCCCGAGCACCGACATGCCCGCTACGTACATTCTATGTACTTACCATGAGTTTGATTTTTCTTTTAAATTCGGGAGAGCTCTTAGGGAAACTCTTATAGTGGGACAGGCCCTTTACTTACTGCCTATGATGCCTCCTGGCATGTAGGGCAGCATTTGCTGTTTCCGTAACATATTTGTTTTACGTGACTGGGCTGTTAGCCCTGTGCTCAACCTCCAACCTGGAGGACCAGTGGATTGCTCTTCGTCTCGCCTCTATCCTTCGACCTGTCTAGCATGGGAGACCCTTACAGGAGACAAATCTCCTGCTGGTATAGCTCTAGGGGTCACTGAGACACACAAGCTCCCCGACCACGACAAGGTTGCAATCCAACGGGGAGCCACGTATCTTGTGAAATCTCTTAATAATTGTATTCACTTCTACAGCTTCCTTTGGCAACTCAACCCAGACATGGACTTCCTCTTCCTCTTTCACTTATCTTCATGTCTCCCTGTCCCTCTGCTCCATTCTCGTGGTCTCCTTGCTTCCCCTTAAGATGAGCATGCACATTTGCATCTTCTCTGTTACTACAACTTCTATACCTACTGGAAAATATTGCTGCAAACAGAATACCATCATGTGCATCCCATTTCCACTATTTATCACAAGGGAGGGAAGGAATGGGTGATGTTTCAGGTCGAGACCCTTCTTCAGAGTGATGTCATGGTAGTGGGCGGTACATAGATAAGGAAGCGTAAGATGTGAAAGGAAGTGTAAGGTACCTGGGGAAGAGGTGGTTTGGGTGGGGAGGGACAAATTGAGGGGTGGTTTTGTGTACATACCCAGGTACTTTCCCCTGCAACTGCAGGAGATGCAAGACATGTCCCTATAACCCCCCCCTCGACTCCGTCCAAGGACCCCCAACAGTCTTTTCCGGTCAGGCAGAGGTTCATTTGCACCTCCTCCAACCTCATCTACTGTATCCGCTTTTCCGGGTATGGGCTCCTGTATATTGGCGAGAGCAAGCGCAGGCTTGGTGATTATTTCGCTGAACACCTCTGCTCAGTCCACCCGAAATCTACCTGATCTCCCGGTTGCTTTAACTCCCTCTCCCATTCCTACATTGACCTTTCTGTCCTGGGCCTCCTCCAATGCCAGAGTGAGGCCCAGCACAAATTGGAGGAACAGTACCACATATTCTCCTTGGGCTGCTTACACCCCAGCGGTATGAACATTGACTTCTCTAACTTCAAGTAGCCCTTGTTTTCCCTCTCTCTGCATTCCCTCCCCATTCCCACTTCTTCGACCAGTGTTACTGTCTTCGACCACATTTTATTTCTGTTTGTTTTGTTGTTACCTTCTCCCTACTACCAATGATCTATTCTACATATTCAACTGATCTCTATTCCCCTAGTCCTGTTTTCACACTTGACACTTTCTTATCTATATATTTACTTATCTATGTACCACTCACTCCCCTGACATCACTTTGAACAAAGCTCTCGACCCGAAAGTCACCCGTTCCTTGTCTCCAGAGATGCTACCTGTCCCGCTGAGTTACTCCAGCTTTTTGTGTCTATCTTTGATGTAAACCAGCATCTGCAGTTCTTTCCTACCCTTAATCACATAATTTGTGACTTCCGCAACCTTCTGATTCAGAAACAAAAATGTCAACTGAGACAAGTTGACCCCACTGTTTAATTACGTAACTATCTTGCATCACTTCTTAGTGATTAGCAGATTATTCAGAGGATTGTGGTGTAATTTTAAACTACAAACAGCGTCTGGGTTGTTGTGCTAAATAGGGTGTTGGCAGAACAGAATAATTGCTTTAAATGGTTATTATAAAAATGGGTTCGGGTTCAAATTCTTTCTGACAATAAAAAAAACCACAATATTCTGGGACATTTTAAATAGAAATAAACATGGTACCTTCCTTTTACAAGGTAATGTTTGCACTTGTCTTGTTTGTGCTTGTTGAATTGAATATGACTCAGTTTATGAAACATCGCTGCTAATTTTGTCGTTATTTCAGTCAGTGGACGTGATTAACATAGGCAGTGCAGTGTTTGGTCATTAATCACTTCTGGCAGGACATCATTATTTTAACTAAATCAAAAATTACTCAATGCTCAAAAGTTTGCTAACACTGATTATGAATAATTAAAAATATTTAACGCACACTCACACACACACACACACACACTTGAAATTTATGTAGAATAAAAATAAAGTGTGTCTACTAAGTTAGACAATAGACAATAGGTGCAGGAGTAGGCCATTCGGCCCTTCCAGCCAGCACCGCCATTCAATGATCATGGCTGATCATCCCCAATCAGTACACCGTTCCTGCCTTTTCCCCATATGCCCTGACTCCGCTATCTTTAAATAGACTTTAAATAGTTGCTAGATTTTAAGTTAAAACTGAGTTAAGGAGAAATAGTAGATACTGCCTGTCCCACAGTTACTCCAGCTTTTTGTGTCTATCTTCAGTTTAAATCAGCATCTGCAGTTTCTTCCTAAACATATTTTATTGTGATCTTCAGAACCTTCCATTTCTTACATTTTCTTGAATTTTCCGGTCATATCTACTTAAATCCGATCTACCCCCCCCCCCCCGTATAATCTATCCGATGATTCCTTGACCATAATTCTGTGAAATTGGTGACCACCCACCTTCTCCTGGTGCGCATGTTTCTCGGAAGTTATCTCTCCCCATAATTGCCTTCTCCCTTTTCATAAACCCAGCAACATTATATTTCTTGATAAATCAATTCTCTGTGCCTGCAAATGACCATTCCATCTCCAAACTCCTTTGCTCTCCTGAATTGTGCTGTTTTCTCCCAAATACCCATTTTTCCTAGTTTTGCACATCACTCCAATCAATTTCATATGCCTGCCACAGTGCTGAAAACAGCTTGTATCAAAACTACACCAGTATTCTTTGTGATTTAATCTATCCTTCATCTATTTGCAATTTTTGATGTGGTTGAAGCCACCATCTTTCCACTTAGCTTCTCAAATGACTGAGACTGCATTTGTTAGGTTCCCTTTTTATCTCTTCCGTCACAGCAAGTGTGAATCATCATGAAACGCGTATTTTTCTCGGTCTACACCAAAGCTATAATCTTTAATCTCCTCTTATATTTTAACTACATGTTGCTTGACTGTACTTTTGAGTTGGAATTTATTCCAATAAACATTGGGATTACATAGTTATTAGTTTTGGCCGCACAACATGCTTTATACCCTACCACCAATCAAATCTCTATCCCGGCGATTGAGGCCAAACCAAAGGGTGTTTGCAAACGTAACCATGTTTGATTCTGCGTCAAACTCAATTACATTGTGGCACAATTACTAAGATGACATTTCCAGTATCCCGTGGTCTCACTGCCTTATTCATGGCCTGCTGAAATTTGCAGCTATGCGTCTGTTACATTAGGATTTGATTATCTTGTTTCATCCTTTTCGACAAATCAGTATTTCAATGATGTTTGTTATTAGGGAGGAATTGGAAAGTAGTAAGCTGAATTATTTAAATAATTCTATTCAAAAATAAATGAGGAGTGTCGGTTCTGTGTATGCTGACCTTCCTGTTTTTTTAATTTAAGCATCATCTGAAACATTGCTCACCACATCCTATTTTGTGCCATTTCCTCATTTCATGCTTGTTGACCCTTATAGGGTCTCATTTGCTCAATGTTTTGATTTAAAAAATACTCACTTATTTTCAGATGCTTCCATTGCTTCATGCCTTCTCGGTAATATCCTCCAGCCTTATGACCTCTTAAAATATGTGTTCCCTTGATTCTGGCCTTTTAATCATCCCCAATTTTTATCAGCCCATTAGTGATGGTTCTGCCCTCAAATGGTGGTCCCAAACTGTGGAATTGCCTTCTGTTTAGATGATCCAAAATATATCATCTCTATAAGCTTGTGGCTATATTGCTCTCCTTTTGTGACTTGCTGTCAAACATTATTTGATAATGTGTCTTTGGGCCTTAAGGGCATGTCCTTTTTAGGCGACTGTCATAGTTGTAGCAGGTCGCCAAAAAAACGGCGACTGGACCACTCTTTGACATTAAATCTGAAATAGAATCATTACTTTAACAACCAAAAAAAAACGAAGTCAGCGCCTGGTGACAACCTACTTTAACCTGGTGACAACTACGACAACAGCTACGTCAGGAGAAGTCATGCTACGCTCATTGGCGTCAAAACCACTGTCTCCGAAAATTTTTCAACATGTTGAAAATCCAGCGGCGACCAGGAAGATGCTACGACTCTTTGCGCGACTGAGGAGACGACTCACGACCATACAGGCGACACCCCGGCGACCATGTGGCGACAGCCTAGTTGCCTAAAAAATAACCTGAGTGGCACAGGCCCTTTAATGTATTACTACATCAAATACATTGTATCACTGGATGTATATTTGTTTTAAGTGATCAAATGAAAATCAGGACTATTTAAATTATTAGAAGAATACTTTTCATGGAAAGTATCCCCAACATCTTAAGATATCACAGATTGCTCAATTCAAGAGAATTTATTGTCATGCGTCCCAGATAGGACAATGAAATTCTTGCTTTAAATATAAATGTAGGTTCTTTTATTGTCACGAATACTGAGGTACAGTGAAAGAAAATACTAGTGTCGGAAGGAACTGCGGATGCTGGTTTAAACCAAAGGTAGACACAAAATGCTGGAGTAGCTCAGCGGGACAGGCAGCATCTCTGGAGAGAAGAATGAAACGTGTAGCATGGAACTGCAGATGCTGGTTTAAACCAAAGATAGACACACATAGTCTGAAGAAGGGTCTTGACCCGAAACGTCACCTCTTCCTTCTCTCCCGAGATGCTGCCTGTCCCGCTGAGTTACTCCAGCTTTTTGTGTCTACGGTTTAAACCAGAGCATCGGCAGTTCCTTCTTACACATTTCTATTAAATAGTTCAAATGTCTCCAATGATGTAAAGGGAGGTCAAGACTGCACTATAGCTGATGCGAGACCCATTCAGTTGCCTGAAAACAGCTGGGAAGAAACAGTCCCTGAATCTGGAGGTGTGTGTTTTCAAAATACTTGTTAGTTTCTGATATATTAATGAAGAAGCACATCGCTTGATGTGATGGTGTGCTACAAAACCAAAATAGACCCCACATACACCCTCCCACTCCCTACTTCATATTAACTTTGGTTGCTTCACTACTTGACATCGACAAACCTTAACCGTGCTGAGACTTATTGGCTGAGACGAGGAGAAGATGATTTTAAACTGAGGATCAAAGTGGGTATCATTTCTTCTGAAAAACAATGTATAACGTCTCTTTAGAAACTGGAGATGTTTGTAACGTTTCAAATTAAAGCTGGTTAACTAATGAAGAAAAGAAAATTACAATTTTTAGAAAAGTAAACCACTACAAAACGTATAAAGTAAATGACTTGCAAAGGGTATTTTTTCAAAGATTATTTAACAAACAGTATGCACATCTTTGTTTCATTTCATCCAAAATCATATCCATTTGATCTATTTCCTTTCTGATAGTCTAGTTTTTCAAATGCACTATTTTGGCTTTTTTTTGCTGTTCGTGAGTTGCACATGATCAAAACATCGATGGCCTGTCCCATTTCTGGTTATTATTTGTAAACGCAAGGACATGAAAAGCCTCGTATGAAAGCAAAGTCCTTGATGTACCTTGATCATGTGGGGTGTGAAGGGTGAAGATCTAAATTTACAGCAGCCATTGCTCACTGGGTTTTTGGAATATCAGATCAACGCAGGGAAGAAGGATGTTGGGAGGGAGTAAGAAAAAAACAAATAGGAGATAAATAACAGAGTCCTCAAGAAACATTTTGACACGAGAGACTTACAATCATATTATCTGCATTGCTCTTTCGACTGAGAATAATGGGTGATATTCTCTGATATGAACTATAACACTATAATCATTGAAAAACAGACCAAGCAAAGAGCTGGTGCCTCAAAATGGGATGTCAATGAGGTGATATTTATTTTGAGTTTCATAATAATTCTGCTCATAAATATATGAGCTAGCATAGCTTTTCCTCTTGATCAAAGGTATCAAAAAACTAATTGCATTTAGATGTATGTAGACCTGTGGCCTCCCTTATAAAGCGAAGCGCAAACCTAAATAAGTTAATCACATAAGTAAACTTTTGTTTTTACGGACCTGTTTATAACGGATTTTGGTTATAACGGATGGACCTACCGAACTTCATTCCCAGGCCCGTACCACCTCCCCGTTACTTATAGACCAGGCTGCCAACACCACCTCCGGCTACTTCCAGGCTGGGTTGCCACCGCCATGCCCAGTCACTTCCAGGCTGTGCCTACTGCCACTGTCTGTATTCCTGTTTTGAAACCTTGGAGCTTTGTAGCTAAGGGCAGTTCGGATTTAATGTTTAATGTCTCCGCTGAAAAAAAGACACCTTTATGTCAGTGTAGTTCTTGCTCAGCCCAAATTTAATTGTTGGGTCTCTGCACATGAAATGCCATATATTACACTTGGTTATAATGGACAAGCGGCAACAACGGGCACCATCATCTCATCACCCCCTAAATGGTCCGTTATAATAAGTATTGACTGTGTGTGTGTGTATAAATATACATATATATACACACCATACAAATATATCATAGGACAAACGTACAATCCCACAGCCAATCCATCTCAGCAAACATCTGAAGGCCTACCGTATGGCGTTCTGACCTCCTCAAAAAAAGGAGTTGAATTGCACTACCTCTTCAGAACATCTCAAAGTGTTTGACAGCCATGGAACACTTTAAAGTCTAGTAATTGTTGTGATGTAAAACAAAGCGGCCAAATTATGCACACCAAGTTTCTGTCAATAGCAATATGATAACCACCAAATAATCTGTTTTAATTGGTCAAATAATCTGTTTTAATTGGTAAGGTGTACACAGGATGTAATTCCACTGCTCTTCAAAATGTTTCATGGGATCTTTGGCTGTCATTTGATATAGCAGAAATAAGTCTTGAAAGAGTCTGGAAATGACCAAAAAGATAACTACAAAATATTTTGTGAAGTTAAAGTATGCAAGTGAAATAAAATGAAAATTGTCCACACCAAATTGCTCACAATGTTTCAAGAAATGTACAGAATTCACTGACAACTATTCAACAGTAAAAATATACTTGAAGAGGATTTAACACTCTCGAAAAATCTGCAAGAAACCAACACATCATGGGGGTGTGGGAACAAAAAAACTTAAAAGGGAACTCAATCACAAAATAATCCCCAACCTACTAGTTACTGTATTTGAAGACTACTAGTTCATGGTTCTTGATTGTCATGTATGTACAGCATGGTGAAATTATTTTGCACAACCACAAATGCAAAGTGTCCACAATTTGGCGCCTTTAAAAAAAAAAGAAAAAGCAAACAGTGCAAAGTCCAGTCCATGTGTTGGAAGTCCTGGAGCATCCCCAATGCAGATAAGCGTAGGTAAGTCTGACCCAACGTCACTCTCCTCTGCCAACCGCCTCTGTGTCCCGGGGGGGCCTCCTACATGCTTGTGTGTCCAGGTTGCAAAAAGAGCATAAAATCAAGAAGCCAACTACAGATTCATTCATCCAATAGTCAAAGGAGGTTCAACAGATGGGATAGATTGGCCTTGCCCTGATGGCAGCCATGTCTTCAGGCTGAGATGTTAATTCCAACTAGTTTAACAACTCTTATATACAAGTTACTAGGGTCAATAAATCAAAGAAAAAATAACAAACCATTTCAGAAGCCGAATATAATTAAATCCCATTGAAAATTTTGCTTGAAATTCTTTGAGTATGTAAGAGGAAGAGTTGATAAAGGGGAGCGTGTCGATGTATTTAGTTTTCCAGGTGATGTTCCGATGGATAGGAGGAAGGCTAACATCACTCCTCTCTTTAAGAAGGGTTCAACCGCCAACCCAGCGAATTATCAGCCTGTTTCATTAACAAGTACTTGCTGCAAATTGCTGGAGCAATTAATTGATAGTAATCTGATGCGACACGTGAGCAAACAACATTCTTGCTGACAACCAACATGCATTTAGGAGGCATAGATCATGCGAGTCTCAGCTTATCCTGACGACAAATGACCTGGCCAAGCACCTTGATAGTAACGTCATCACGGATTTAGTTGTGCTGGACTTTTCTAAAGCATTTGATGTCATCCCACACCAGAGACTGCTTCGGAAGCTTGACTTCTATGGTATTCGTTCCAACACGAAACGATGGATTTCCAGTTTCCTGACAAAACGTCTTCAGCGTGTGTGTGTGTGTGTGAACGGAAAGAGCTCCAATTGGCATCCAGTGCTGAGTGGTACACCACAGGGCACAGTACTTGGCCCACACCTATTTTTGCTTTACATAAATGACATCCATGAAAAAGTCGCAAGTACGACCAGACTTTTCACTGATGATTGTTTGCTGTTTTGGTACAGCAAACAATTAACTGCTCCAATTAAGTCAGCTGATGCTGAAGATGCTCTCCAAAAGCATCTCGATACTATGGTTGAGTGGTCACAACAATGGGGCATGCAGTTCAACCCTTCCAAATGTGAAACTATGTGTGCCACCAGAAAGAGGAATCCAGGCAAAACATCTTACAGTATGCTTGATACCACCCTTGAATCCAAACAAACCAAGTATCTTGGCATCAAATTGCAGAATGATCTGTGTTGGAATGGTCAGACTCATCATGCAACGGTGAAAGCAACAGGTGTCCTAAACTTTCTGAGGCGCAACTTTCATCATTGTTCAACTTCTGTCAAGGAGAAGCTATACTTCACCCTCGTTAGACCTTATTTGGACTACGCAGTTGCAGTATGCGACCCATACACACATAAAAACATTACTTCCATCGAACGTGTCCAAAGACAGGCAGCTCGATTTGTTACTAACACCTATGAGAGAGAAGCGAGTGTCACAAAACTTCTGAATTCTCTGGGGTAGAACCCTCTCCAAGACAGATGTGAAGCTCACCGTTTGACCTGTTTTTACAAAATGTTAAATGGTCAGCTCGACATAGACTACAAGACCTACACCAAACCCAAACCAATTAGGAGCAGACGAGGGCATTCAATCCAATTTGTGATCCCAGCTACAAAGACAGATGTATACAGCAATTTGTTCTTCCACCACACAATTAAAGCATGGAATAATCTCCATATGGTTACCCAACCAGATGCAACTAAGTTTAAAGTAGCTCTTTCTTCCCAATAACCTTTTCTGGCTTAAGCCCTCCCTTCACCACCTCCAGTTTAAATTCCAATTGGAATATTTTGGAGGACCAAGAAACGGCATTGACAAAAAGTCACATGGGAAGTTGATCCTTGATATGGGAGGAAACGTACTGAGATGAATTGAAGACTGCCTGTTTCATAGAAGACAGATTTGGAATGAATGCCTCCTAAGACTGGAAGCAGGCAATTTGTGGAGTATCACTGGGATTAGTTCTTGGCCTGCAATTGCTCACTACTTACATTAATGACTCAGAGGAAGGAACAGTATGTAAGGTTTCTAGATTTGGCAATGATACGAAAATAAGTAGAAGGGTGTGTTATGATAAGAATACTGTCTGCCACAGGATACAGATAGATTGTGTTTGTGGGCAAATCATCAGCGGATGGAGTTTAATGTGGGAAATGTAAGGCCATGTACTTGCATATGAGAAATCAAAAGGCAGATTATCATCTGAATGGAGACAGACAGATAAAGTACAAAAGGATCTAGGTGTTCTCGTATATGAGCACAAAAAACTAGCAGGCATGTCCAACATGTAGTTAAGGCAAATTACATGTTGGTCTTCATTGTAGGAGAGTTGAGGCCAGTATAGATCAACCATGATAACACAAAATGGAAAGATAGGATTGAAGGAAGACACACATTGTTGGGGTAGCTCAGTGGGTCAGGCAGCATCTCTGGAGAAATGGCATAGGTGACGTTTCGGGTCGAGACCGTTCATCAGACTGACAGTCGGAGTGGGAAACTAGAGGTCTGATGGTATCCTGCTCCCATTTTCATCTTGTCTTAGATGCCCGAGTTTCTAAATAGCTGCAGAAATTCTTAAAAGTGTAAATAGTGATAGGTCACAGTTCATATGACTATCAATGACAGACGGATATTATCCTGCAGGCAGATTTACGGACCTTAGTTAAAGAAAGATTTTAAAAAGGACTTAATTGGTAGTAATCTTTGGATTTGAACCAGAAATAAGTCAAATGCACGTAAGGCTGGAGAGGTGGTGTGGAAGGAAAGGCTTTATATTCCTGAAGAACTGGATCATCTCTGGGGCAGATGGGACCACTACAAGCCAATCAGGTTGCACTTCAAGAGGAATGAGACCAATATCCTTGTTGGGGAGTTTGCAAGTGCTGATGACGAGAGTTGAATTAGTTTGGCAAAGGATTGGGAACCTTATTAAAAAATGGGGGGCTTTAGTTGGAGCATTGCGTTTAATTCTGGTCACTTTTTTTTCGGAGAACATGAATGTCCAGAGGAAGTCCAGAAAAGATTTTGAAGAATAGTTACTCGTGTATGAGCGACTATGATTACATAGAAGCAGCTAAGGAATGTTTTCTTTGAAGTAAAAGGATGAGGGGAGATTTGATAGAATTTAATGAAATGATGAGGATGCTGTACAGAGTGATCATGAGGCTCTGTGTCCTTTGACAATGGGACTGAGGACCAGAAGTCAAGGGTATAACATAAAAAAGTAGATTCAGAGTCTTGCTGGAAAAAAATATATATATAATGCGTATTTGCAATCTGGAGTGCAGATGCAGCGGAGGCAGGTTCTATTGTGGCCTCAAAGAGGGAACTAGATAATTGTATGTATAAATACATCATAAAACAGATTATTATTTCCTATTTTACATTTAAAAAAACAGAAAATTAAACCAACAATACGATCATGGAAATAAATGATACAGATGCAACAAAGATAGACAATAGGTGCAGGAGTAGGCCATTTGGCCCTACGAGCCAGCACCGCCATTCAATGTGATCATGGCTGATCATCCCCAATCAGTACCCCGTTCCTGCCTTCTCCCCATATCCCCGGACTCCGCTATCTTTAAGAGCTCTATCTAGCTCTCTCTTGATACATTACTATCATTGAAAGAGTTTGAACAGTTTGGGTACTTGCTGTTATGAAGAAATATCGAAAAGATCTATGGAGCACGAACTCTCAGGACATCTTGCCCAAAGGCCTTGAGATGGAATAAAGGAATTAATTGTTTTACAAGGTACATACATGATTGATAAGCACAACAGCTTAAAAGCATGAACAAAGGCTCACTACATACTATTATTTCATGAACTCAAGATAAGGGTACATTCATTTGGAATCTGCTGGAGAATTTAATTATAAACATTTTATTATAAATTCAACAAAGGCATCCCAGCAGTAATTGCCGACAGAGACAAAATCAGAGGATATTATGATTTTGTTATTGCCAAGACCCGCTTGAGATGAAGTGTACTAATGAGGAACTTGCCATACTATCTGAGAATACGTACTCATTTGTGAACAGCATAGAAAAGCAAGTAAATGATAAAAGACAATGCTTTGCAGAATATGAAAATTTAAAAATGAGCTGTATCTGCTTAACGGCACGTTAGAAACATGAAAGATCCAAACTTGCAATGATCTTCAGGAGAAACACAATGGAACATAAGCAGCATTCCAGGAAGTTATAATGAAATAATTAATCCTATAATTTCTCACAGAAATCTGTTTAATTGCAATGTTACAGATTAAGATTGAATTTTAAATGGTGAGAAACGCCTATCTGAAAATCATTGAGGAAAAAAGAATTGCAACGGGAAGTTTTCTTGCAGTCTTAACCCTCTGAAATAATACACCAAAATGAACTGCAGATGCTGGAAAAATCAAAAGTAGACAAAAAATGCTGGAGAAACTCAGCGGGTGAGGCAGTATCTATGGAGAAAAGGAGTAGGCGACGTTTCGGGTTGAGAACCTTCTTCAGACTGATGTCGGTAAAAAGAAAGGAAGAGACGGAGACAATAGGCTATGTGGGAGAGCTGGGAAGGAGGAGGGGAAGGAGGGAGAAAGCAAGGACTACCTGAAATGAGAGAAGTTAATGTTCATACCACTGGGGTGTAAAGTACCCAAGGAAAATATGAGGTGCTGTTCCTCGAATTTGCGCTGGGCCTCACTCTGGCAATGGAGGAGGCCCAGGACAGAAAGGTCAGGTTCAGAATGGGATGGGGGGGGTTGAAGTGCTGGCGGGAGATCAGGTTGGTTAGTATGGAATGAGTGGAGTGTTTCCTAAAGAATGAGGACATCTCCAATGCCCTGGTCTGGAACACCTCATTCTGGATGCAGATGCGGCTTAGACGGAGGAATTGGGAGCAGGGGATAGAGTCCTTACAGGAAGCAGGGTGGGAAGAAGTGTAGTCAAGATGGCTGTGGGAGTCAGTGGGTTTATAGTAGATGTCGGTCAGTAGTCTGTTACCTGCGATAGAGATGGTGACATCAAGGAGCGTTAGGGAGATGTCGGAAATGGTCCAGGTAAATTTGAGTGCCGGATGGAAATTGGTGGTGAAATGGATGGTCAGTGAGTTCTGCATGGGTGCAGGAGGTAGCACCAATGCAGTCGTCAATGTAGCTGAGGTAGAGTTCTGGGGTAGAGCCACGGTACACCTCGAAAAGCGATTGTTCGACGTACCCTACAAAGAGGCAAGCATAGCTAAGGCCCATGCGCGTGCCCATAGCTACACCTTGGATTTTGGAAAATGAACTGTACAGTGCACTTTGAAACTATCTTGTACATGAATGCTGTTCTTTTGGAGTCATTGTGCTTTTCAATACAATATACTTGCACAAATTTGTATTTTCTGCCTCATCTTAAATTGAATGAAACAGGAACCTATTGGAAGTTGAGTAGGAATAAATGGGTCCCTCTCAGAATGGCAGCAGTGGCGAGTGGTGTGCCGCAAGGCTCAGTGCTGGGGCCACAACTATTTACAATATATATTAATGATTTAGATGATGGGATTAAAAGTCACACTAGCAAATTTGCAGATGACACAAAGCTGGGTGGCAGTGTGAACTGCGAAGAGGATGCAAAGAGGTTGCAGGGTGACTTGGACAGGTTGAGTGAGTGAAGAGATGCATGGCAGAAGCAGAATAATGTAGATAAATATGAGGTTATCCACTTTGGCAGCAAGAACAAGGAGGCAGATTATTATCTCAATGGTATCAGATTAGGAAAAAGAGAAGTGCAACAAGACCTGGGTGTCCTTGTACATCAATCACTGAAAGTAAACATGCAGCTACAGCAGGCAGTGAAGAAAGCTAAGGGCATGTTGACTTTCAAAACGAGAGGATTTCAGTATAGGAGTAAAGAGGTCCTTCTGCAGTTGTACAGTGCTCTGTACATCTGGAGTATTGTGTGCAGTTTTGGTCTCTTAATTTGAGGAAGGACATCCTTGCTATTGAGACAGTGCAGCGTAGGTTCACGAGGTTAATCCCCAGGATGGCGGGACTATCATATGCGGAATGATTGGAGAGACTGGGCTTGTATTCACTGGAATTTAGAAGGATGAGGGGATATACAAAATTATAAAAGGACTGGACAAGCTAGATGCAGGAAAAATGTTTGCAAGTTGGGGGAGTTCAGAACCGGGGCCACAGTCTAAGAATAAATGGGAGGCAATTTAACACTGAGATGAGAAAAAAACTTTTTCACCCAGAGAGTTGTGAATTTGTGGAATTCTCTGCCACAGAAAGCAGTAGAGGCCAATTCATTAGAATAATTTTAAAGAGTTAGATAGAGCTCTCGGGGCTAGCTGAATCAAGGGATATGGGGAGAAGACAGGCATGGGTTACTGATTGTGGATGATCACAATGAATAGTGGTGCTGGCTCGAAGGACCGAATGGCCTCCTCCTGCACCTATTTTCTATGTTTTGTTTTGTGTCCATGGGTGGGAAGGAATTGCAGGTGCTGGTTTGCACCAAAGAAAGACACAAAAAGCTGTTACTCCAGCATTTTGTTGGTTTACACTAAAGATTAACACAAAAAGCAGAGTTCCTCCAGCATAAAGTTATTTACCCTGAAGATAGACACAAAAGTTGTTACTCCAGCATAAAGTTATTTACCCTGAAGATAGACACAAAATGCTGTTACTCCAGAATTTTACTGGTTTACACCAAAGATAGACACAAAAATCTGAGTTCACCATTTGGTGTCCATGTGTAGGAAGGAACTGCTGCTGCTGGTTTACACTGAAGATAGACACAAAAAGCTGAGTTCCTCCAGCATAAAGTTAGTTTACATTGAAGATAGACACAAAATTCTGCTACTCCAGAATTTTACTGGTTTACACCAAAGATAGACACAAAAATCTGAGTTTACACCGAAGATAGATACAAAAAGCTATTCCAGCATTTGGTGTTTATGCTCGATTTAGGCTTCAGTTGTGCGCAGGCCGCGTTGTCCTGGCAACCAGCGGCGCGCTGATTGGCGGCTCGGGCGGCGCCAGTTTCAAACAGAGGGGCGGTTGGGAGGCGCGGCCTGGTACTGAGGGTGGCGCTGCTGCAGACCAAAGATCCAGCGCTGGCAGCCTCTCCTCGCAACCCCCTGCACCCCGCAGCCATGAGCCAGCAGGAGAACAGTAGGCCGCGGCTCAAGAGGAATTCCTCGGCTCCCTCCAGCACGCCGGAACGGGACCTCAACCTCCGCCGGTGAGTGGCCGGGAACGGTGATACCCTTCACACCCCGCCCCTCAAACACGGCGCCTCCATTCACTCCGCCCCCACATCCCCTCCCTCCTCATATCCCCTCCCTCTTTTCCCCTCCCTCTCCACACTTCCCTCCCCACACTTCCCCTACCTCCACACACCCTTCCCTCCCCACACTTCCCCTCCCTCCACACATCCCCTCCCTCCTCTTTTCCCCTCCCTCTCCACACTTCCCTTCCTTCCCCTCCCTCCACACATCCCCTCCCTCTCCACACTTCCCCTCCCTCTTTTTCCCCCTTCCCACTCCCTTCCCTCCCCACACTTCCTTCCCTCCCCCTCTTCCACTCCCTCCCCTCCCCTCCCTCCACACTTCCCCTCCCTCTCCACACACTTCCCCTCCCTCCCCACACTTCCCCTCCTCCCCCTCTTCCCCTCCCTCCACACACTTCCCCTACCTCCACTCCCCTCCCTCCACACATCCCCCCCCTCCACACTTCCCCTCCCTCTCCACACATCCCCTCCCTCTCCACACTCCCCTCCCTCTCCACCTCCCCCACACACTTCCCCTCCCTCTCCACACTTCCCCTCCCTCCACACATCCCCCCCCTCCACACATCCCCTCCCTCTCCACATCCCCTCCCTCTCACACTTCCCCTCCCTCTCCACATCCCCTCCCTCTCCCCTCCCTCCTCGTCCCCCTCGGCTTCTCCCTCCCTCCTCGTCCCCGACCCCAAACCTTTCCATCCCATCTCTCCGTCTCCATCCCCATTCCTTCCCCTTCCTGGATCCCAACCCTCCATCAACATCCCTAACCCTTTCTGCCCTTTCCCAATGCCCCCACCGTCTCCCAATCACCCTTCGCCCCCAATCCACATCCTGCTTCATTTCCCTTCTCCACTGCCGCACACAGTCTGAAGCTGTGGATTACCCACTTAAGCTCTGCCCTTTCCCCGGTCCCCCGCTTCCCCTGATCTCTTCCCGAGGAGGTTGGTCTATTCCTAATTATTGAAGTCAAGGGCTAATGGGTGATTGGAAAAAGGCCATGTATCCTGTCTGATGGTGGTCCCTGCATAATCTTTGCAATTGTGCAGTAAATATTGTATCTACTGTGCCTCTGGGTGGCCCTTCCAAAGCAAATTACATTGCATTTGCAATACATTAGCTACTCAATATCCTTGTCATTCTTATCCATCTAAGGTCGTCCATTATCTACAGTATTAATGCTTTGCAGATCTTGTATTCTGGAAGTTGACAGGCGGTTTCTGAGATGAGGTCTGAAAGGAGCTAGCTTTATTAGGGTCCTCGAGAGTTTAAACATTGACGTGGCTGTGGCTGTGGCTACTCTTCTGATAATTCTGACTTCTTGAAGCCTGGTTGATGGATGTAATAGTGTGGATTAAACCGTTGTCTGTCCAGCTGTTTTTGGTGCCATCACAATGTGGTAAATGTGGACAGTTTTGTAGTCACTCTGTCAGATGATGATGATGATGATACAAGTACTAATGCTTGGACGGGATGTGGGCATAACATATTGTGCTTTCTACTGTGATAAAACGGTGCTTGTTATGTTGAGATCAAGCATTCTCCAAGCATTTTGTTGAGAAATTCGAGTTACCCATCTGGCATTGAATAGCCCAAACGAAATCATGATTTTAATCAAGGTTTTTCTTCAAATCCAGATTCTCCTTGGACTTGCTATATGTGGGTGCTCTGTTTAGTACGCATGTTGCGGGAAATTATGGTCATGTTCCTTGTATTCTGGCGTATGTCATAAAAATGTTTTGGAGCCATGTCCGATATAGACAATTTTCATGAAAACATTTTCTTGAATGATCTATTTTGTACCTGCGCCAAGTTAAACCGGAAAATAATCTTATTCTGATTACTCAAAAAATAACGTGTAAGAAAGAACTGCAGATGCTGGTTTAAATCGAAGGTACACACAAAATGCTGGAATAACATCTATAACAGGCAGCATCTCTGGAGAGAAGGAATGGGAACCCAAAAAATAATGATTTATTTAAAAAAAAATAGCAGTTTGGTGTATCTTTATCAGTAATTGAACTTGCATAAAACCAGTGTCGTTCTGAATTGAAAGTGATTTTCTTTAATAATAATAATAATAATAATAAGTTTATTTGTATAGCACATTTATAGTCAATTTTCATTGACCCCAAAGTGCTATACATAATTTAAAAATCAGTTCCATACAAAGCATAAAGATGGGTTAACAAAATAATAAAATGCATAAACAGGACACAACATGTAACATAAACATCCACCACAGCATTCATCACTGTGGTGGAAGGCACAAAAAATGTTGGCCGGCCTCCTCCATTTCCCCCCCCCCCCCCCCCCCCCCCCCCCCCCGTCCAGTCCAGTCCAGGATCGGTCTTTCCTCACCGGAGACCGCGGCTTCAAGATTGTGTAGGCCGCAGGCCGGCGGTTGAGATTTAAAGTCCCCGCCGCAGCCAGAAGCACCATAGACTGCAGGGCCGGCGGTCGAAGCTCCCCTCCAGGGGTGATGGTAAGTCCATGCCGGGCCCGCGGTAGAAGTTATCTGCAGGCCGGCAATGGCGGCTTCTTCTTCCCCCGGGTCCCCCAGGAGGGATCCCGGGCTGTAGACGCCGCAGCAGCTGGAACTCTGCAGACCGTGGCTTCAGGCTGCGACTTCAGGCTGCCGGATGCCCCGGGCCAGTGAAACGGAGCACTCCCCTCCGGTGAGCCCCAGCGAGGGCTCACCCGCTCCACGCCGAGTCCACGCTGCGCCTGCCGCTGAAGTCCCGGGCACGTCTCCGGGAAAGACCTCGCCGATCCTTGATGGTAGGCCACGGGGGAGGCGACCTGGAAAAAGTCGCCTCTCCATGGAGGAGGCGACCAAAGCGGTTTCCCCCTTACACCACCCACACCACCCCCCACACAAAACACAAAAAACCCTACTAAATACACACTTTAAAACATACTAAAAATAAAAAATAAAATTGAAAGGCCATGGCTGCCGCCAGAACAGCGCCCCGCCAGAACTAATATACTATCTTATTCAATTTTGTGAATGCTGAAGCATTTTACAGCCATGGAAGTACTTCAAATTTATATTGACTATTATAATGTAGTCCTTGATCCCAAGGGACTGACAAATAAAAAAAGGAATTGCTGTAATATAAACCGTGAGATACCGAGTTATTGTTTTAGTTGTTAGTTGAGGTGGGAATATTGGCCTGGAAATTATTTCCATAAAGTAGTTGTTTCAACGATTATTATTGTAAATATCACTATAAATTATAATGTTAACTTCGTAAATGCATTCTCACGTCATCAGGATTCACTTTGAACTAGGCAATTGGACTATTTATCTGGAGGAATCGGCACCAGCAAAAGCAACTTTGGAACTGGCTATCAAGGAGAAAAGCTTTGCGATGAGTCAACAAGATAAATTGTAGCAGATTTGAGGTGTAAACATGTGATTCACTTAAGCCTTTTATAACTGGTGAATTGTTCAGCTATGGTTCGGTGTTCCTTCGAGAGTATAAAATCTGGCAGATTTTCACCAGACAGAGAAGGTGATTTTATAAAGCAGAACAATCAGAACTATTGGGTTCAATTCAACTGACTGAGCACTGTGAAGTTTCAATGACCTTTGAGTGGGGTTTTCCAGATTACAGCTTCATCGAGATGCATGTGGTGATCTCTTTTGGGGCATTGCTGGCATGGTCAGAATGTTTTGCCTTCTCTAATTGCCCAATAGTAGGTCTTTGGTGCAGGAACGTGGCAACTATGTGTGCTGTTCCAGAAGATGATGTATTGTACTTGTGCATTGTATGATTTGACCAGACAGCAGTTTGTCAAAACTGAAAACAAAAAAAGCATGCAGAATAAGCTTTTCACTATAACATGACAATATATTAACTAACTACAGAAGCTCAGAGAAGTATGGCCAATTTAGTCAAAACTTTCTATAAAACCTATAAAGAGCTAAGATATCCAATATCAGTGAAATGATTTGAGAAGGGGGTCATGCTTTCATAAATGTTTACAGTTGAACTGTTGCAATATAGTGGCACTTTTTCATTAGTTACGATTTTGCTATTTAAACAATTCTGGTTGATTACTGCGCAAACACTTCATCAGTGGTTTTCTCGCGCAGGTCGGAGTGAGTAGAGTAGTGATTAAATTTTGAAGTGAGCCTTTTTGACCTAGTTGAGGAGATCTAGTTGCTCAATCCCCTTTTTAAATGACAATATCGGGAGCAGCACGTGTGTTGGGTGGTAACCTATTCCATTCCCTTATCGTCCTCGGGTAAAGGGAATATTGGTAGCAAAGTTTATTGAAATTTAGCGAGTTGATGATGTAGGGACCGTTATTTTGTCTTGTTTCATGGCAGTTGGTGCTCTGGGATGACGGGAGATTTGATGGTGTGATTTTGTGAATCTCCTTGTAAATTGCAATAGGTCTTAGCCTGATTCTGCGGTGCTCTAGGGTATCCCATCCGAGAGGTCAGCATATTATTCACGCTTGATTTGCGCTTGTAATCATTACATACAAAGCGGCTGCCTGGTGTTATACTTTCTCCAGGGTGATGTTGTTGTTGTTGTTAAAAGGATCCCATATGGCTCCACAATACTCCAATTTGGGCCTGACCAAGGACTTGTAGGCGTCCTCTTTGACAGATGTATTACATGTGTGAACATTTCTTCTGGCTAGGCCGAGAGTTCTATTTGCTTTGTTCGACACTAATATGCGTTGTTCAACTTAAATCTTTGCTTAATTCGATTCCTAGATATGGGTGATTGTCGACAGCGAGCAATGTATGGCTTCCCATGTTGTATTCTGATAAAAGTGGTTTAATCTTGTGTGAGGCATGCATGGTATGACATTTAGTTGTATTGAATGACATCTGCCAGGTTTTTCCCCACTCACAGAGCATCCACATCCTTCTGTATGGACAAGCTGTCTTCTGGTGTTTTAATCTCTCTATAAATTATGGCATCATCTGCGAATAGTCGAACTGTGGATGAAATTGCATTCGGAATGTCATTGATATACAGTAGTAGGAAGAGCAATGGACCCATGACAGTCCCCTGTAGTACACCTGATGTCACAGAAGTTTCAATAGACGTCTCTCCCTCCAAGAGAACTCGCTGGTGTCTCCTTGTCAAAAAGATCTCAATCCATTTTAAGAAGTTGCCGTCTATTCCTACATGGTTGAGCTTTTACAGGAGCCGCTTATGGGGAACCTTATCAAAAGCCTTACTGAAGTTTAATATAATCAGGTCAGTCAGACCCTTGTTATCGAGTGACCTGGATAGAATGAGTCCCGCCAGTTGGGTTTCACATGATCGACCCTGTCTAAAGCCATGTTGGTGGTTTGTTAGTACCTTGTGGAAGTCAATATGGTCAATAATATGTCGGTGGATTATATGTTTGAGAATCTTGAATGGTATAGAGTTCAGTGAAACTGGGCGATAATTTGCAGGATTTATCCTATCTCCTTTTTTGGTTAGATGGGGACAATGTTAGCATTCAGCCAATCTTCTGGGAGTTCTCCACAAACCACAGGCTTCTGAAAAATCTTTTGGAAGACTGGAGCTAAGCTTGCTGAACAATTTTTCTGGAATGTTATCTTGGTCTCGAATGCTATTCCATATCCTGATGTTGATCACTGGTTATAGATTTGTCAACCAGTGAAAGCGGTAGTGCTGTTACAATCCCTGCCATCAGTGGTGCTTCAGATCTGCTGACTGCTGTGTGTGGGACTCAAGTGCGGTCTTTAAAATCACGGATTACAAGTTCACGCTAAAACAAAAGGTATATAGGACGTTTATTTAACATCTTATCTAGTTTTTGGTGTAATTTAATTTTAATCTGATGATGCAAAATAAGTTAATTAGGCCCCCGATATCGGCTACATGATCATTATCCGTATTGTGTAATTGTCTATCCGTGATCACTATTTTCATGCTAAATAAATGACAAAAAACGTTCACAGTACATACAGATGGGAACATGGCGGCAGCCATGACCGATCTATCTGTATGTGTGTCTGTGTAAAACGACCCTTGTGACGAGGCTTGTCCTCGATCACAACTTTTGAGTACAGTCAATACAAAACAATAGGGAACACGATGCTAATTTCCTAGTATGAAAATGACCATAATTTTTTGTAATACTTAAGATATGAAAGTGAATTAGGTAAATATTAAAGGTTTTTTTTAATGCTTTATCTGATGGGATAAATTACAGGCTTGATTTTTAAAATCCTCGAATTTTGTAACATTCCTAAAAACAGCTACCTTAAATGTTGCATGAAACCTGTTTCCAAAAAAAATTGTTAGTTTTAATTAAATTATATGATTATTCTAAATTCTATGAAACATGGTCCCATTTTGCTGACACTCAGGTGGTGATGAGGCAACATATAGGCGAGAGATAGAAAACGTGGTTGAGCTATGTTTCCGCAACAAAACCTTACTAAGCGTCACCAAGACCAAAGAACTAATCATTGACTTCAGAACAGAGTGGAGACCATGCACAGTTTTCATTGGTGGTTTGGCAGTGGAGAGAGAGCATTTTCAAAATCCTGGGCGTTTACATCTTGGATGACCTGTCCTGGGCCCATTCACAAAGGATGCACAAGCACCTCTACCTTCTTTGAAGTTTAGAGAGATTTGGTACGTCTCCGAATACTCCAACGAACCTTTACAGGTGTACTGTAAACATTATCATGACTGATTGCGTCATGTCATGGTATGCCAACTCTAACGTACAAGAAGCCACCGAGAATGGGTGGATTCAGCCCAGTTCATCATTGCAACAACCTTCCCCTCCTTCAAAAGCATCTTCATGAGGTGCCGCCTCAAGAAGTCAGCATCTATCGTCAAGGATCCCTACTATCCAAGCCATGTCCTCTTCTTACTGATGCCATTGGGCAGTGGGTGCAGAAGCCTGAAGCCCCATACCACCAGGAACAGCTATTTTCCTACAACTATCAGATTCTTGAACCAACCTGCAGAACCCCAATCCCTACCTCGGCAATGGAGCATTGCGGTCCACCTCTTGCATAAACATGTGTTTTCTAATTTATGTTTTTGTACTAATGTTTTATTTTTTACAGTCTGCTTTCATTTAATTTTTGCCACCTCCAAACGGGTTCCCACCACTGGTCACATCTTCCCACCTCCTCCCTTTTCGGCTTTCCGTAGAGACCGCTCCCTCCGCAACTCCCTGGTCAATTTGTCTCTTCCCACCCAAACCACCCCCTCCTCTGGTACTTTCCCTTGCAGCCACGGGAAATGCTACACTTGACGCCTTATCTCCCCCCTCGACTCCATCCAAGGACCCAAGAAGTCTTTCCAGGTGAGGGAGAGGTTCACCTGCAATTCCTCCAACCTCATCTATTGCATCCGCTGTTCTAGGTGTCAACTGCTCTACATTGGTGAGACCAAGCGCAGGCTTGGCGATCGCTTCGCCCAACACCTCTGCACAGTTCACATTAACAAATCCGATCTCCCGGTGGCTCAGCACTTCAACTCCCCCTTCCATTCCGTATCCGACCTTTCTGTCCTGGGCCTCCTCCATGGCCAGATTGAGTCCCACCGCAGGTACACAAAAAAGCTGGAGAAACTCAGCGGGTGCAGCAGCATCTATGGAGCGAAGGAAATAGGCAACGTTTCGGGCCGAAACCCTTCTTCAGACCGCAAATTGGAGGAGCAGCACCACATATTCTTCTTGAGTAGTTTACACCCCAGCGGTATGAACATTGACTTCTCCAATTTCAGATAGTCCTTGCTTTCTCCCTCCTTCCCCTCCCCTTCCCAGCTCTCCCACAGCCCACTGTCTCCGCCTCTTTTTTTTCTTCTTCTCTCGCCCCCCCCCCCCCGTCCCACATCAGTCTAAAGAAGGGTCTTGACCCGAAACGTCACCTATTCCTTCGCTCCATAGATGCTGCCATTTTTGTCTACCTTCGATTTTTCCAGCATCTGCAGTTCTTTCTTAAACAAATCTGTGTACAATATTAATTACAATCTCACCAAGGCACTGTTATTGGAGAAAACCATCTTCACCCCCGTACTGAAATTACCTTGCAATAGAAGTCAAAATACCATTAATTTCTCATTCACTGTAAGAAGTGAAGTCTGCCTCAACCAAAAATACATCCAAGCTACAAAAGGAATCAGATCGACTGCATGACCTGTTCTAGTAGTCAGATTATTCGCATTTATCTTTAATTTCAAGTACGAAAATTGAGTGCAATTGTGAGTCTCTCTCCAGTCATCTGCTGGATGAGATTGGAGAACCACATGGTAGCCATCATGATCGAAAGGTGAAAACTTCACAGAAAAATCACAAGCAAATCTTAATGATGATATGCACGTATGTGCAGTCAAATCTGAAAAGTCAACATTAGGAAATTTCTTCTGTGAGCCTCTATTTTGAGCAATAAAATATGATGGTTACCCATAATTTAATGGTCAAATGGACTGCACATGATGGTGGGGATGACAACACTAAATTGTAGTCTTAGTTTATCTTCCCTTTTCTTTATCACCACTCACTTCCCTCCCTGTTGTTCTCAAGTACAGGTAATTGTTTCTTGGTCATTTACTCATCTACTGACGATAACTATCATTCGATAACTGTATAAATCAGGTATTCAATTACTATTTTGTTTCTTTTTGTTCTATTTAACTCATCATTCTATGTAATTTGTATTTTCACAAAATTAGAGAAGTTGTATATATAGCTGAGCATTCTAAAAAAAACATTGTTGAGTTAAAATTTCTCTAACTTTGACAGTTAAAAGTTTGCAGCTCATTTCAATATTTGTGGGGGAATTGTACATGGTTCATTGTTCATCTGTAGACCTTTGTTTAATTGCTGTGCTCTCAATAATCATCCAGAATTTACAGACAATGACCAGTGGAGGTACTTTTTCAATTTTTTTCTTGCTGCAACACCCTTAGCTTGGTTTAAAAACGGCATTTATCTACCAGTTTTTCACGTGGCTTTATACCTGGTTCTCCATGAAACGTTGTGCAATACCGTGCTTTGAATCATAACTATACCTCTTTTCCATCAAGTTACACAAGGTTCCTTCTACCATCTGGGTAGTTGATGTAATGTATTCATTATATCTTGTCCGTGGGCTTACTGGTCTCTTTCTGGGATCATAAACTGGACTGGGTGGAGATACAGTTGACCTGCTAGCTCTGTATCTCTCTTCCTCTGCCACCATCTCAATATACAAAGTCAGAGTAGACCATTTGGCCCCTTTGAGTCTGCCCTGCCATTGAGATGATGATTGCCCTGAATGATACCAGTTTGACGCGCAAAGGTTTAAACAGCGCTGTTGGCTTAACGCGTGGGAATTTAAATAAAGAGCTGTCGGCTGCAGCTCTGTGGGTTCTAAATATAGCACCACCGGCTGCAGTGCTGTGGGGTTTAAATATAACTCTATGGCCACAGCGCTATGGGTCACAGACTGTTCGGGATAATTCTCGTATAACACACCCTTCATCTCCTTTTCATCGCTAGCCTTTGTCACGCATTCCACGCATCTGCCAGTCACCCACCCCCTCATCTGTACGCACCTTTCACTTTCATTGTATGTTCTATCACTTGCCAGGCTTTTTTGCCCACCCCCACCTATCTTTTCTAGCTTTCTCCCCCTACTCCAATACTTCTGCAGAAGAGTCCTGACTAAATATTTGTCCATTCCCTCCACAAATGCTGCCTGACCTGCTGAGTTCCTCCAGTGTTTTAATTCTTTTGCTTATTATTTCTGATACTTGTTGATGAATTTTTAATTAGTATTTTTGACTGGTATTCTTGAATTCCAGAATCTAATCGGAGGTGTTACATTAACACCAAAGGGCCATGTCATTTTGATTTAGTGATTTTCACTTTACTAGATATTTCAAGATAAATTCAGGAATACTTGTCATGATTCCAATTATTTTCAGTATAAAAATGGTAAATCATAAAATGTCCACCTGAGTGCAGCAAAGCCTCTGAGATGTGTGCTGGTAGAGCCATAATATTGTAGTCGGAATTGATTGTCGACCTGGCTGTTTGTTTTCTTGGCTTTTAAAACAAGTGAATTATTGTTGGAGTGGAAATTAATAGATGACTTGCCTGCAGGCCATGTTGACATTTGCAGCTCGAGACCATTTGCGTCAGGGTGATGCAAATCTTCAGAGTCCCAGACGGAACTCCAGTATAGATTTGCAGTCTTGATTGTAAAATTAAAGAGGAGCAAATAATTCAAGATTTATTTTAGCTGATATAGATTGTAGCTGTGCAAATCCTGTTCCATTTATTTCAGTGAGGCAGTTTTATGTTATCAAGGGGGATCTTTCTCATCAAAAACTCATAGATAAGTAATGGTTGATGTAACAGCAATTTCTTGCTATTTCACATAATATTTTTCAGCTACAAGATAAATGCAGGTTATTGTTGAAAAGGTGTGATAATAGATTCTCTACCAGATAACAAACCCGCAAATAATATCTTGGTTAATAATAAAAGTAATTTGGCTTCAAATCTTTGTGGTTAATTTTTTTTTAATGAATTTTCAGTATCATTATGCATCACCTAATTATCCCAACTATTCCATCAAAACTAAATCGAGCACCCCTAAACTAGCCGTAAAAGTAGAGCAAATGTGAAATGATTTAGCGCTGGTTAGGCTTGCAAAATTTCACACTTTTCCCCTTCTTATGGTTTAAAAAAAAGTTATTAAATGGTGCATTTGTTCTGTTTCTTTTCTCTCCTCTGGTGTGCACCTGTGTGTAAGCTGTATGTCTTGATTGATTAAATGCCATTCCACACAAGCCTATGTGGATTCTGAGAGGATGTTTCACCTTTTGGAGGAATCTGGTTTGAGGGGCACAGTTTCTGACTAGGCAACAGCCTAAGGTAAAGGAGCAAGGGTAAGCCAAATGGCCCCTTTAGCCTGCACCAGTATTGAATGAGATCATTGCTGATCAGATCTTGATCTTGGCTCTAATTTTCTCCCCATGACTCTTATTGACCAAAAATCCTTTGGTCCTGACCTTGAATATTTTCAATGGTTCAACTACAGAGCTATCTGATGTTGAGAATTCACAATTTCTTTCAACCACAGCCTTCGTGTGTTCCTGAGTTGATGGTTCTCAAACAGAAAGTATTAGAAACATAGAAAAATAGGTGCAGGAGTAGGCCATTCGGCCCTTTGAGTCTGCACCACCATTCAATATGATCATGGCTGATCATCCAACTCAGTATCCCATCCCTGCCTTCTCTCCATACCCCCTGATCCCTTTAGCCACAAGGGCCACATCTAACTCCCTCATAAATATAGCCAACGAACTGGCCTCAACTACCTTCTGTGGGAGGAATTACAGATTCACCACTCTGTGTAAAAAATGATTTTCTCATCTCGGTCCTAAAGGACTTCCCTATTATCCTTAAACTGTGACCCCTAGTTCTGGACTTCCCCAACATGGGAATAATCTTCCTGCATCTAACCTGTCCAACCCCTTAAGAATTTTGTAAGTTTCTATAAGATCCCCCCTCAATCTTCTAAATTCTAGCGTGTACAAGCCGAGTCTATCCAGTCTTTCTTCATATGAAAGTCCTGCCATCCCAGGAATCTGTCTGGTGAACCTTCTCTGTACTCCCTCTATGGCAAGAATGTCTTTCCTCAGATTAGGAGACAAAAACTGTACGCAATACTCCAGGTGTGGTCTCACCAAGAACCTCCCTGCTCTTATACTCAATTCCTTTTGCTATGAATGCTAACATACCATTTGCTTTCTTCATGTTTCTTCATTGATATTAATTGTTACTGATTAGGTTTTGCCAATGCGGAAGTCGAGGATCCAATTCCATAGAGATGAGCAGAGACTCTAGTTCTGAGTCTCATGGTGTTGAACACCGAGTCAATGAAGGACAGTCTGACATGTTTTTATTGTCCAAGTGGTTCTGTGTAGAATGGAGAGCCAGCAAGATCACATTTCCTGTTGACCTGCTGTAGCAGGAGGCAAAAAGTAGTGGGTTTAGGTTCTTACTGAGGCAACGGTTATGTGCATAGCCAACCCTTCAAAATACCTCATTATCACAAACTTGAGTATCACCGGTCGGTTGTCATTGAAGCAGGTTGGCTGGCTCTTCTTGGGTGCTGGTGTTATTGATCCCATTTTTGAGTAGGACCGGTGGGCGGCGCGACTCACGTCGCAGCGGCCTCTGCAGTCCGTCTGTCTTTTTGTTATTTTTTGTCCCGTTTTAATGTCGTTTTTATTTTTTTGATGGGGTATGTGTGTGTGTGTGTGTGTGTGTGGGGGGGCGGGGGGTGAAACTTTTAAAATTTTTCCCCTGCACGGAGAATCCGACCTTTCCCTGTCGGGTCTCCGTTGTCGTTGGGGCTGCACCGTGGAGCGGCCTCCATCAGGAACGTCCTGGGGCTCCAGTCACGGAGCTGCGGACCTACTCACCATCACGGAGCTGGCCGAGTCCGGAGCGGTGGTGGCGCGCTGCTGCGACCCGACCCTCGGAGATTCGGAGGCTTACCGCAGGTCTGGTGGACAGTGACACCGGGAGCCCGCGGGTCCCTGCTGGGAGACCGCTTTTCGGGGCTTCTGCAACGGCGTCTTCTCCCGCCCGAGTAGCAGGGTCGAGGATGACCTGGAGCGGGGCCTTACATCTACGCCCGGCGCGGCTTCAACGGCTGCGGGACTTTGCCAGCGCCCGCCCGGGGCTCCAACAACAAGACCCGGAGCGCGGCCTTGCATCACCCGGCGCGGCGTTAATGGCCGCGCCGATAACAATTGTTATCGCCCGCTGGGGGCTCTAACTTTGACTCTGACATCGGGGGGAGAGGGAAGTGCAGGGGAGAGATGCGTTTTTTTTGCCTTCCATCACAGCGAGGTGGAGATGCGTTGTGATGGATGTCTGTGTAAATTGTGTTGTGTCTTGGGTCTTTTTTTTCTTGTATGTATGACTGCAGAAACAACATTTCACTTGAGCCTCTATGAGGTTCAAGTGACAAATAAATTGCAAATTGTATTGTATTGTATTGTTTTAAGCAGGTGGTAACTGCAGATCCCAGTATAACAAGTTGAAGATGTCTGCAAAAACGCTTGTCGATTGGTCTGTGCATGGTTTAAGAATGCGGCCAGCTACACCATTGGGACCAGACGCTATGTAAGGTTTGCCCTCGAAAGATCTTCTAGCATCCGCCTCTGAATTGAGATTATAGTTTTATGGAGGCTTGAGAAGGTGCATTGATGTTCCCCCTTTCAAAGCAAACACAGAAAGCATCAAACTCGGCTGAGTGATATCTCATTGTCACTTCAGCTACTAATTGATTTGTTCATTCCCTCCATTGATGCTGCCTGACCTGTTAAGTTACTCCAACTCTTTGTTTTTTGCTCAAGATTCCAGCATCTGCAGTTTCTTGTCTCCAACATTTAAGTATAAAACAATTAACTGAATATATTATATGCATTACCTACATAATGTGTTGTAAATAACATAATACCGAATGTTGAGTATTGCAATTAAAACTTGTGTAGAAAAAATATCTGATTTTATTTTTATCTAACTTAAAACTAATCGAAAAAAACAATGGTGTTAGTTTTCCTTTTTTTTAATTACCTTGAAAAACTAGGCTTCCAAAGTCATGTCCTAATCAACTCAAAACTTGATGACAACTGCTCATTTACAAGGGATTTTTCTAGTTTCTGTTATTAAGGATTCTCACACTAATATGATAATAACTAAAAATAACAGATTTTTTTTTAAACTAAAATCATGATTGTCAAAAATTGTCTTTTCATCTGTTAGCTCCACTTGAATGAGCAACTTCAACTGCAGGATGTTCCAAAGTACCTTTCAGCCAATGAACTATACGTAGTTGCGATAAAGTAAGGATGGCTGATTTGAATAGCAATGTGATAATTACCCAGCAATTGGCTTTATTAAAGGATTCATTTTGACTGCAACATGGAAAATCCACTTGGTCAAATTAGACCATTGGGTATCCAATGGTATTGATGTCAGTGGTCTAATTTTCTTTGTACTGTATTTCCTCTCTGGCTCAGACCCGCTTCTTTCTCCCAACTCCCAGCATCTTTGGTTTCTAATTTTTCAAGTACAATAAATAGGGGATTACTAAGAAATGATTTTAAGTTACCTGATTTTCTGTTCAAAGTGTGTGGGAGAACAAGATGCTCCAGTGGAGTTTTAAAAGTCTCCTCTTTGACAGTTGTGAAAAACTATTTCTCAATATTGTATGCTATCTTATTGCTGCTGAGCAACTGCAAACATTACTCATTGAGTGTGTCATTAACTAAGGTGGATCAGGAAACATAAAGCAAAACTGTTAAACACTTGAACTTGTTATATATAGTAGTTGCCAAGACAAATAACATTGGCCTTGTGGCTTGCATCAGAGTTATTGTGGATTTGTCATGGATTGCCCTCAAAAGCATTAATTAAAAAAATAATTTGTTCAGTTATATTTAAATTATATTGAGAAAAAAATGACTTATTCAAGGCTTTGAGTTATGAAGGGGCCGTAGCAAAATTTTATGTAGAATGAAAATCGAAGATATGCTTGCTTGAGTGGAGCTAATTTGAATGTGCGCTCTATTCACTGGAATATCAATTCCCAATGAATGTTTTGTTTCTGGCATTGTCAGAAAATGTGTTGCTATTATTTTGGAAAATGGTTTTGGCGCCTGTGTATCCCTGGTCCAAGCAGGGATGCTAATTTATTTTGTAACTACAGCCTCAGTTACTAAGGTAGATTGAAAAGCACAATTTTTGGAGCAACTTTCAAATCTTTCAGAAGTAATTTTGAAATATCACTATTGTAATGTAGGAAACACAGCAGTGTGTAATCTTATTCCCACAATTTGACCATGTGAAGTGTGTGTGTGTGTGTGTGTGTGTGTGTGTATTAAGGAATAAAATAATCCCGGTCACTTCGGATGACATTCCTTTTCTTTAAAGTAACACCATGGATTTTTTTTTCACATCCACAAATAACTGAGTACACAGAATTGTGGTCTCCACCATAGTCCCCTTGCCCAAAAAAAACAACATATCCAGCCTCAACGACTACCGGCCAGTCGCACTCACACCAGTGGTGATGAAGTGTTTTGAAAAACTGGTCCGGGGTCATATCACATCACTTCTGCCCCGAAGCTTTGACCCCCACCAGTTTGCGTACAGAGCAAATAGATCCACAGAGGACGCTGTAGCCACAGCTCTCCATGCTGCACTGTCTCACCTGGAGCAGCAGGGGAGCTACGTGCGGATGCTCTTTGTGGACTACAGCTCTGCTTTTAATACCATCCTTCCCCACAAACTGGTGGACAAACTGGGGGACTTGGGACTTCCACACTCCACCTGTACGTGGATAAATAGCTTCCTGTCGGGTCGCAGTCAGAGTGGGCCATCACACATCCACGGCCCTCAGCCTCAGTACCGGCTCTCCACAGGGCTGCGTACTGAGCCCCCTGCTCTACACCATCTACACACATGACTGCACCCCCGCCCACCACAGCAACACCATTGTCAAATTTGCGGATGACACTACGGTGGTGGGACTCATCTCCGGGGGGGACGAGTACGCCTACCGGGATGAGGTGGAGCAGCTGACAGTGTGGTGTGAAGAAAATAACCTGCTCCTCAACACCTTAAAGACAAAGGAAGTAATAATAGACTTCAGGAAGAACAAAACGGACATGGTACCATTGACTATCAGAGGGGACTGTGTAGAGAGGGTGGCGGATTTCCGCTTCCTGGGAATCCATATTGAGGAGGACCTGACGTGGAGCGTGAACACCACTGCGCTGCTGAAAAAGGTCCAGCAGAGACTGCACTTCCTGAGGGTGCTCAGGAAGAACAACATCACTCGGAGACTGCTGCTGTCCTTTTATCGGTGCTCCATTGAGAGCATACTAACATACTGTGTATGCGTGTGGTACACCAGCTGCACAGCGGCTCAGAGGAAAGCGCTCCAGAGGGCCATTGACAACGCCCAGAGGATTGTCGGCTGCCCTCTCCTTACCTTGGAGGACTTACACAGTTCCCGCTGCACCAAAAAAACCCAGAATATCATAAAGGACATTTCCCACCCCGGACACTCCCTGTTTGAACTGTTGCCGTCAGGCAGACGGTACAGATCTACAAGGACAAGGACGAACAGACTAAAAAACAGTTTTTACCCCACTGCTATAAAAGCACTAAATGTAGCCGCCAAGGAACGCAGGGGCGATACAGACTAAGGGACTGTGGTAACTGTGAAATCGACAGAAGGATGGAGGGTTGGGTGTGTATGCGTGCTTTGTTCGTGATATTTATTTAGTTGTTTATCTATAATATTTTACCTTGTATGTATCGTTAGCTTTTAGAAATGTTTGAATGCTGCACTGACTGGCTGACATTTTAAATTTCGTTGTACATGGTTCATGTTACAATGACAATAAAGAAACTATTCTATTCTATTCTATTCTAATTGATCACTCATAAGATAGGACATCGAATGCGAGTTCCCTCAATACTGCACTGGAGTTTCCAAATAGTTTGTTGTTCTCCATTCTAGAATTGTATAAAACCTTGAACTTTCTGATGCAAAGGAGCAGCTGAAGTACTGCATGCATATAGGCTGTGGGAGATCTTAAGCTTTGCCTTTGAGTTTGTGTACCCCATGGAGATGTGTAAACCACGTGTGTAATCTTATTCCCATTATGTCTCAATGTTTTCGACACTTGCGATTGCCTATGTTGGCGGGGATGTGGGCTCAGGCTTGACCTTCAGATGCATTAAAAAATACATAAATTACAGCATTTAAGGTTTGAAACTTCAGTCATGAACTATGCTAACGTAGGACTTGAACGTTATTCTATTGAATAGTAAAGTACTGAAGGATAGATCATGTCTAGAACTTTATGCAGATGTGATATGCTGCTTTAGGAGATTGAGAAGGGAAACCACTATTAATGTTTATCAACAACTTCCTGTCAGAAGCTTATCTAAAATATCAGAACAAATTCTAAGCAGTTTATCACTCTTACTATGCATATTTGATATGCATCTAGCATTAATCCTCTTAGAATGTTCTTTTTAACCTGTGTTAATTGGCAAAAGAGGAGTGGAGAGCTCATTGCATTAAAAATATGCAGAATTGTATGATTAATTGATAAGATGAACACCAAGGTTATTTATTTTGATTGGAGAATCTAACATCAGTACGTATGCACTTAGGTAAAGTATCACCCATTCAGGAGATAGACACAAAAAGCTGGAGTAAAAGGCCTGTCCCACTTGGCGATTTTTTTTTTGGCGACTGCCGGCATCATTGACTGACGTATCAGGTCATCGAAAAATTTGCGGCGATGACGCGGCATGATGACATATGATGTGCGGTGTTTTTTCAAGTGTCGCAACATTCCTTTTGTTGCTGCTGGATTTTGAAATGTTCAAACTCTTTTGGCGACACTGATGACGCTGGCAGTCGCCGAAAAAAACGCCAAGTGGGACAGGCCCTTAACTCAGCGGGACAGCCAGCATTTCTGGAGAGAAGGTGACGTTTCGACCCGAAACGTCACCCATTCCTTCTCTCCAGAGATGCTGCCTGTTTTGCTGAGTTACTCCAGCTTTTTGTGTCTATCTTTAGATTAAACCAACATCTGCAGTTCCTTCTTACACATATTTACACATTCAGGGTTGAGTTAAGTGAAATATTCATTATCCAAGAAACGACATAACTTTTTGGATTTCTCAGCCCCCAGATGTTTTGGATGTATGCGATGTCTTGTCTTGGAATATGTCATTGATACATTTTTAGATAGATTAAGGGAGTAAAGGAGCTGGAAATTTGTTTGCAATTGTAGCGTGGGAGAGAGGAGGGAGGCATTGTTTTGTTGATAATAAGGATTCATTCATGCCCTGGCAATTTTGTGCACTTATTTTGGTGTCATGAGAAAATGTAATTTCCTCATTTACAGCAGTATATTTGTTTCTCATAGCACTTTACTGTAATAAGTCCTTGCTAATTATACCAATAGTAATAATGCAATGCACTTTGTTTGCAATGTAAAAATTTTGGCTTTGTCACTCTGGAAAACGATAGTTTACAAATCTGATCCCACCGAAACTGTCATTTAAAGGGCCAACATAAACCGCATTATCTATCATTCCTGAGATCTGCAAGCTCAAATACAACCTTGCCTGCTTTGACTACTTTACGCATGGAGATCAAGATCCTAAACATTTGTCAGCTTTCGCACCTCAAGAGTGTTTTATTGTCATATGTCCCAAACAGAACAACGTGTGTGTGGCCAGGATGGTGTGGGTCTCTGATGCTGCCCGCCCTTTTGAGGCAATGACTCCTGTAAATCCTTTTGATGGTGTGGAGTCAGTACCCGTGATGGACTGGTGTCCACCATTTTTTTTGCAGTCTTCGCTCCTGGGTGTTCAAGTTGCTGAATCAGGCCATGATGCGACCAGTCAACCTTGTGATTGTTCACAGCTGTTACTTCAGATCTCATCTCTCAGCTTATTCCTCTCAGCTGCTTCAGCAAGCATGGGGAGTGTAGGTTAAAGTTTCATCTGCTATTCCTTCATTCCATGCAGGGCAGATTGGGAAGAGTGATTTCAACGTTGTCTGTTACTCTGTGCAGGCATTATACCAGCACATCTGTCCTAATGTAACTTTCACAAATTATTTTAAAGCTGATTTAAAGTAGTGTAAAGCAATTTCTAGACAAAGGGATCTAAGGAGCAAAGAGGAAAGGGGACCGGATAGAGGACCTGTCATTATCTTACAGAATGGTAGAGAAATGCCAAATAGCCCATCTTTTTGCTTTAAAAAATCCACCTCAAATATGAAAGTTATTGAGATCAATATTTTGAATTTTGACTAACTAAATCCCTCTGGGTCCAGAGGTAACAAAGAGCTATTGTTGACAATTGGTTTGTCTGATCCTCCCGCGTTTCTTTCATTGAAGCTTTTTCCTCATTCCATCTGCTCTGTTGCCAAAACAAATAAGAGGGCCTGGGGAGTGTCATTCTGTGGAGAGGAGGGCAAAGACCCATTGTTCTGCTGATGTAAAGCTTTTAGACAAAGGTGCTATTTTCTTACCACAGATGATGATAACATTCTGCTATGACGAATATCTGTCCTGGGTGGACCAACTTGTATTGACAGTTAACCCATCCAAACCCATCTTGAAGGTTGTTTTTGAAAACCTGCCTAATTCTGAATAATTGTATACCGACAATTGGCACTTTTTTTAGGAAAACAAGCTTCACAATCTGGTCTGCCCCAACAGCTGCTGACAACCTTCTACCGCTGCACGACAGAGAATATACTAACGTAAGGCATCTCTGTGTGGTATCTCAGCTGCATGGAGGCGCAGAGGAGAGCTCTTCAGCGCGTCGTCCACAGAGCGGAGAAGATTATTGGGACACCGCTACCAGCCTTGGAGGGCATCTACCACACACGGTGTCTCAGGAAGGCCGTCATCCATAAAGACTCCTCGCACCCTTGTAATGGACTGTTCGAACTACTTCCCTCCGGCAGACGTTACAAGACCTTCTACGCCCGCACCTCCAGACTCGGGAACAGCTTAATTCCCAGAGCTATATCGGCTCTGAACCAGCCCTGCTGAGTGCCCCCCCACCCCCATGGACTGTCTCCCTCGGATGGTCACATCGCACAGACACATCTGCACTTTAGTCTGTTTTGACTGTTTTACTGTTTTTACAAACCATGTTCTCGGGGTATCTAAATCTAAATTTTATTAGTTATTTAAGTTATGACATCGGATGGAAGCTGCATTCTCAAATCTCGTTGCACTTATGTGCAATGACAATAAAAGATATTATTATTATTATTATTACAAGCTTGATGTAAATGAAATAATTAAATATTTTGCTCTTGAGTCATCGTCCCAAGATCTTGCAGTTGTAGTGCCTCTATGTATCGTAAATCCTAATTATCTATCGATGTTTGAAGCATGGATATCCCAGCTGAATGCAATTTAGAATGAGTGGGGATGTTTCAATCTCATCTGTAGAGTGTAGTAGAGATGGGAAGCAACAGATTTAATATAAAGTCGTCATTCCAGCTATTAATTACTGGCCGCAATATGCAATACAACCAAGTTCACTTTATGCTGTGGAGGAGGAAAAGAACATCACATCAGGGTCCCGACCCAAAACGTCACCTATCCATGTTCTGCAGAGATGATGCCTGACCCGCTGAGTTGAGTTATTCAAGCACTCTGTTATTTGCATATACTAGCATCTGCACTTCCTCCATCACATCATAAATGTTTTTCTGGTTGGGCCAGTATTTTGTAAAATGGAGATGAACAAATTTGCTGCCAGCTCATGAAATTTTACAACTTCTTCGTCAAGTTTTAAGAATTCATTGGAATACTGCCTCTTGTCAAGGCTTATTTTTGAGTTGGGATATATCTTTGAAATGTTGTTAGTCAGCAAATAGATGTATGGCACAGAATGCTGATAGAGGTGAACGTATTATGCTTTGGTAAACCTGGATTAAAAAAAATTGCACAGGATTTCTTGTGTTTGTATTTTGCAGACCTCAGGTCAATGTTTTGTTTTGCTTTACTTTATATTGGTTAGATTCCAAGATCACTGAGAACTTTGTCTTTCCGTTTCAATGAAGAATCAGGTTTATTTTGGTTGAGCTTGTTGTGAATTTTTAACATTATTTAACTAATCACTCCCAGCCAAGTTTTTCACCCACCTCTGATGCAAAACGTAACATTTTTATAGTGAGTTAATGTTTCAGCAGATCATTTTACCTGCAGAATTGTCTGATATGAATCACACCAACGCCTCTACATCCTTCGAAGGCATAGGAAGATCGGCATGTCTCCTACAACTTTCACCAACTTCTACAGGTGCACCACAGAAAGCGTTTTATCATGACGCATCACAGCTTGATTAAGGAACAAGACCACAATCATTTTAGTTTCAAAATAGACTTTATTCAAGTAATAAATATATACTATGCATGTACCGTGCAAAAACTCGTCCGACATTCTCGGTGGCTATACATACATTCAATACTAAATTTACTGAATTCACTCCAAATTGCAGCAAATTGTGGACGCAGCCCAGAACATCGCAAATACCAACCTCCCATCCATTGACCTCATTTATACCTCATGCTGTCTCGGCAACGCTAGCAGCATAATCAAGGATGTGTCGCATCCTGGCCACTCCCACTTCTCCCCTCTCTCATCGGGCAAAAGGTATAGAAAAATGAAAAAGCGCACCTCCAGATTCAGGGACAGTTTCTTCCAGCTATTATCAGGCAACTGAATTATAGTACCACAACCAGAGAGCAGTCCTGAACTACTATCTACCTCATTGGTGACCTTTGGTCTATCCTTGATCGGGCTTTGCTCACTTTACCTTGCACTAAACGTTACTCCCTTATCGTGCATCTAAACACCTTAAATGACTTGATTGTAAGCATGTATTGTCTTTCTGCTAACTGGATTGCACCCAACAAAAGCTTTTTACTGTACCTCTGTACACGTGACAATAAACAAAACTGTAACTATATAAATTAAACTGTAAGGGCGCACACTCGTCATTTGTGAATATTTGGTGTCTCAGTATTTAGTACAAAATTTGCAAGGTTGATGTGTAATCCTCCCATTTGAGCAATTTTTTTAATTGGGCTAAATGTGTAATGTGTTCATATTTTTAAAGAAACACTGCAAGATTTTTTTTAAACAATCAGGAAAACATTAATTAATGATTAGATCACGAATTTAGCTTCAAATGGTCAACTTGCTGATAGTCGATTGTATAGGCTGCCTTACTTATAAAGCAACGTGTTAGAGTAATTGAGCAGGCCCAAAGAAGGGTCTTAACCCGAAATATTATCTATCCATGTTCTCCAGAGATGCTGCCTGATCTGCCGAGTTACTCCATCACTTGGTGTCCTTTTGTGTATAAATCAGCATCTTCCATTCTGCTTGTTTCTACTTGCTGACAAAACAGTCTAATATTTAAATCAAATTTTAGGAATTAATTTCCAAATTAAAAGTTGTTGATGGGTAGATGAAAGTCTTTTTTTAAAACATGTACAAAAATTTTAAAGAACATTTTGACATTATATGAATCGTAAATCCAGAAATATGCTTTCTTGTATATGGACATATTTTAGTCTGTTTTCAAATTACAGCTTCTGTCACTGTAGCTATGTAAATGTGACACTGTTCTATAGATAGTGCGTACATTGTTTATTGACCCTATCAGTTCAATGGTGATGATGTCCTTGTGGTTTGAAGGTCAGATCTGCTTCTGATACCCATCCTTGGAGTGAAAATCTTGTTTTCATTAAATGATTTAAAACTTTGGTTGCATGATACCTTGGAGTGGCCACTGGATGTGAAGGAAGTAAGATGGTCTGGACTCAATTACCTTAATTATTTTACACTATTGAGATGGCACTCAGATCTTCATACTGTGTCATTGATAGACCAAACCTGTAAATCATGAACTCTGTTTTCTAGGCCTCCTCTCCGACGTGGAAGTTCCTTCACCTTTCTGACCCCTGGACCATGGGATTTTACTTTGGTGAGTATTTATTGTTTTGACCAATTTTTCTTTACATTTTTGTTCCAACAGATGTTTAAATCATAATCTTAACTTTAAACATTAAAATGCTGCAGATTCATAGAAGTATCCATTAGATTGGGAAAAGGGCAAATGCACTTTCGCTACAAAAAAAAAAACAAGACAGCCGCAATCTACAGGCCATTTAACTGAGCATGCCACTGGGAAATGTTGTATGCCATTAATAAAGATGTAGCATATTAGTGGCTCCACCTAGTGGAGCTACTGCCAAATTCCTCAGGACATTAAAAAAAACAAATGTTGGAGTAACTCAGCGGGTCAGACAGCATCTCTGGAAAACATAGATAGGTGATGTTTCGGGTCGGGACATTCCTCAGAGGGTTTCCTCATCTGAGTGTGGATGATCAGCCATGATCACAGAATGGCGGTGCCGACTCGAAGGGCTGAATGGCTTACTCCAGCACCTAATGTCTAGTGACACGAGACGTTTTTAATCCTGGCTAAATTGGAGAGGCTAGGACTT
Source organism: Leucoraja erinaceus (assembly GCF_028641065.1). NCBI lineage: Eukaryota > Metazoa > Chordata > Chondrichthyes > Rajiformes > Rajidae > Leucoraja > Leucoraja erinaceus. The sequence continues at coordinate 32,293,935 of NC_073398.1, read as the reverse complement.
CAATATGGGGTAAAAGCTTCAGGGTTGCTGGGAGATTTGGTCTATTTGGAGTTGCTCTCTGCAGAGCTGGGACACGCTGCGAAGAGGTGCCAGTGTTTCTGGAGCTTAGATACAATTTGCAAGCAAAGAATGAGAACATCTGCAAACCCTGTCAATTAGGTGCAAAATGCATTGAATGGATTGGATGGCTGCAAACCAGACATACACCTTGAAAATAATTGTAAATAATGTTGTAGTGTTTGACTGCCGAGCGTTGACTGGATGAGCTATTGAGCCTTGTCTGGGTTTCCTGCAGATCAGGGTAAATAGACAATAGGTGCAGAAGTAGGCCATTAGGCCCTTCGAGCCAGTACCGCCATTCAATGTGATCATGGCTGATCATGCCCGTTCCTGCCTTCTCCCCATATCCCCTGACTCCGCTATTTTTAAGAGCCCTTTCTAGCTCTCTCTTGAAAGCATCCAGAGAACCCACCTCCACTTCCATCTAGGGCAGAGAATTCCACAGACCACAATGTTTCTAAGTTGGCTTCCTTAATGAAGTCCGGTTTGAATACAATGTATTGAGCTGTTGTGTTATTGGGTTAAGGAAATGTCTGTTATGGGGTTAATCGATATCTGTAATTGGGTTATTAAGAGACCACCCCCATGTGGTTCGGCCCCTCGAGGTCCAGGGACATATAAGTCCCCGATCACAAGGTTCAGCGTCAATCTTCTGGGAGAGCGCTTGGGACTGCATGAACTTCTGGAGTGTCTCTGTATGAGCAAGGACTAGAGGGCTTAAACAGGCAGATACGAGGATCGAACCCGCAGTGGGAGAGGTACAGTAGTTGAACTATGACGCGCTTTTGGTAAAATAAAATTTAGTTGTTTCAGGTGCTTGATTCAGTGTTTTTACTGAAACTAGACTGGGGGGAAACCAGCAATTATCAATGTCACCTATCCACATTCTCCAGAGGTGCTCTCTGATCCAGCACTTTTGTCTTTTTTTATAAACTAGCACCTGCCGTTCATTGTTCATCGAAACAGAAAATCGGTGCAGGAGTAGGCCATTCAGCCCTTCGGACCTTCGCTCCAGCACCGCCATTCAATATGTTCATGGCTGGCCATCCAAAATCTGTACCCCGTTCCTACTTTTTCCCCCATATCCCTTGATTCTGTTAGCCCTAAGAGCTAAATATAACTCTCTTGATAACATCCAGTGAATTGGCCTCCATTGTCATCTGTGGCAGAGAATTCAACAGATTCACAACTCTCTGGGTGAAAATGTTTTTCCTCATCTCAGTCCTAAATGACCTACCCCTTACTCTTAAACTGTGACACCTGGTACTGGACTCTCACAACATCGGGACCATTTTCCCTGCATCAAGCCTGTCCAATCCTGTAAGAATTTTATATGTTTCTATAAGATCCATTCTCATCATTCTAAATTCCAGTGAATACAAGCCCAATCGACCCATTCTTTCATCATATGTCAGTCCCACCATCCCGGGAATTAACCCGGAGAACTTACTCCTTACTCCTGAAACCTGTACGTTTTGGGGCAAATCAGTGTGTCTTGGTTAGTTCTCCAAATGAAATTAATTTTTGTTTCAATGCGTGTACCTGGGATCAACTGGTAGAAATAAATAAAAACTAGAGGTTACTGAAGAGTTGCTGAAAAAACAAATAGTAAATTCAAAAGCACCCACTTTCCCCACAGTATTAGGAACCTAGCATAATTTTTGGCTTGCTTTCATCATTTATATATTTTACAAAAAGCTACTAGTTATAATAAATTTCCTGCACTCCCTCGCTTCAACCAGTTCCTGAAAATTTTGATCCCAATTAGTACGAGCATAAAATAGTATGAACCCAAAGCACAAACTGTTGGCAATATTTTAGTAAACTGCTTGATTTAAGCTATACAGTTTGCTGAGAGAATAACAGAGCTGCCAAGTTTTGTCAGAGCATTTCAATATTCTAGTACCTGAAAATCAGTATTTTGCTGAGGAAATCAGTATTTTTACCCGGTGCCATTTTGATGACATTTTTTTTTTAACATGCGGTCATACCCATGTGAGAGTACAAGAATGCATAACTTCGCTACCAATTGACATGTCTTCTACGCACCTTACTTGACAGTGCATTCATTGCCATCTCTTTGTATACTTCTGTGTGAACGGCTACTTCCTGCTTTTAGCACCAGATGATGATGTATAAGCCATTTTGGAAGCCTCCCCTCCTCCCTCCCTCCCTCTCTCTCTCCCTCTCCCTCCCTCTCCTCCCTCCTCCCCCCCCCCTCCCCCCCCCTCTCCCCCCCTCTCCTCCCTCCCCCCCTCTCTCCCCCTCCCCCCCCTCCCTCTCCCCCTCCCCTCTCCCCCTCCCTCCCCCCCCTCCCTCCCCCCTCTCTCCCCCTCCCTCTCTCTCCTCCCCCTCTCCCCCCTCCCTCTCTCTCTCCCTCTCCCCCCCCCTCTCTCCCCCTCTCTCCCTCCCCTCTCCTTCTCACCCCTCTCTCCCTCCCTCTCTCCCCCTCCCTCTCTCCCCCCCCTCTCTCCCCCCCTCCCTCTCTCCCCCCCCCCCCCTCTCTCCTCCCCCCTCTCTCCCTCCCCTCTCCCTCTCCCCCCTCCCCCTCCCCCTCTCTCCCTTCTCCCTCCCCTGAAACGTCTGTGACCCATAGCGCTGTGGGAATAGCGCGACGTGTAAAGCCCATAGCACCATATGTAAAGGCAATAGCGCTCCAGGTGGTAGCGCTATAATTAGAACCCATAGCGCTGCTCGTTTAAATTCCCACGCGCTAAACTGATAGCGCTGTTTAAATCTGTAGCGGGACAGGCAGATTAAAGCTTACAAAAATAATCACCCCGATCTTCACATTTAAAATTCCAATAGATATAATTGATATAATTGAATAATAGATATAATCTGATATAATTTTTAGAGTTACAGTATGACTTTTTATATCCTTGCATTTTTTAAGCAGCAATATGAAACGGGATTTTAAAAAAATCCACATTTTACAAAGCAAATCCATACATCCGTATCCTTATCGCGTTTCCGCACAAAATACGGAAAATCCGTACTTCTCGGCAGCTCTGGAATAAGGAAAGCTTTAGTGAGGAACTCTGCATCTTATAAAGTGTTGAAGTTCAACATTTCAGGATTGTTGAAGATTTTATTTTAATGCAACAAATAAAAGAGCCCTAGATTTTACTGTGGTATGGATGCAAATGAATAAGTTGATTAAGAATGATGTGATAAATTAGCTACAAATATCAAAAAGTTGGAAACTATTATGGATTGGAAACAATGCAAATTGGAGGAACAGCACTTCCTTTTTCGGTTCGGCAACACAGCGGTATGAGTATTGATTTCTCTAACTTCAAGTAAGCCTTGCATCCCTTCTCTCACCGTCCCTCACCATCCGAGTCGTCGCACTAGTTTCACTGTTGCCCTGTTGAGTTTCACTGTCTGTATAACTCATTATCACCTAGCCCACAGCCAACAATGGACTATTGTGGGTTCCACCTTTCCTTCATCGTTGTTACTTTCTGCATATCTTTCATTCATTTGTTCCATATCTCTCTACATCGTCTCCGTGTCCCTCCCTCCCTCGCTCTCTCTCCCTCCTTCCTCTTATTTTCTCTTATTTCTCATCTCTTACTTTCCTTTCCCCTGACTCTCAGTCTGAAGAAAGGGTGTCGACTTGAAACGTCACCTATTCTTTTACTCCAGAGGCGCTGCCTGACCTGAGTTACTCATACTGTTCGTGTCTACCTACAATTATGGGTGAAATTTTAATTTTAATTAAAAACACACAATTCAAAATACTGGATGTTTTACCATGATTTAATTAATAGTTTAAACCGATTGGGGCATTCCATTGTCATTCCATATATGTGGAGTTTATTTAAACAGTAGTTTGTTTGCCCGCATATTTTGGTGTCTGTTATTACACCTTCTTTGTCTGTAGTATTATGTGTTGAAATTTTGGTAAAAGTAAACTCCAATGTTTTGAGTTTCTGAGAACATACCAGTGTGAAAAAAATTCCAGTTCAATAAAGTTTCGGTGTGACGAGACTTGTGTCTCGTTCAGGAACACTGCTACAATTCAGTTCTACTGAGATGATATCTGTAAGCAACTGGAACATTGACAGCAGAAATATTCCCAGCTAAGCAGGCCTATGATCTGTTGATACATCTCTTTCCCACATTACATCAGTTAATCTTGTATCATTTGCAAAATAGAGTTGTCTTTGTTGGCTCATGACAATTTTCTCATGTTCTTCTCAGCTACTTTTTCTTTCCATGCCTTCTGCCCTATTCTGACTGAATAAGGAAGCCATTGTCAACCCCTTTTATGAAACTGATTTAATATGCTAAAATTATCAATTCATTTATCTATATTTAAATGTTAAGACCCTGTTGTTGACAACTGATAACATCTCACCAGAAACCACTGAATTTCTTCACCTGAAACTCGCTGCGTTTTTTTTTAAATCAAAAAAATCTTCTGAAATATTTACTTGATTTTTGCGTTTCATCTTCCTGTTTCAACTTTGAGAACTCTATGGAAGGTGCTGAGAAAATCTATCTTCCATTATTTCTAATGACTTTCCATCATATTTGATGTCGACAAAGGGTGGACCTGAAACTTTTTGTTCTTTTCTCTCCATGTCTCTCTTTGCCCATTTGCCATTCTGCCTCCTGTTCTTTCTTACCCTCAGGATTACACTTACAAATTCTTAAGATCTCATGTGTCTTCTCTGTCTCGTGCCATGAACCCAAGCATGAACCTTTGTATAATAATCTATCTTTTATCTTTGCTTCTATTACCATTGGCTGATAAGATAACCTACTACCATTTTATTGTTTCGTTGTCCCGTCTTTGAATTTTTTTTCTTCGATCTCGAAAGGAAACTTCCTCTCAGATCATTTAACTGCACTTAAAGGCACAATGTGAAAGATATATCATGTGTAGCTGAGATGAAAATAAAAGCATACAATGTTGTAAAGATTGGAGCCAGGGCAGGATGGGGAAACCTTTAGAACCAAAACTAACTATGAAGAAGATGGGGACCAGAGTGAACTAGTATGTAATAGAAAACAGATTAGCACCTCTGCAGGTAAAGGCCACCCCAGTAATACAGGGGTGTCAGAGGAGTGGGGCTCATTCCTCAAACTGTTCCCATTCTGACACACTTTAATCAGCTCATTATGGAAGATGTTAGTTTTCAACTAACACATTCCCCAATAATATAGTCGCCTGTACATTTATCCACAAGAGGATGAGATAATTGATAATGAGATATACAGAAATTACATTGTAAACAGTTATTTTGGATTGAGCTTCATGGTAAAGAAAAATCTCAATAATAAGGAAGGATCTACAAAGAGCGAGGAACTTGTAACAATCTGTAACATCTGTAGGCCTATCTACTCCACTGATGGGTGACTTCTTGAAGGGCAGATTTATAACAAGTAGTATTGTGAAGAAGGTGTTATGTTATAATAGTTGTTATGAGGATGGAACATCTACCTGCCCATTCCCAACGATAGCAAATACTACAGGGAAATATTAATACTACCGTGTCAATTCAGCCCTTCGTGTGAATGCTGGTGTTTGGCTGGGGGCAGGCTCGCATGAGTGTGGTTGGTCGAGGACACGCCGCTGACAACCAAGGAAGACCAGCATGGGGAGGGGGGGAGAGAACAAAGAGAGACCTGGCGTGGTGTGGGGGGCCCACCGAAACAAGGGATATGGAAAGGAATGAATGGACTATATTGAATACTTTTGTAACTTTGTCACCACCCTATACGTGGCGACTCTGAAAACCTGTGAATTGTATGCAAAACAAATAATTTCACTGTACCAAGTACACATGACAATAAAGTATCAATCAAGTTATTATGAAGTGGCTCAAGAATAGAGAAGTGCTAAATGTTGACCACTTATGTTGGTTGCCTGAAATTGGCCAGAAGTAGCACTCCAAAACCTACTTTTTCACGTGTTTTTACTCACTTAGCATGTTATCGCCTTGAATGCGGTGTCTGGTTGATGGAAAGCATGAAACTTTTGTTCTTTTCCCCTTTTCAAAAACATCAGAGTAAACTCTCTTTATTTGAAGAGAAAGACAGCTTCATGCAACACTCACCTTGAGTAAAAGCCCCAAAAGAGCTCCAAGTGGTTTATTTGGGTTAATGGAAGCAGATTCAATAGCTTTGAGGAGGCAATTGATAGATAGATAGATATGCCATTTATTGTCACTATACATGTACAATGAGATTAAAAGCAGCTCGTACTCAGTGCATACACATAATTTAGTACAAAAAACAAGAAACAGAAAACAAAACAAAGGGGGGGAGGGGGATAGGTGTCCAATTCTGCGGCGCTATATACATATCTATAAAGACAAAATGGTGAAGGATGAATAGGTAGTATTCTTAGGCAGATGTTTAAAAATTATATTAAAATATTAAAAAAAAAAGATTTTAAATATTAAAAATTACAGTTACAATACACATTACAGTTCCAAATTTCAGTACGTGGATAGAATAGATGGAATGTCCGTGCTGGGCTGTGAAGTCAGTGCATGTGTGAGTTAAGAGTAGTTATGACTTTCGGAAAACAACTGTTCCTGAGTCTATTTGTCCTAGTTTTGATGCACCTATAGCGCCTTCCAGAGGGCAGCAGGTCGAACAGTCCAAACGCAGGATGGGAGCAGTCCTTGATTATATTCTTTGCCCTGCTAAGGCAGCGGGAGGTGTAAATATCCATCAGGGAGGGGAGAGGGCAACCAATGATCTTCTGTGCTGTCCTAGTTACCCTCTGAAGCCTCTCCCTGTCTGCCATGGTGCAGCTGCTGTACCATGCTGTAATGCAGTATGTCATTGGATATGTATCTGAAAAGCAGTAATGCGGTTGCTTTAGGAAAAGAGTAAGGGAAAGGGACAGAAAAAGATGATCTGCACTGCATCAGCACAAAGAAGATGGACTAAATGTTCCTCTGTGCCATGGGATTTTTTTAATGGTAATGTGAGAAGAACTGTTATTTGGTGAGGAGGGAAACATTAACACTTCTAACAATGATGCAGCACAGTGTTTTAAATACATAACCATGGATCGGTTTGCCCGACAGTGGCTATTTGTCAGTCACTTTGTAGTGGCAAATAAGTGTCATTCCTTCATTTACATCAGGGGAAGTGACTGAGGAGACCATTTACACTGCTGTTACAACTTTTAGAGAACCATGATGTTGATTTGGCTGGATCACTTTCCAAGTGGTTTATTTTTAACTTTTACTCAAGGTGAGTGTTGCATGAAGCTTTCTTATTTCAAATAAAGAGAGTTTACCCTGATGTATCACACAATTTGAAGGGGAAAAAAGGAAAAGATTCATGCTTTGTGTAGGTAAGAAGCCAAAACACAAAGTTTCCAGATGGAAACTCGCTGTTTGTCCTGATGTAGCTGAGCAAATAAACACATTAACACCTTTCTAAGAAGCAATTTGAAACTGGTACTTTGTACGTAACCATGTTTTGTGCAAAAAATATTTTTTGCGAGCATTTAAAATGTGGTTAATGCTATTATTTCAAAGAGATATCACATATTATCAAGTTATGGCGGACTTCTAATTAGTTTACTTTATTTAGTTTAAAGATACAGCGCTGAAACAGGTTCTTCAGCCCGCCGCGTCCGCACCGACCAGCAATCCCCGTACATTAACACAATGCTGCACACACTAGGAACAATTTACATTTATACTAAGCCAATTAACCTACAAAGCTGTACGCCTTTGGAGTGTTGAAGGAACCTGAAGATCTCGGAGAAAACCCATGCATATTGTAGGAAGAACGTACAAACTCCGTACAGACTGGACCGTGAGGCACCAATTCTACCGCTGTGTCCGCAAGTTAAAATGTATTTGTTGTGAATTAGAGCCACTTGTAGAATTTAAATAAATGCTTTGAAGGAACACCTCTGGAATTTAACTGGTCATTGTTAAGTTTGTGGCTATGAATGTGTGGTTCACTCGTTTAAGGAAGGGTTCACATTTCTAAAATTATGAAGGACCCTTCACACAATTCTAAGGTATCCCAGAAATTGCTGGCACAGAGGGAGGACATTTGGAACATTATGCCAGTTGTAGCAGAAGAAGAATTATCTAGTCTAATCTCATTTCCTGTCCTTGTTTTGTAGATTTGTAGGTTAAGCACAACAAAACCCGTAATCAATGCAGTGAGTGTTTCTTTGACAACCAAGCTCTTGGGCTTTGAGTTCCAGGTTCATTGCCTACTGTATGAGGGTGGAAAAAAAAATTCTCATCATACTTCTGATCCTTCACCAATCAATTTAAATCAATGCACCTTGTTTATTGGCCGCTTTTCAATGTACTTCACTTCACGTGACAAACTAAACTGTAGCTGCTTTTAAAGAAAATAAGTTTTTCATATCCGTTCTTTATATGAACCTATAATTAAACTCTCTCAATATCCTCTGTTCCAAAGAGAACACATTGCTTGGCACTGATGTTCCCTTTCTGAAGGTGGTATCTCTGAACTGCCACCTCTTTTATTATTTCAGGTTGCTGACCAGTTGTTCCTGCTCGCTGTTTTGCCTACAGAAGTACTGAGCTTTGCCAAGAACCTCTTTTTACACTCCCTAAACAAAATAACATCTTTATTTCCTGTTGTCTCAAAGGGTTGGATCCGCAATGGATTTTGTTTGTGCCAGTTCTGTGGTCAAATAATTTTACAGATACATTTCTTATCATTCGCAAAAGCCAGATAAAATAAGGATAAATTCGCCAACAATATTTCTATTAGCCCATAAACAATGGTACTTTAATATCGCATGTACCGAGGGAGTGAAAATCTTTTTATGAGTTGAGTAAAAGTATTACTATACATAAGCACAATCTTAGACTAAGTACAAGTGTATAGGAATAGTACGTTGAGACAATATACAAGATACCAGGTTTTGACGTCACCCGGAAGAACAGAATGTAATGCAACAAATTGTTTTTTTTTTAAATCTCAAGGTTGTTGCTCTTGCTGGTGTCTTGAAAATCTGAATTCACATAAGCTGCTTACTTATGTGCAGAATTATATGTTCAGACAGATGTTACAGAGTTCAAGGCATGAAGAATTTCTGATATGACCCTCTTTCCCAATGGGCACAGTAGGTTTTATGCAAACTAATGTTGTGAAAGGCTTTGCTATATATGAGTGGCGAGAAAGTGACACAGTGGTAGAGTTGCTGCCTTGCTGCGCCAGAGACCCGGGCTCGCTCCTGACTACGGGTGCTGTCTACTGGGTTTTTACATTCTCCCCATGACTGCGTGGGTTTTCTCCGGGAGCTCCTCCCACACTCCAATGACATACAGGTTGGTAGGTTAATTGGCTTCTGTAAATTGTCCCTAGTGTGTAGGAATGTGTTAGTGCACAGGGATCACTGGTCAGCGCCGACTCGGTGGGCCGAAGGGCCTGTTTATGCACACTATCCGGAGGAGGCGCTGTCCTGAACGGCTGCCTGTCCTGCAGCTGTCCATTTTTTTCCCTTTTTTGTTATTTTTAGTTTGTTAAGTGTACAGTCAGGGGGTCTAATCTTTTTATGTGTGGGGGTGGGGGGGGGGGAGGGGGAAACTGCTTTTCCAAGTCCCTACCTGGTCGGAGGGGTTGCCTTCCTCCGAGCAGCGTCTTCGACCCGTCCTCGCGGCCTACCAGCGGGTCCTGGAGCGACGTTTTCCTGAGGGGCCCTGCCCAGAACATCGGCTTTGGCGGCGGCGCTGGAGCGCTGTCGCGGAGCGGGCGATGCCTTTCCTGGGTCGCCGCGCTGGGACTGCAGTATGCTGGGACCGCCGAGGAAAACATCGTGGAGCCGCGGTTCTGCGGAGCGGCCAGCTGCGACGTTGAACCTACATCCCGGAGCCTGGGATCTCTCGCCGAGATCGCCAGCGTGTGGAGCTCCGTCCGGCGCGGTCAGTTTGGCTTGGAAGCCGCGGGCTCCGGCGGGAAGGCGGCCGTTCCTGGCACCTCAAGCCGCTGGGGCTTCTCCCGACGCCGGAGTACCATCACCCGGCGAGAACATCGGGCGCCGTGGCGGCGACTGTGGAGGCCTCAATAGGCCCGACTTTGGGTGGACAAGAGGATGGGGACTGGACTTTGTGCCTTCCCCCACAGTGGGAATCACTGGGGACCAAGTTGACTTATCGTTTATATCTAGGAATGTGACAATAACATCTTAATTTTGAAAATTCACCTCAATCAGTGGGAATCACTGTGGGGGGATGTTTTATGTTTGGTGTTGAATTTCTTCATGAATACTATGTTGTATTTTTATTAGTGTGCTGCAAGGACATCTGAATTTCCCCTGAATAAGGGGATTAATAGTAGAACAACTGGTGGACTGGTGCGGCAAAAATAACCTAGAATTGAATGTAGACAAAACTAAGGAGATGGTTGTCGACTTCAGGAGGGCGCAGCCAAAGCATACACCGCTCAACATTAGTGGCACTGCAGTCGAGAGAGTGGAGAGCATAAAGTTCCTCGGTGTGCAAATAACGGACAGCCTCACCTGGTCCAGGAACACCACTGGGACCGTCAAACGGGCCCATCAGCGACTGCACTTCCTGAGGAAACTAAAACAGGCCTCACTCCCCACCAACATCCTCAGGACTTTCTACAGGGGCACGGTGGAGTCTGTACTCACGTACTGCATAAATACGTGGTACTCCACCTGCAACTGTTCGGACAGGAAGGCTCTGCAGAGGGTAGTGAGGGGAGCAGAGAGGATCATTGGCGTCTCCCTACCCTCAGTACAAGAACTGTTCCAGAGCCGCTGTCTGAAGAAAGCACAGCGAATTGCCAAGGACAAACTGCACCCCCTCCACGCACACCTGGATCTCCTGCCATCAGGCAAGAGATATCGAAGCATCAAAGCCCGGACTACGAGGCTGCTAAACAGCTTCCTTCCACAGGCTGTGAGGCTGCTAAACAGTCACTCTGCACCCACAGTCACTTGACTTGACTCTGCGGCTGGCACGGACACTTTAATACTGGCACTGGCCACTCAAATCAGCGGCCCCGGACATTTTTTATGATTGGTTTATTGAATTTTAACATTGTGTTTTTTTACCTGCTTTTAACTATTTATACTGTTCCATCAGGGACTGGATTGTTTTTAGTGTTATTATGTGTGAAGTGTTTAAATTTCATGTGCGATGCTCCGCTATTCACTGGGAAATGTCTTTTCATTTTGCACTGTAACAACTGTTGCTTGCAAGATGACAATAAAGGTTGATTGATTGATTGATTGATTGATTGATTAAAGTCTAATGTAATCTAATCTAATCTCTAAACTAAACTATGTCGCTTTTGATAGTACCAGTGAGTTTTATTTAGTTATGTTATTAATTAATGAAACTTTATGTAGGAGATGGAAAATAAAAACCACCCATTCAATGATATTCTTCATAACTGGGGGAAGTAAGCAATCAACTTTTATATCGGCGCTGGAACAAAACTTATTGGACACAATTTATATTTCTGTTTTACTTTTGAAGGTGATTGGTCTTCCAGAGATAATTAAAAAAGCGTGAATTTGTCAACATATCGGGGAGTGGAGAAGGTGAGGATAATGGAAACCCTCACTTTCTCTGTGGGAAGGAAAGGAGCTCAGTAACTGAGGGACAGACCACCAGAGGTGTCAATCTGAAGAATAGTGTCGACCCAAAACGTTGCCTATTTCCATCGCTCCATAGATGTTGCTGCTGCACCTGCTGAGTTTCTCCAGAACTTTTGTCTACCAAGGACAAAATGTAGACTGGTGTTAAAAATGCAGTGAAGGTGTGAATTGGCTTCAGACTGGTCAAGATCAGTTAGTTTGTGATTTGCAGATGTGTTTGAAAGCTCTGTGATGCAAAATACTGTGCCTTTGAGTGCGATTGTGAACTGTATTTCAATGGTGATGCGATTTAGAATATTGAACCTGACAGCCCAGGAACAGACCCTTTGGTCACAATGTCTATGCCGAACATAATGCCATGTCATGTCTCTGATTGACTAGCACAGAAACAACAGCTTGTCACTGTACCTCGGTACAAGTGACAATAATAAACTAAACTGTTCTCTTCTGCTCATCATCCATACCCCTCCATTCCCTGCTCATCTAAAACCCTATTAAATGCCATTATTGTATCTGCTTCCACCACCATCCATGGCAGCACGTTCCAGGCACCCACCACTTTTTTTAAAACTTGCTCTACCCACCTCTTTTAAATTTTCCCATTCTCGCCTTAAAGTTATGCCCCTACATCTTTGACATTTCTACCTTGGGAAAAAGTTCTGGCTATCTCTCTTATCTCTGCCTCTCATAATTTTATATACTTCTATTAAGTCCCCCCTCAAACTCCAACATTCCAGAGAAAACAAGCTAAATGTCTAACAGAGCTCGAAATTAACGGTTGCCCGGGTGCCGGGCAACCTAAAAGCCGTGTCATTTTTTCCCAGCTTGGCAAGCAACCGGGCCACTTATCGTTCAACTCGGAGACATAGCGTCACTTAGCGATTTAAGACTGAAAATTGATAGGTTTTTTTTAGTGACCAAATGTATCAACATATGATTTTTTGTGTGTTGGAAAACAAAATATAGTGGCACAGCTGGTGGACTTGCTGCCTCACACGCCAGAGATCTGTGTTCGATCCTGTCCTCGGGCACTGTCTGTGTTGAATTTGCACATTCTCCATGCAAGCGTGTGGGTTTCCTCCCACATCCCGAGGGAAAAATAAAGGAAAAGGTGGAGACAGCAGGCTGTGGGAGAGCTGGAAATGGGAGGGGAAAGATGGAGAAAGCAAGGACTACCTGAAATTGGACAGGCCAATGTTCAAGCGAAATAAGAGGTGCTGTTCCTCCAATTTGCGGTGGTCATGAGGAGGCCCAGGACAGAAAGGTCGGATTCGGAATGGGAGGGGGAGTTGAAGTGCTGAGCCATCGGGAGATCAGGTTGGTTATTGCGAACTGAGAGGTGGTGGGCGAAGCAATCGCCAAGCCTGCGTTTGGTCTCATCAAGGTTGATCATATGCTGAATAATCCAACCACATTTTTGTTTGGAAGTGGAAAGAAATAATAGAAATTGCATTCATTGCAATGTGTAAAAAGATTGAGATACTGTATATACTGTATTATAATTTTGCTGCTTGTCATTGTGTATATATCATGTCTTGATTGGTGAATATGTTTAGTTTTTAACTTTATTTGTAGCAGAAATAATATGTGAATGCTTCATTGAGCATAATTCCGACTGGTAACTACGCACTTTGTCCGAGCACATTATTGCACGCGTCATTATCGCACGCGTCACGCATCTTAAATGACCACCTAAACTACCATTTGGCAACCTAAAAAGCTGCCTAGGTCGCCCGGCTGGAAACAGAAAAAAAGTTAAGTGAGAGCCTTGTTTAACCGCTCCTTCTAGCTAATACACTCTAATCCAGGTGCCATTTTGTAAAGCTTGTGTAAATGTTGTAAAGCGGGAACCCTGGTTGAAATTTCTAAGTTGTCCACAAGTACAGGAGAGGTGACTGAGGACTGGAGGGTGGCAAATGTTGTGCCTCTTTTCAAGAAGGTCTGCAGGGGAAATGCTGGGAACTATAGGCCGGTGAGCTTAACATCTGTAGTTGGTAAGTTACTGGAGAGTATTCTGAGGGATAGGATATACGGGTATTTGGATGGGCAAGGGCTTGTTTAGGGATAGTCAGCATGGTTTTGTACGTGGGAGGTCGTGTCTCACAAATCTGATTGAATTTTTTGAAGACGTGAGCAAAAGGGTTGTTGAAGGCAGAGCTGTAGATGTTGTGGACATGGACTTTAGTAAAGCGTTCAACAAGGTGCCGCAATGTAGGCTGTTCTCGAAGGTTAGATCTCATGGGATCCAAGGATCCCATGAATGAAAAGCAAATTGGCTCCATGAAAGGAGGCAGAGGGTGATGTTGGAAGGTTGCTTCTCAGAATGGAGGCCTGCGTCAAGTGGTGTGCCACAGGGTTCGGTGCTGGGCCCGTTACTGTTTGTCAATGATTTGGGAACATACAGGGCAAGATTGCTGATGATCCAAAAGTTGGTGTTTTTGCAGATAGTGAAGATGGTTGTGAACAATTGCAGCAGGATCTGAATTGATTGGTCAGGTGGGCGGAGGAATGGTTGATGGATTTACTACAGAGAAGTATGAGGTGTTGCATTTTGGGACGTCGAACAAGGGCAGGACCGAAACAGTAAATGGTAGGCCTCTGGGTAGTGTTATAGAGCAGATGGATCCAGGAGTACAAGTGCATGGTTCCTTGAAGGTCTAGTCGCAGTTAGATAAGATGGTTAAAAAGGCTTTTGGCACTTTTGGCCTTCATAAGTCAGAGTATTGAGTATTGAAGTTGGGAGGTCATGTTGCAGTTGTGTAAGATATTGTTGAGACTGCATTTAGAGTATTGTGTTCAGTTCTGGGCACCATGTTATAGGAAAGATATTGTCAAGCTTGATAGGGTTCAGAATTTTTTTTCGAGGATGTTGCCAGTCTGGAGGGTCTGAGCTATACGGAGAGGTTGAGTAGGCTGGGTCTCTATTCCATGGAGCGTAGGAGGTTGAGGGGAGATCTCATAGAGGTATACAAAATCATGAGAGGAATAGATCGGGAAGATGCACAATCTTTTACCCAGAGTAGGGGAATCGAGGACCAGAAGACAAAGGTTCAAGGTGAAGGGGAAAAGATTTAATAGGAATCCGAGGGGTAACTTTTTCACACAGTGGTGGGTGTATGGAACAAACAACCAGGGGAGGTAGTTGAGGCTGGAACTATCCCATCATTTAAGAAACAGTTGGACGGGTAAATGGATAGGACATGTTTGGAGGGTTAAAGAGTAGCTGGGACATTGTTGGCAGGTGTGGGCGAGTTGGGCCGAAGGTCCTGTTTCCACACTATCACTCTATGACTATGACTCTATAAGGCATTTGGTTACAGTTAATTTGATTTTTTTTGTAGATTGAACTATAATATTTTGTTTCAAATGTATTTATTGGAAAACTTGCTAAGTTTATTTCTTTTCCTCCAGAAGAAAAGAAAACGGAGGGCGAAAGATGACGATGCCATCAGTCTTTGCAGCTTAGATGTTAAGGTATGATGACTTGCTTTATAGCCCAACAGATTTGAATCATGAACAAGGAGTCACATGGTCATTGCCTTCATTAATTCTGTGTTTGCAAGAAGCTGGTGATTTGAATGATTGTATTGAAAAGAGACAGAGTGCCAAAAGCAAAAGTTAAATGCTCCATTCATGTTGGGAATTTTTCCATACTCAATGGAAAAATTGGAGAGAGTAAAATAAATTGGCACAATTAATGGAAAGTACTCTGGAACTTCAAAGAATGGTCTGCTTTTCAGTTGCAGATCTTTCTCATGTGAAATGAACCAGCACATTTAGGTGAGACAACTGCTTTGATGGACTATAGAGCAGATTATTTGGAAACATTTTGGTAATGGATGTTATTCTGTTTCATGTTTATGTATTGAGCATAGTTGCGGGAACGGTTTCATATCATGTTGAATTGAAAGCCAGATCATTTTGGCCTATGTTTAGGAGCCAGTAGGTGCACTAAAGAGTAGTTGACTCTCACACGGACATTGATTCCTACACATCCTCTGTTCTGGACTTTATAAACTCCACCATCAATAGTGTCACCTCCCTCAAACAGGTGACCATATACCCGAATCAGAAGCCATGGATGAACAGCGAGGTCAGGCTACTGCTGAAAGCACGGGACACCGCTTTCAGGTCAGGCGATGCTCGAGCCTACAGTTCATCCAGGGCTAACCTGAAGAGGGGCATCAGGAAGGCCAAGCACTGCCATAAGCTCAGGATTGAGGAGCACTTCAACAACAACTCCGACCCCCGACGCATGTGGCAAGGCATCCAGGCCATCACGGACTACAGACCCTCCAACATCACCCCCACATCCAGCGACGCCTCCTTCCTTGAGGAGCTTAATCACTTCTATGGCCGCTTTGACAGGGACAATCTAGAGACAGCCATCAAGGCTGTGCTACCTGCCGATCACCAACCCCTCACACTCACCCCCTACGACGTGTACGTGGCACTGAGTAGGACTAATGCACGTAAGGCTGCTGGCCCTGACGGCATCCCCGGGCGCGTGCTCAGGGCCTGTGCTGTGCAGCTGACAGACGTCTGGACTGACATCTTCAACCTGTCACTTGCCCAAGCAGTTGTCCCCACTTGCCTTAAAGCCACCTCCATCGTGCCAGTGCCAAAACACTCCACTGCGGCAAGCCTCAACGACTTCCGCCCAGTTGCACTTACCCCCATCATCACCAAGTGCTTCGAGAGGCTGGTCCTGGCACACCTCAAAAGCTGCCTACCCCCCACACTGGATCCCTATCAGTTTGCCTACCGCAAGAACAGGAGTACGGAGGATGCCATCTCAACGGCACTTCACTCCGCCCTCTCCCACCTCGACAACAGAGACACTTACGTAAGAATGCTGTTCATCGATTACAGCTCAGCATTCAACACCATTATTCCATCAAAACTGATCACCAAACTCGGTAACCTGGGCATCGACCCCTCCCTCTGCAACTGGATACTGGACTTTCTAACCAACAGACCCCAGTCTGTGAGGTTAGACAAGCACACCTCTTCAACCCTCACCCTGAACACCGGCGTTCCTCAGGGCTGTGTGCTGAGCCCCCTCCTCTACTCCCTCTTCACCTATGACTGCACACCTGTACATGGTACTAACGCCATCATCAAGTATGCAGATGATACAACGGTGATTGGCCTCATCAGCAACAACGATGAGCTGGCCTACAGGGAGGAGGTCCAGCACTTAGCAGCATGGTGCGTTGACAACAACCTGGCCCTTAACTCCAAGAAGACCAAGGAGCTCATTGTAGACTTCAGGAAGTCCAGAGGCGGCACGCACACCCCCATCCACATTAACGGGACGGAGGTGGAACGTGTTTCTAGCTTCAGGTTCCTGGGAGTCAACATCTCCGATGACCTCTCTTGGACCCACAATACCTCTACTCTGATCAAGAAGGCTCATCAGCGTCTCTTCTTCCTGAGGAGACTGAAGAAGGTCCATCTGTCTCCTCAGATCCTGGTGAACTTCTACCGCTGCACCATCGAGAGCATCCTTACCAACTGCATCACAGTATGGTATGGCAACTGCTCTGTCTCCGACCGGAAGGCATTGCAGAGGGTGGTGAAAATTGCCCAACGCATCACCGGTTCCACGCTCCCCTCCATTGAGTCTGTCCAAAGCAAGCGCTGTCTGCGGAGGGTGCTCAGCATCGCCAAGGACTGCTCTCACCCCAACCATGGACTGTTTACCCTCCTACCATCCGGGAGGCGCTACAGGTCTCTCCGTTGCCGAACCAGTAGGTCGAGGAACAGCTTCTTTCCGGCGGCTGTCACTCTACTCAACAACGTACCTCGGTGACTGCCAATCACCACCCCCCCACCCCCCCGGACACTTATTATTTTTTATTCAAATCGTTTGCTATGTCGCTCTTCAAGGGAGATGCTAAATGCATTTCATTGTCTCTGTACTGTACACCGACAATGACAATTAAAATTGAATCTGAATCTAAAGAAGGTAAATATATTTTGTGTTATGTTCCTTTCTATTATTTACTCTATCTTACATATTTTACATAGGCAGCATCATTAAAATACCGTAACTCATTTTTGTATTGCCAACATATTGAGATCAAATCCACTAGTAAGTTGAAGTTGAAATTTTAATAAATGTGGCATATGGTAGAATGGCATCAGAAAAATACACATGAAAGGGGTAAGATTATCTTCAAATATCCACCTCTATAGCCTGTTATTCCCACCTTTGCAAGTCATCTTGTCCAAGACTATGTAGTCATGCCTGAAGTGACCCAATAATCACCATATATGTGGCAATTCAAAAAAAACAATCTTTCACTATCTTTTCTGTCAAATTGGCTCAATTACAAAGAAACGGCTGCAAAATGTGAACATTCACTGGAACAAAGGTAGCTAAGGGGAGTGTAGTCAATGTTCTGAAAGGATAAACGGTATATGGGTATCTCTACGTTCTGCTGCATCAACAACAAGAGGCTGTCAATTGGAATTATGATTAGGAGAATTTTCTCTTATGCAAAAAGTCGTCTGTTCATTGAATCATTTGCCACACATAACTGACGCGTTAATGCTTTCAATTAGGATTAGTTTGCAACCCCCCACCCCACCCCCGGGGGGTTTAGTACTTGCATAGGCTGAAAGAGGGGAACAGGAGAGGAATATGAGCAAAGAGGATGGAATAGAGCAGATGGTTTGAGTTGAAGTTCCAGCAAGAATATCATGGGTTGAAAGCCTGACTTTGGTCCAAATCTTTTGAAATTTTCCAGCATTGTGTACTGCTTGCAGGCATTTTCCATGTGACTATAAAACCACTGGAGTTCAGTTCTCATTCTCACATGTTGCTCCACCTTTGAAAAAAGAGCCTTCTATTGAAAATGGAAAATCTTGGCCTAATTTCTTTCGGGACAGTATCGACTTGTATTTGGATTTGACTTGGATTGAAGACTGGTTATTACAAAGAAGAGAGAATGTTGCAATAAATTGTGGGGTTTTTTTTACAGGCTAGAAGAATGTAACTAATGGAATGTTGCAAGAATCAGTTCTTGGCCCAGACTAACAATATTAATGACTTGAAGTAGGGTGACAGTTGGGTATCCAAGTTTGCTAATAACTCAAAAATGGGTGTAAGGGCCTGTGGCAAAGAACATATTTGAACCAAATGGTGCTGGGTTTGGATTGTAATTTCTTTAACTGAGTGCTATTTTGTAAATCTGTACTACATTCATGTCTTGGGGAATATGGAATAAAACATTTGAAGTTTTGTGCATTAGAATGTAATGGTATATTGAAATGTTCTATACTATTATAGTGCTTATCTATAATAGCACTGTTTGTATTTCAGAAATGCAAGGCTGGCACCATTGAAAAGTGTATTCAAGTATTATTTTTAGCTAATGAGCCATTTAGTGACAACATCAGTGAACAATGTAGAGCTCGAACCTGTCAAATACCTTGCCCAGGTTACAAAACATTTGAGACGCCAGCAATACAGGAGTGCACTCCTAATAATAGATTACACTAAAGAAAGGTTTCACTTGTGGGAGCCAAATGAACAAAGGATATTTTGTAAAATTAGGGATTTGTATGTCTAACAAGTTTTAGATTTCTGTCAACATATGCATGTGTTGAAGTTACAAGGTCATCTTTCTTCAGCATGTCTGGTGCTTTCAGTTGCGTGATTCAAGCTGTTTGCTGCTCGTATTTCACCCCTCTGAGAACTGTGTTGGTTCCCTTGTCAGTGGTACCACTCTGATAATTGTGCAATATTGAAAGGCTTGCCAAATCAAGTGCTTCTTAAAGTTCATTGGGTATTTTTACTTTCTTGTATCCCTTTCCCTATGATATAGTCTAGAAAGGATGCAACTCCCACTGAGTGCCATCAGACCAAGCTTCTTGCCCAAGAAGCTCCTTGTCACTTACAAACCTGAAAAGTTACACACAAGAATTCACCAACATTATCACCAGTTAGGAACTTGGAAGCAAGTACCTATAAATAACGATGAGAAACAAAATGGTTCCCAGAATCTCGCACTTTCAATTATATGATGTAACTGAAGTGGCTTGTCACTAATCTGAATAGGTTAATGTAATTATGTTATGATTGCATTTTAAGTATTTCAAACAGCATCGCCCACCGTGCAGCATTAAATCCATTTGGTTTTCCCTCTGGCAATAAAACAAAGACTGAACTTGGAATTTTCCATGTTACTATGTTGTCATGCTGGAAAGGGTACAGAGAAGATTTACGAGGATTTTACCAGTGCTCGAGGGCCTGAGCTAAGGGGAGAGGTTAAGCAACTTAGGACTCTATTTCTTGAAGCACAGGAGGATGATAGGTGATCTTATAGAGGTCTATAAAATCATGAGAGGAATAGATTGGATAGACGCACAGAGTCTTGTGCCCAGATAGAGGAATCGAGAACCAGAGGATATAGGTTTAAGGTTAACCATATAACCATATAACAATTACAGTTAAGGGGGGAAAGATTTCATAAGAATCTGACAGGTGACTTTTTCACGCAAAGGTGTATGGAACGAGCTGCCAGAGATGGTTGTTGAGGCAGATCTTATCGCAACATTTAAGAAACATTTAGACAGGTACATGGATAGGAGAAGTTTAGAGGGATATGGGCCAAATGCAGGTAGGTGGGACTAGTGTAGATGGGACATGTTGAAAGGTGTTGGCAAGTTGGGCCAATAGGCCTGCTTACTTGCTGTAAGACTCTATGACTCTATTACTGATACCGCAGCATTAAAATGATTATAAAAGTTAAAACCTTTCTGAGCTTATCCACCATTGTCTTGGCTTTCAGCATGGATGTGTTTTCGATGATAAAGAATTGATAAAGAAATATTTTCCACTCTTATTGATGGGAAAGAAGTGCATTTGTGAAACAAAGAGAATTTGGATGCGATGGAGAAGACTGCAAGGTTTTGGGAATGGAGAGTGTAACTATTTTTTGACGGGTGGCATGAAGATATTTTTGAAGGAAAATCGGACAAATTTTGGAAATTAAGGAAGCATAAAACTATGACAGATTAACTTGATTAATCTATATCTTGCTGCTATTTACAGTTGAATTACAATTATCCAAGGTAATAAATCTGTGATATGTAAGGGCCTTCATGAGCAAAAACATTGATAACTCAAGATTCAAAGGTCGTCTTTTAACTCACAGATTCATACTTTGTCCCAGTGCCATAAACAGGCTATAATATCGCCCCAAGAGAGAGGATGAACTTTACCTGG
This sequence comes from Leucoraja erinaceus, assembly GCF_028641065.1. Classification (NCBI taxonomy): domain Eukaryota; kingdom Metazoa; phylum Chordata; class Chondrichthyes; order Rajiformes; family Rajidae; genus Leucoraja; species Leucoraja erinaceus. Next base: position 32,273,035 of record NC_073398.1, on the reverse strand, counting down.
CAATGTCGGGTGATTTTTGTTGAAGTGTCATTTTTCAAACTTGCTTCAGGTAGCAGGAAATGGCTTATTTCCAGGAGAGCAAATGAGGGACATTGTCTGCACTTGAAGTATTTTTTGAATGTGCATTTCCAGTTTGTCTCAGTGCCATGAACAGGCGTGGTGTCCACCAGGAGCTATGAGGTGGAATTCTAACTAGGTTTGGGATTATTATTATTTTTTGGGTGGGGTGTATTTTTCAAACTTGGTTTAATGGTGGTTGTGATTGGTATAAAGTCAAGTGCTTTATTATTCTTAGGTACTGAAAAGGAACTATGAAATTCTTTCTATAATATATACATAGATGATCGGGCTGCGGAGCATAGATAACCCATAAACCAATAAATCAACCACTGTAAGACAGTGCAGTTTTGTCCTGACTCTGAATCTTGCCAATATTTAAACTCCTTCACAAATCCCACCATGAAACTTGTCTCTTTCTTTAACTTGCCATTTCTGTTTAATTATATTAAGGAAAGCAAAAAATGTCTCGCCATTGTTCACCCTGCCTTACAATTTCTTGCCGTCTATGTACCTAACTATTGAATGCCTTATCACAGTGGCTCACCCAACAATGTGTTCTACCTTTCATTGTCTTGTCCTAGTTTATCTTGTTTGTTTAATTTTTTGATTATCCCCCTCCCCCAAATAATGTCTTACGAACAATGTTCTAGAATTTGGATTTCCAACTTCCAAAATAACAATTAAATGCTGATTTGTCACTGGTTAAACGGAGCCCTTGCTTCATTTGTCCATTGTTAAAATAATAAGTTTAAACTTATCAACTAATGGCAGGAAGATTATTCTAATTCAAGCTATTCAAGAATACAAAACATAATTTGTATACTAAAGTCTTTATCAACTATCTTTTCTCTTTTGAAATTGAATGTATCTGAAGGAATCATAGGAGGATAGGATTAATGAGATTGTTGGACAGACAGCCGGCCATGGACTCGGGGGCCCATTCGCCATATTTTGGTGCAGTTACAAAGCTATGATTTGGATAGCACGGCCTACATCTTCTCCTTCATTGGGTAACACTTGGATGCAATAAACATGATACTTTTCATGAATAGTGCCAAGAATGTTTTATGATGAACTTGAACCAGCTTCTATTTTGTCAAATTTGCATGAAACTTGTAACCTTGACGAAAAGTCTTTGCAGCCCAAAGATGACCTTCAATTAAGCTGTTGTATCAAAATCTGGAAACTTTCATGCTTATTAGCAACCTATAGTTGCCTTAATTCTGGATTAGTTCCAGATAATTGGAAATTCACAAATACAGTAACAATTCATGATATTGTTGCTAACAGCAAATTAGCTCTTACAAAAATTCTTAAGGGGTTGACAGGAGATGCAGGAAGAAGAGATTGTTCCATGTTAGGGAAGTCCAGGACAAGGGGTCACAGACTTCTAAAGGGAAATTCCTTTAAAACCGAGATGAGAAGACTTTTTTCACACAGAGAGTGCGTGAATCTCTCTTCTGCCAGTCTGCTTGGTCCCTTCGTCCAAGTCAATATGAACCAACAAATAGAATTAATTTAGATTTCCAGAAGGTATTTGATAAGGTGCTACATGAAAGATTACAGAACCAGATAACAGTGCATAAGTGTCATATATTTGTGTAGATAGACCATTAGTTAACAAAGCAGGCAGTATGTGATGGAGTGTCAGAGAGTTATAGAGTGATACAGCGTGGAAAAAGGCCCTTCGGTCCAACTGGCCCACACTGGCCAACATGTCCCAGCTACACAAGTCCCACCTGCCCACATTTGGCCTACAGCCCTCCAAACCTGTCCTATCCATGTACCTGTAACTGTTTCTTAAATGTTGGGATAGTCCCCGCCTCAACTACCTCCTCTCACAGCTTGTTCCATACCCCCACCACCCTTTGTGTGAAAAGATTACCCCTCAGATTCATATTCAATCTTTTCCCCTTCACCACAAATCTGTGTCCTCCGATCCTCGATTCACCTACTGATGATTAGAACTGTGTTAGATCTGTGCTAATGCCTCCTCTATTTTTATTAATGACTTGGACAAAGGGATCAGGCACCTTATAGCCAATTTGCTGATGTTACAAAGGGTGAGCAATTTTTGAAATGGAGTATAATGTGGGAAAATGTAAGGTTTTTCACACTGCAAAAAAGAACGAGAAAGCCAATTGTTACTGAAATGAAATGAGGTTACAAAATGTTGTGATACAAAGGGATCTGGGGATCTGACGCAGGAAGCACAAAATGCTAACTTGTAATTAGGAAGGCTAATAGAAAATTGGCTTTAATTGCTTGGGGATTTTTGATGCAAGTTTATAAGACCACACACAAAGTCCTGCAAATGGTTTCAGTCCCCATCTTTAAGGAATGAATTACTGGCGCTTGAGGCAGTGCGGGCAAGGTTCACTGAATTGATTCCTGGAATAAAGGGATTAATGTATGAAGAGAGGTTGTGTAGTTGGGCCTAAAATCAGAGGAGTGTGGAAAATGAGAGCTGATCTTACTGAAGTATATAGGATTCAGTCCAGGATTGAGAGATTAGATGCTCACCGGTTGGGTTTTTTCCCATTGTCGTTATTTGTAATTTGGTGGGGAGGGGGGGTCTAAGTGGTTCCTCACTTCAGAAAGAGATGAATAGGACTTGCTTCCCTGAGGGTTATGACTTTTAATAAATTATCCTCTGCCAGAGATCTGTGGAGGCAGAGCATTAAATGTATTCAGCCATTTAAACTACGATGAGAGAGCAATAAAGTTTTGCAGCCATGATTGGAACAGAAATTATCTAACTGAATGTCAAAGCAGATTGAAGGAATGGTAGGCCTACTGCTTCTCCGGTTTCAGTTCTTGAGTCGACAAAGCCAACATTATAAATATAAGCAGGAGTATGCCATATGGCCCTTTGAGCCTGCTCCGTCATTTAGCAAGATTCACAGCCCTCTGAAGGGGAAAATGCATTTCATTGCAGTCCTTGCAAACAGACTGCTGCTCAGCCTGATACTATACCCCTTCTACATGTTCAGTTTAGTTTATTGTCACGTGTACCGAGGCACAGTGAAAAGCTTTTGTTGCGTGCTAACCAGTCAGCAGAAAGACCCATCCTGTCTCCACATCTCTCTGTTCATGTTTATCAGCTGGGTTAATTGTTGCATTGCACTAGCCTATTTTGTCATCTTATTCTTACTGTGAAGGCAGAGATTTGTTCTTGAAATGGAATTCCCACTGCCCTATAATTCATTAGTATACAGCCCCAATCAAGAAGGCACTCTTAATGACAACTCCATGAAACATCTCTTTTCGCAGCAAGACTGAGTTAGGAAATTACAGCCATCACTGTGCCCAGATATGTGTTGTTTTTTTTAATTGATATTAATGATGAAATTGCGGAAACAATCAATTGAAACGGGGAAAATCAAATCAATATTGAAGAGGAAATGTACAATAAAATATATATTGGTCAGCAGTGCTCTGTTTGGTAGTAAACAAGTGATTTTGATTGTATTTTGAGGCTGAATTTTAGTGGCAGACCAGTGCAGCTGCCTGTTGCTATGTCACTAATCTCCACTACTGACATCTGCACAACACACAGCAGGATCAGACATCCTGTCTCCATTGATAGCCGTGCATAAGTCCTAGAGGGTAAAGGAAAGGCGTAGTTACATCAAAAGGCATGTCAAACAATTTGCACAAAGACAGGGAGTGATTTTTTTTTTAATATCTAGAGAACAGATTTATGATTGTGTTACATGGAGTGGAAGAACTCTTCCTCTTTGTGTCCATTTTTTTCCTTTTTTTTTTAATGGACGACCAATAACTGCAGATATTATTGTTTTTGTGATTAAAAAAATATCTGACTTATAATTTTGTGCTCGTTTGCATTCTAGTTCATGTTTTTACAAAGGGCCTCAATAGAGCTGAAAGCAAGCATTATAAATATTTGCATGTTAAAACTCAATTATTTTGTCAAACATGCTTTTGAAGATGACGCACCTTTATACCCATGATTGAAAATCATTAAATTCTTGGCACTCTTACCCGCTGAGTTGTGATGTATACTGGGATATTTCATCTTCTCATAAATGACAGTGCCTTCAATGAACGAAAGAGTTACCACCTTTCTGAGATAGTTGATGATGCTGCTCTGTTTTGAATGGTCAGGTGCCAAAGATCCCCACAAGTTAGGTGAGCATGCTACTTTTATGTTGATGAACACTTTGTAATCCAACAGATCTATTCCCATGACCAAGCTCCAAAAACAATGCTGGCTTCTGAAGTCAGGCATCATGCAATGAGGCCTACCCATTACAACTGACTGAGTTAAGTAAAAGATCAGTCATTAAAAGACGGAATAAGCATAAGTGCTGGAATGGCTTGATCTTGTTCCTATTATCTTCTTTTTGATGATTAGAGTCTTTTTGAAGGATGTTGGTTGAGGCCTGGGGGAACAATGTTGACGTCAATTTGCCAATCTAGTTGAGAGGATTTTATGAATATAGCATAGTCCATTCTGATGCCTACTGTGGTCACCAAACACTCTTACCACAAGAGGCCAAATATTGTTCTGATGTATGCAAGACTATGTTGGATTTCATTATCCATGTGTGCCTTGCTGGGAAGTAACTTGCTCCAAAATTGTAAGATGTCATCAGTGTTTTGTCAAGTCGAGTTTATTATCATATGTGGGAGTACAATGTACAATGAAAATCTTGCTTGTTGCAACATCATAGACTTGGATGGCACACAAAACATAAATTACATAAGGCAGTGAAAAGAAAAATAAATTAGTGGAAAACATAATTTGTAAATAAGTTCATGGTAGTGCAAGAAATGGTTGGTTGCTGTGATAGGATTAGTGTTGTGTAGGTCAATTTGGGAACATAATAGTGGTAGGAAAGCAGCTGTTCCTGAACCTGGTGGTGTGTCTTTTTAGGCTATTGTACCTCCCAACCGATGGTAGCATTGGGAAGAGGGCATAGCCCAGATGGTGTGGATCCTTGATGATGGATGAAATGAAATGATTGAAATGAAATGAAATGAAATGAAAAAAATGAAAATGAAATGATTCAATTTATTGTCATTGTCAGTGTACAGTACAGAGACAACGAAATGCATTTTTAGCATCTCCCTTGAAAGGGAGACACAGGGCGTCGCGGTGTGCCCGCGCCTGCCGCCGTAACATTCCATTACAGGCAAAGGTGGGTGAAGTGTCTTGCCCAAGGACACAACGACAGTATGCACTCCAAGCGGGATTTGAACCGGCTACCCTCCGGTCGCCAGCCGAACTCTTAGCCCATTGTGCTATCTGTCGTCGCTGTCGCCGTCTTGAGTTAGCACTTTTATATAATGGTTTCAGTGATGGAGAGTGTTGTGCCATGATGGACTTGGCTGAGTCCATCACTCTTTGTAGCCTCTGTCACTGGGAATACCTGACTTTGGACATGAGGTAAAGAATAAGGTACCAAGTTTAATGAGGTCACCTGAAAGCTCATATTACCTTACCTACCATGATATTGCTTATGCAATCTGAATTACTTTGACTTGCTCTTCCTATTAATTCTATACTTGGCAATGTACCTTCTTATGCACAGACGTACAATTTGCTGTTCCTGGAAAAGCGTACATGGAATGGAATTTTCAACTCTAACACTGTGATCTCAAGCCTTGTTTGGTATACTGTGTCTGCTATTGGTCTTTTGTTGTGACACGAACAAAGATGCCAACACAGATGCTATTGCAATGTAGGAAAATGTTACATGAATGTACTAGATGATTGTAGCCGGAATACTTCCTAAAACTATCTGTGCATGTCTGAAGCAGGTGACTTTGGATGTCCATTCCTGTGCGTCCCAAGGTTTTGTTCAAATTCTACTCAAAACCTTAAGCAGAAATTGGCTATATTTAAGAGGGAGTTAGATGTGGCCCTTGTGGCTAAAGGGATCGGGGTATGGAGAGAAGGCAGGTACAGGATACTGAGTTGGATGATCAGCCATGATCATATTGAATGGCGGTGCAGGCTCGAATGGCCGAATGGCCTACTTCTGCACCAATTTTCTATGTTTCTAAATACCAGGGAAGAATGGAGGGAATGCTTCATTATTGTAAGTGTACCTTTCCTGTAGCATGTTAACCTGAAGCTTCACCTGCTCTCAGGTGGAAGTAAACCATGACACTATTTCAAGAAGAACATACAAATCCTCCCTTGTGTCTTGCTCAATAATTATTCTCCATTTAACGTCACTGAAAACAGATTATCTGATCATTGTCAAGTTGTTGTTTGTGGGAGTTTGTTTTGTGCAAATTGCCCTGTTTCCAACTTCACAGCAATTATCGCACTTCAAAAGTACTTTTTGTTGGATGTCGTAATCTCTGAGATGTCCTGAAAGGGCCATCAATAACACTATAAATCTAAGCTCTATTTTCTTATCTACTCAGGAATTGTATGATATGAATTATTCTTTTTCTCATTGGCCAATTTAAAATGGGATGAATTAAAGTGCAATTTGATTCAATTTTATATGGGCATATTTTTTATTACTTTTCCTTTTTAAAACTTCAATAGACTGCAAAACGTTAATGAACAGGACAATATTTTGTTTCTCTTTCTGCCTGAAAGTGTGGCTTTAAGTATTCCTCTTGCTGTTGATTACTTCAATTATCCCAGTTGTCAAGTGGCTTTGTTAGAAATGTTCTCTATGAGTATTTGCTGCCCTTCATTGGTAAAACAGTATTTTAAATTCATCTGAAAGAGAGTTCATAATTTAGTCAAGTCAAGAGAGTTTATTGTCATGTGTCCCAGATAGGACAATGAAATTCTTGTTTTGCACAACAGAATATTGTAGGCATGAATACAGAACATATCAGTGTGTCCATATACCATCATATAAATATATACATACATCAATAAATAAGCAGATAAAGTGCAAATAAACAGATAATGGTCTATTAATGTTCAGAGATTTGTTTCAGTTGAGTTTAATAGCCTGATGGCTGTGGAGAAGTAGCTATTTCTGAACCTGGACATTGCAATCTTCAGGCTCCTGTACCTTCCACCTGAAGCGGGGAGATTAGTGTGTGGCCAGGATGGTGTGGGTCCTTGATGATGCTGCCAGCCTTTTTGAGGCAACGACTACGATAGATCCCCTCGATGGTAGGGAGGTCAGAGCCGATGATAGACTGGGCAGTGTTTACTACCTTCTGTAGTCTTTTCCACTCCTGGACGCTCAAGTTGCCGAACCAAGCCGCGATGCAACCGGTCAGCATGCTCTCTACTGTACACCTGTAGAAGTTAGAGAGAGTCCTCCTTGACATACCGACCCTCCGTAATCTTCTCAGGAAGTAGAGTCGCTGATGTGCTTTCTTAATAATTGCATCAGTGTTCTCGGACCAGGAGAGATCTTCAGAAATATGCACGCCCAGGAATTTGAGCTCTTGACCCTCTCCACCATCGACCCGTTGATATAAACGGGACTGTGGGTCCCTATCCTACCCCTTCCAAAGTCCACAATCAGTTCCTTGGTTTTGCTGGTGTTGAGGGCCAGGTTATTGTGCTGGCACCATTTTGTTAGTCGGTCGATCTCACTTCTATACTGTAACTCGTCCCCATCAGTGATACGTCCCACAATAGTGGTGTCGTCAGCGAACTTGATGACGGCTACGCAGTCATGAGTATAGAGTGAGTACAGCAAGGGGCTGAGCACGCAGCCTTTTTGCAGAGGGATGCGCAGAGACCTGCAATACTGCAACCAGTTAAATTGTCTTGAACTTTCTGAACAGACTGGTTTCTTTAAATTTGGGTTTATAATCCCTCTGCCAAATGTTATACTTTTGAAGGAATTGGTCTGGCACTGTCCAAGTGAATGGCTTAATAAGTGTTACAGACAACTATTGTCAGTACTTGGTCAGTCCACCAAGGGTTAAGATGGGGATAGAAAAGTGAAAGGATGCCATTATTTATATTGCATTGTGGCTTCAATTCACACATGCATTGTTTCAGTAAATGCCGGTCTGAGTATTTTTCTGAATCACCTTGTTTGATCATTTTTTAAATTTATTTTTGTCATCTATTATCAGAGTATGAATTGTGAATGTAAATTTAAATTTGTGGATTAAGATTTCTTCCAATTAATAAACCATGCAATTTGCATTACATCTTTCATCAGAAACTGAAGCACCTGGAATATCTTTCAAGTAATTTCAAAGAATAATTGCCGCTATAATGCAGAACGCGCGCATTTAATTTGCTTTCAGCAAGTTTCCATATTCTGCAGTGATAGTAACCAGATAATCTCCCTTGAAGAGCGACATGTGTTTAATGCGTTTTGTGTTTAATTTTGAGTAATTAGTATTGACTAGCAAACAATGTATAAATATAATTCCTGTCCCACTATCTCTCGATGCACCGCTTACCACAATACCTTCTCCAAAATTCTGTCCAGGACCTTTTAATATCCACCTGAGAGAGAAGGTGGTGGTTCATTTTCAACCAAAAGACAGCATTGCTGACAATAGCAACTGGTAATATGGAGCAAGAATACAAGCTCCAATTTGGATGTTCCAATTTCTGTAATGAGACTTGCAATCCAGATGCTTGTGTATGAGATAATTCATTTGATGCTCTTTAAACATGATTTTGCTGCAGAACTCTATACCACAGACTCTACTTCAGGGTTGAAGTGTTTAGTATGCTTGGTCTCTTATATTTTGTGTTGAGTGTATTCTATAACTATTATTAGTAAAGCCATTTCTAGTCTTTTCCCCCCAATTTGCTTAAGTTGTGTATCTGTCAATTTATCACAGTTGAAGAGATCAGAAGCCTTCGAGAGGCTTGATTGTCGCCTAATGCATGCACAATACACATCAGCCATATTATGACAATCTGCTGCTTAATGTACTGCAATACACTGCAAGGTTACCTGGATAGTACCTCTTGTCTGTGACACAACACCCAAGCGCAGCTGTTCAACATTGCCTCTCGCTTCTGCTCCTGTGTGTTGAACATTGCCGTGAATTCGCAAAATATCCTGGGTGAGAAACTTCCGAATCCTTACGAATCATTGTGACACAGAGTAGCAGTTCAAAGAAATGACCTACCACCATGCACGGGGAAACACATGCAGTCTTGCCGACAGTACCCACAACCCAAGAATATAATTTCACAAATTATACAGTTCCCCCTTCATTGTATTGACTGAAAACTCCATTATAACATATTATTAGCAATCTGTAGAACAAGTTAGTTTTGCCTCTTTTTAATCTTAGTACAGGTAGTTGCATTCAGTGGAATGTGAAGCATCCCTTTGACTTCAGGATTGTTTATTGTGCAGCAGAATACAGTGGAGATTACATTATGAGTAGCTGTGACTCAATTTCGACATCCATGAGGTGTGAAACCTATTCTAGCACTTTTGCTTTCAATTGCACATACTCAATTTCACCATGCAAGTTGAATCCAATAATCCTTTCTTGTCTCTACCTTTAAAAATCTATGTATTTCCTGAAGAAAGGTCTGCATTTATGCAAAACCTCTCCTTATTCCTTTTGGTCATTGGGATTAATATTTTGTATGAAAGACATAAATAAAGAAATAGCATTGATGATCCCTGTAATATTAACACAATGTATGATATTAATTGTTTTTAATTGTATAAAATGATGACTGGCATAGATCGGGTAGTCAGCAAAAACCTTTCTCCCAGGGTGGAAATGTCCAGCACAAGGCATAGCTATCAGGTGAGAGAGGGAAAGTTTTTTCTTTTCACAGAGTAGTGAGGGCCTGGTACACACACGCATTGCTAGGGGTGGTGGTGGAGGCAGATACGATAGTGGTGTGTAAGAGGTTTTTAGATAGGCATATGGATCATGTACAGGCAGATGAGATCAGTTTACTTGGCATCATGTTCAGCGCAAACATTGTGGCCGAAGGGCCTGTTCCTATGCTGTATTGTTCCATATGCAGATTTGGCATGCCAGTCACTATTTCAGAATATCTCTCCTATTAACAGTGCACATTGACCTTGATGAAATACACTACAGTATTTATTGCCAACAAAATCCACCATTAACAATTATAATCTACAACTGTAATCATTAAACTCTAAACTCTGCCCTCAATGCTCTCTGAGACATTCAAGCAGTGCATAACAGTATGATGACTTGTTAGCACATGCTACTAAACAGTTTAATGATTACAATAAAATCATGTGTATATGTTGATTTTTCTTGGTGTTTTATTACGAGTATGAAGATGGTGGTGGCCATCTTTACCAAAATTGCAGGTCACAATATTAAATGGAGTGGCACTTAAGCTGTCATATTATTTTGAATGCGAGACTCTTCACCTACCCAGACTTGGACTGGCTTTTCCCTTCTATCAGTTGGACTGAACTCTCCACGCCCAAATGCTTCCATCCCTGTTGTCAAGCCACTTTCCTATGCTGTGTGACCACCCTCTCCATTCCCATTGCCTTAATCATGAAGGTCCATTGGACATATCTGCTCTGCCAATATTCTCTGACTGCAGTTAAGGGTGCATGTTTAAAACTTTGTTTTCAAGATATTTATACATTCATTTTTTAGGTTGCATTCAGTGTGATCTGTATTTCCCAAAAAGTCGATTAAATTATTGTATAATTGTATTTATGTACTTGAATAGGTTGAGGGTCCCAATTTCTGTGTGTCACTCCATTGAGATCCAACAGAGGATTAGCCAATGGATAGTCTATGTGCTGATAAACTAACTTGCCCATCCTTTTGCATTGCTGCTGGTTAGAAGTGCAGAATGAATGTGCATGTTTGTTGCTAGCTTGTGTGCCGAAGTAAATCTTTAATTAACTAAATATATTTGGAATTTAAAACAGTGTCAGTAATAATGGCAGAAAAAATTAATGTCGTAAAAATACATCTGGTTCACTGATGACCTTAGATGAAGGATATTTTCTATCGTTATCCATTTTGACCTATGCGGGTGATTCCCACTGCTCTCTGAAGTAGCTCAAAGTTGCTCTGAAGGGACATTTAGGCACAAATGCATGATTAAAATGTAATTCCTGTTTCAATTGCATTATCGATCATGTTTGTTAAATCTGGGCCTTGGAAATATTTGCAGGATTATGGTGCACAGAATCAAAACAACATTGTGCAATTATACAATGGTAAATATAATTGTAATGCCTCTAAGGATGGAAAAATCTTGTGATGTATAGTTGATGCAAGTTACATTTACAGCGTCCACGACAATGATGATTTTCACCTTTATTAATGACTAAAATATAACCTTCCGATCAATGACAAGTGTACAGCTTGGGATAAAATCCCAACTCAACATTGATCCTGCCACCAAATACGGTTTACCATTGGAGTTAAGTAGTCTATTGTAGTATTATGCTTTTTGCAGTCATGGCTGATACCTACATGTTTTATATGGATGTCTACCCTGCTGTCAGAAGTACTGCTGTAAGCATGAGAATGTGAAATGAGCAGTAAAACATCACAATGAAACTGTGACTACAAGCAAATTACCGTCAATCAACAGTTGTCATGTGATGGACAGTAACATGATAAATTGCGCTGCTATTCGTGGCAGCCAAATACAAGAACTGTTTGTTTCATAAAAGGCCAAACAATTTATTATTTTGCAACAGCTGTAAGAACGTGTTATCTTGACACATTTGAAGAACTGGTCTGGGAACTACATTAGTTAACTCTGCTTTATCTTGTCCAGGTGGCATTTTAAAGCATGTTCATCTCCAGCTTTGTCAGAATGAAAGTTTGCTTCAATAACCCATGTTGTCTTTAAGTTATTTTACCTGAAGATTGACTATAGCTCTGTAGTCCCGGACAACGTTACAGCTGATTCAAATCGGCCATCTCTACACATTTTTCACATGGACTGATTGACAGTGACAGAACTCAGCAATGGATGTCGGGGATCATTTTACCCATGTTCCTGTTGAGACGTGGAGGTCAGATGTAGCATTTATGAGAACATCCAGGGTGACTGAACCAGCTTCAACTATTCTGTAGAAAGGAACTGCAGATGCTGGTTTATACTGTGAAGATAGACACAAAGGGCTGGGGTAACTCAGACTCTCGGGAGAAAAAGGATGGGTGACTTTTCTGGTCGGGACCCTTCTTAGGACTTCCAGTGCTGTCTGACCCGCTGAGTTACTCCAGCGCTTTGTGTCTATCCTCAAAATTCATCTCATCTGTACACTTACAGATCCTGTTGTACCACGTGTTCGCTATTATCCTGCACATTGCAGCATCTTAATTTCAATAATGTTTGTTTTCAGTTTACAAATATTGTCAAGCCTAGTGATTGTGAACAATTCTATTTGCTACATTTGTTACATTTTGTTGCAAAGGAATGCCACCTCAGCTTAGTCAAAAGATGTTTGTAATGAAGTATTTACATTTTGCACAGATTTCTTATTTGTGAAGTGCAGATTTTGCGACAGGTTTCAACTGATCAGTTGTTAGTAACCTAAATCATATTGAACTTGATATTTTACTGAAACTTGCAAATTGAAGTTATTGCGCTCATCGTCGAGAGCGTTTTATTGTTATATGTATTGAAATGAAACAATGAAATTGTGTGATTGCAATATAGTGTTGTCAATCTTACTAAATCGTGATGCCGTTTAAAGGGATTATGGGCAGGACAGATTTTTTTCCCCCTATCCAAATGTCCCACCAGTAGTCACTAATACAAGCTAGAATTTGGTATCACAAGTGCTGAAAGATTTCTTGCTTTCTGAAATAGAGTTCTAAAATTTACACACACATTTGCTCTCTCAGTTCACGTACAAATTTAAAGACATTTTAGTAAGGGGCTTGAAGGCAGTTGATGGAGACAGCTGAGTGGGGTTAGGTGACGGTAAGTGAGTGGAAGTTAAACTGATTTTAAGTTGAAACTTGAGTTTCCTGTTAAAATTAATTGCAATTAATGTTGCATTTTCAGTTCAGTTTAGTTTAGTTTACTGTCACGTGTACCAAGCTATTGTTGTGTGCTGTTCAGTCAGCAAAAATACATGATTACAGTTAACCCATTACAGTGTCTAAGGGAATAACGTTTAGTGCAAGATTAAGCCAGCAAAGACCCATCAAGGATAGTCCGAAGGTCACCAATGAGGTAGATAGTAGTTCAGGACTGCACGCTGGTTGTGGTAGGATGATTCAGTTGCCTGATAACAACTGGGAAGAAACTGCCTGAATCTGGAGGTGTGCATTTTCACACTTCTGTACCTTTTGCCCGATGCGAGAGGGGAGAGGAGGGGGTGGCCAGGGTGTGACTTGTCCTGTGCTATGCTGCTGGACTTGCCGAGGCAGCGTGAGGTATAAATGGAGTCAATAGAAGGGTTTAGGCCGCGTCCACAATTTGCTGCAATTTCTTGCAGTCCTGGATGGAGCTGTTCACAAACTAAGCTGTGATGCATCCTGATAAAATGCTTAAGAAAGAACTGCAGATGCTAGAAAAATCGAAGGTAGCCAAAAATGCTGGAGAAACTCAGCGGGTGAGGCAGCATCTATGGAGCGAAGGAATAGGTGACGTTTCGGGTCAAGACCCTTCTTCAGTCTAAAGAAGGGTCCCGTCCAGAAACGTCACCTATTCCTTCGCTCCATTGATGCTGATGAAATGCTTTCTAATAGTACATCTGTAGAAGTTAGTGAGAGATGTAGGGGACATGTTGAACTTCCTAAGCCTTCGAAGGAAGTAGAGGCTTTGGTGTGCTTTCTTGGTCGTTGCTTCAATATGGGTGGTCCATGATAAGTTGTTGGTGATGTAACTTCCAATATTTCAAATAAAGGCATTTCCTATATTTCCAAAATTTTAAATTTAAGATGATCGTGAAATGGTCAGTAGACTGGAAGATGTCTCTATGTTGAGAACAAAAACAAAAGTCCTGAAATGTTTCATAAATGCTACTGAATAAAATTTGGCACGGGTGATGAAGGCAGGTTAGAGGTAGATCTTGTATTTACCTCTTACACGGGTATACTGGTGGGGATGTTTCAATGGGAATTTCACAGCTTGGGACTGGGATGCTGTACTTTAGAGCAAAATAAACCAATGTTCAAGATGTGTGATGAAACCAATGTCCAAGATTACTGAGGTGATGAAATCGCCAATCAGGGTGAGTTTAAAACTGAGAAAGTAATATTGCAGCTGTATAACATTTTGGTTAAATGACATTTGAAGTATTGTATGCAATTCTGGCCACTGCATTACAGGAAGGAGTGGAGGCTTTGGAAAAAGTGCAGAAGAGGTTCATCAGGGGTTGTTTTGATAAGGGGGTATGAGCTAAAAGGAGAGACTGGGCAAACCTGGATTTTTTTTTTTCTGGAGCATCGGAACAGGATGGGCGGGTGGCACCGTGATAGGCAGCCATGCCAACATCCTGTCTTGTCCCTTTTTTCTTTGTTGCTTTTAGTCTGTTTTATTTGTATGTTTTAGTTTTTGTATTATGTGAGGGGATGGGGGAAACTTTTTAATCTCTTCCCCCGACAGAGATGCGACTTTTCACGTGTCGTATCTTCATCCGCAATGTGGCCTAACATTGTGGAGCTGGCGGCCCCTTGGTTAGGGACCGTCTTCGGGAACTCCAGTGCGGGGGCTTCGATAGTCCCGACTGTGGATGTTTCAATCGCCCCGACCGCAGGAGAAAAGGAGGAAGAAGGTAAAAGTTGTTCGCCTTCCATCACAGTGAGCAGTGCGATGTCACTGAAAGCAAGATGGATGCTGCCTGCGCTGATGGGGACTCGGAGGGATTGCCGTGAATGCGGTGGTCTCGGTGTTGTGGGAATGTCGTGACACGGGAGCGTCCTGGAGTCTGATGTGAGTGCGGACGGCTCTCTGACTGTTCGGGCAGACAGGGATTGCAGAGAGAGCGACAAGTGGTGGGTGCAACTCTGGTCACATCACGGTGGAGCGAGTGTGTGGCCCGGACATTGAACTGATGGCTGTGTGCCGAGGGATTCTCACATGCCGCTGTGGTGGCTGTTTATGTTTGATTTTTATGTAATTTTGTATCTTGTTGCTTTTGTTTTTGCTATGACTATGGTAAAACCAAATGTCACTGTACCTCGGGGTACACGTGACAATAAAGAGCTATTGGACTATTGAGAGTCGACCTGATAGAATAATATGAAATAATGAGAAACAAAGATAGGGGAGATGGTGAGTTTGTGTTTTACCCTGCCAGGTTGTAAATGTAAAATAAGGACATAGTTTTATGAGATGGGGAATGTTTAACGAACATTAAAAGGCAAGTTTTTTAAAAGTTTATTTTTAGTGGTAGGTGCCTGGAACATAAACTCTGGAGAAGTGATGGAAGCAGCTACAATTGCAATGTTTAATAGGCATTTGGACGTATGAACTGGCAGGCAATGGAGAGATGAAGATCATGTCCGGGCAAAATGGCCAGCGCTGACATCATGGGCCAAAGAGCCGTACTGTTCTTTGTTGTACAATGCCAATTATTTTGTCGGGAACCAGAGCTTTTTGTTCACTTATGTGATTGTTCCTTTTTGGTGAGTGCTTCCCCTTTTGTTAGCAGAAGTAGGATTTTGTTACCTTTTTTTTAAAAGCCTGCATAGGCTTTTGCTATTTGTCCAACTGGTGATATCAGCAACCACAGGAGATGTAACACCTGCTGTCCCTATACCTCCTCCCTCTCCTCCATCCAAGGACCCCAGCTGTCCTTCCAGGTGAGATATGGGTTTCTGGGCACCTCGTCTAACCTCAGCTACTGCATTCAATGTTCTCACTGTGGCTTCCTGTACAGTGGCATGATCAAATACAGACTCGACAAATGTTTCGCCGAACAGTTACGCTTGGTCTACAGTGGCCTGCAGGATCTCCTAGTTGCTAATCATATTAACACCTCTTCCTATTCCTGTCTTGGGCCGCCTCCTTTGCCAGAGTGAGGCCACATGCAAACTAGAGAAATAACACCTCATATTTCACTTGGGTAGATTACAACCCAACAGTATTCAACGGTATTGAATTCTCCAATTCTAGGTAACTACGTCATCCTCCCTTCATATATGTTCCCTTCTTCCCACACGCCTTCTTCCCACCTGGATACATTCCTCTTTCTCCCCTCCCCTCCATCCACATTCCTTTCTCTAACCAGTATTCACAACTCTTCAATCCTTGGTCTCGCCTCTTCTGTCTTTTCATCTATGGCCTTTATCCAACCATTTGGCGATCAAAATCTCCTTGCCTGTATCAACCTATTTTACCTGTCAGACCTTGTCCTGCCCCTCCTCTGTTCCAGCTTTCTCTTTTACCCGTTTTCCCTCTTTCCCGACCCATCACCTCCCTCCCAAACAAATATCAGTCGGAAGAAGGGTCATGACCCTAAAAAGTCACCTATCCATGTTCTCCAGAGATGCGGCCTGACTGGCTGAGTTACTCCAGCACTTTGTCTCTTCTGGTGATATCAGCAACCAGTTGTGTGATTCAGCTCCTCTTAAAAACGATAGTGTTTACAAATATGGATCGTAGTAATATTTAATCTAATTCCAAAGGCCTACAATATAAATTGGCTATATCATTTCTTAACCAAGAATGGACTTGGTCTAAGGATCATTGAGTGACTGACTGAGGCATCCTGTGAGATTTTAACAACTGCTGAAATTGATGTTTCTCACCAGAAGAATTGTGGTCTGATGATGAATGTGTTTGGTTTGGTTTAGAGATGCAGTATAAAAACAATATTAAAAAGGTGTAACTTTTAAAAGAATTACTTTTTTTTTAAAGATCAGAAAATGAAATGGGGAGGGCAATGACTAAATTGTTGAGGAACTTGGAATCAAACTAAGGAATATGAATCCTTGCCCCCTGGAGCTTCTACCTTTGAGGAATTGGATGACGGGATGAGAGCCATGTTTGAATTGGCTGTAGTTTGAGGAGGCGTCAGTGTTGATCCAGGCAATATTAAAGATGCAAATAATGATTTCCGCAGTTACGTGCTCCAGAACCAGGTGTTTTTTTATGACTACTCGGGCTCAAAGGTGCACGTACAAGCTTTCGTTTAAAAAATGCCCGAGGAGCGCACTGCTCGGTTCGGCCTGCAGGGGCAGTAGGCGACTGCTTTAGCAGCTCCCGGGGACCGGGTGATTTTAGTTAAACACTGCCATGCCTTGCAGCACTGCCCGGCTAGTCTTTGCAGATATCTCGTCTATCCATGTTCACCAGTGATGCTGCCTGACATGCTGAGTTACTCCAGCTCTTCGAGTCCTTTCCGGCTAGTCTTCATTCTGATAATTAAAAAAAAAGAAATCGATGATTGATAAACATGAATGTATTTGTCTTTGAAATGTGACACGAGCGAGGTTGCAATCTAAACTGCCGCTGAATTATTTTTTGAGTTTGATTTCTAACCGGAGAGATTAGCTAACTTTGCAACTGCCACATGAGTAGGTGGAGTGGAGAAGGTGTGGTTCCCCCCCTACAGTGTGGACATGACTGATTGTTTTAGTGCAGGCAGCTGTACTACAGCCTAGCTCCTCCCCTCTGCTCCCAGCTGTCTGGATCTTTGGTCTGGAGTTGTGTGCGAGCTGCTCGGCACCGCCAGAGTAGGGAGTTCGCCACCGAGGTTGGAGTGCGCTTGGTGCGCTCGCAACATCAGTCTCATTTAGAGGGCGTCAAGTATGGTTGCCTACGATGAGATACAAAACTTTTTGCCCACTAAGAGGACTATCACCGTGGTAGACGTTCAGTCACAAGTATTCCACGCTAAAGAATTGGAGGTAAGATTTATTGTAACTTTATGAAATACTGTTTGCTTTGTTCAGGATGTGGAGTGGAATTGCGTGTGTCCTAGAATGATCAGCAAGGTTTAAAAGAGCCATACAACTTTTTGTTCCGCTGAGTTACTCCAGCATTTTGTGTCTATCCTCGGTTTAAATCAGCATATGCAGTTCCTTCCAACACAACTTTTTTTATTTTCAGTCACGCAAAGTCACTAGATTTTGGTTGCAGTGTAATCGGATACTGCTGGAAGTAGTTGCCGGGAGGCTTAGTGTTTGGGCAGTTGCGCTGAAAGATCAGATGTACTTTGTCAGCCTTGAAAAGGTTAGTCGACACCATAACTAAATAAAGGTGCAACTGGCGTGGTTTGTTGGTTCAAACCAGTGTACAATTGGAACACTGTTATCTTGCCAGTAGCGATAAGGCATTGCAGAACTTTATTGCATGTGCAAAATGCTTATGCACGTTTCTGGTTGCCAGCGGAATGTCAATGACACCATACCTGATACAATTTGGAGTTTAGAATAATCCATGTCCATCTGTTTTTTACTAAATCAGAAAAGAAAAAATGCCTGAAAGCTTCTGTCCAACACAACATGCAACCTTAAACCAATATTCGACATTTTTGAAGCCAGTTCAAAGTCTTTAAACTAGCCAACACATTAGTTGTACCTTCTTATTCCTTAATCCCTGGCCAAAATATTTTTCATTCTGTTTGAGAATGCATAATTGGAGAGGAGTATTTTAGCAATCTGCTTTATGCAAACATTTGGAAGTTAATTTTAGTTTGAACCAGTTTATATAACTGACAAAATTGTAATGAGACATTCCTTGATAATACAGTGCACTCCATAATGTTTGGGACAAAGACCCATCATTTATTTATTTTGCCTCCACAATTTGAGAATTGTAATAGGAAAAAAATCACATGTGGTTAAAGTGCACTTTGTCAGATTTTATTAAAGGCCATTTTCATACATTTTGGTTTCACCATGTAGAAATTACAGATGTGTTTTTACATAGTTCTCCCCATTTCAGGGCACCATAATGTTTGGGACCCATGGCTTCACAGGCGTTTGTAATTGCTCAGGTGTGGTTAATTGCCTCCTTGGTATATGTAGGTATAAGAGAGCTCTCAGCATCTAATATTTCCTCCAGTCTTTCCATCACCTTTGGAAACTTTTATTGCTGTTTATCAACATCAAGTCAAGAGAGTTTATTGTCATGTGTCCCAGATGGGACAATGAAATTCTTGCTTGAAGACCAAAACATGAGGACCAAAGTTGTGCCAATGAAAGTCAAAGAAGCTATTATGAGACTGTGAAACAAGAATAAAATTGTTAGAGACAAACCTTAGGCTTACCAAAATCAACCATTTGGAACATCATTAAGAAGAAAGAGAGCATTGGTGAGGGACTGGCAAGCCAAAAAAGACTTCCACAGCTAATAACAGAAAAATTCTCTTGATAATAAAGAAATATCACAAACACCTTTCTGACAGATCAGAAACACTCTTCGGGACTCGGGTGTGGATTTGTCAATGACCACTGTCCGCAGAAGACTTCATGAACAGAAATACAGAGGCTACACAGCAAGATGCAAACCACTGGTTAGCCGAAAAAATAGCATGTCTAGGTTACAGTTTGCCAAGAAGTACTTAAAAGAGCAATCACAGTTCTGAAAAAAGGTCTTGTAGAAAGATGAGACGAAGATTAACTTGTATCAGAGTGAAGATAAGAGCAAAGTATGGAGGGGAGAGGAACTGCCCAAGATCCAAAGCATACCACCTCATCTGTGAAACATGGGAGTGGGGGTGTTATGGCCTGGTCATGTATGGCTGCTGAAGGTACTGGCTCGCATATCTTCATTGATCATACAACTACTGGTGAATTCTGAAGTGTATAGACACCTTACCTGCTCAAGTTCAACCAAATGCCTCAAAACTCATTGGCTGACGGTTCATTCTACAGAAAGACAATGATCCCAAACATACTGCTAAAGCAACAAAGGAGTTTTTCAAAGCTAGTAAAATAGTCAATTCTTGAGTGGCCAAGTCAATCACCTGATCTGAACCCAATTGAGCATGCCTTTTATATGCAGAAGAGAAATCTGAAGGGGACTAGCCCTCAAAACAAGCATAAGCTAAAGATGGCTGCAATACATGCCTGGCAGAGCATCACCAGAGAAGACACCCAGCAACTGGTGATGTCCATGAATCACAGACTTTAAGCAGTCATTGCTTGCAAAGGATATGCAACAAAATGCTAAACACGACTACTTTCATTTACATGACATTGCTGTGTCCTAAACATTGTGGTGCTGTGAAATGGGGGGGACACTATGTATAAACACTGCTGTAATTTCTACATGGTGAAACTAAAATGTATAAAAATGGCCTTTATTAAAATCTTTAATTTTTCATTCCCTTTCTTGCATTCCCACTTTGCTACTCACTTTTTTTTCTGATGTTTATGGAATCATCCATCATGACGAAGCCAGTGAAAAAGAACTGTTCAATCTACCCTCAGTATTGATCTGTCTCTCTACTAGTCTGCATCCATATCCATCTACTTCCCACCAGTTGTGCAGTTCAGCGGTTATTACGTTATGGGTGGCAAAAAATATCCTCATCTCGTCTCCAGTCCTATTAGTTTTCATGTTAAGAGAATGAAATACTTTCTAATTACCTTTACTTATTTCATACCTTGAGTCTCTTTATCTCCTCTTTCCCCCCCTTCTTTGGCTGCTCTGTTTCTTAGTAGCTACAGAAACTCTTCAGCTCTCAGCTTTCTGGAGTATTTGCTCTGATAGTTATGATAGGTGGTTTTAAAAAAATGCTTTCCTCGTTTTATCCTTGGGGGAAAAAATGCACCGCATCTTTCTGACTAATTGACCAGACTTAAAAGTTATGAGTAAAGACTGAGGAAACTTGCATCAAACTAAAATCCATGGTATAGTTTTGTTTGCTCATATTCTGGCTGTCTTTTAGTTAGCAGGCTAAAGTCACCATATTACAGTTTGCATGAAGGCAGCAATGCTAATAAAAAGTGACACACAAGGACCACGTTACCATGAGATCCTCATAAGTTGATGGCATGGCAGGTGACACTTGGTGAAAATGAAAAATATTTCATATAAAATCTAGTAGGCATTAGAATAAGAAAATGGTCTACCAAATGGGATTTCTCAAATGTACAGTTTTGCAATTGACTACTAAAATGGGTGTATGCCTGGATGAGAAAAGTTTTCAACTTCAATCGGTGTTACAGTAGGATTTCCTGGTCACAGCACACAAGACCCAGGGGTCACCATAGTTTCAGCTAGAATAGCAGCAGGAACACCACAAATCCCCATGCTTTTCAACTGAACCAACTCATCATCCAGTGAGCTATTGGTTATGTAAAGTGTGAGTCATTTTATTTCCTTATCCCAAGGTATGCTGTATGCATAAACGTTCTTAAAAAAAGCTCAAGTTATTGCCAATGGGGGGGAAATAGCCCATTTTTCATTTCTTAGGATTATGGTGTTGAATGTTCGACCATGTCTTAGTTTCTTCACTACTAATTAAATAGACCTTTTTGGGAAACATTTTGTCCTGGGAAAGGGTTGGAAATTATTATTTCTGTAATAGGGCTGAGAATGGTTCCAGATTAGGTGTTAAGATGTAATCAGTGGAACTATTTTACAAAAAAAAGGAGTAACCTGCAAATTGCCATTTGGTTTAAATTGGAGCAGATGACAATTGCACTTAATTGTTCGAGAAAATGTAGTTTACAATGTAGTTTACAAACTGCTACTCTTCTAATGGACGTTAGATCACCCACATTAATTTAATGCGCTTTCACACACAAAGCACAGCTATTTAAGCTATTTAAATGTAATTGTTCAGGATTAATGCATAACAAATGGACTAAGGGATTGAAAGCAATCAATGCAGTAGAAAGGCCAGGGATTGACTTTTGAAACCCCCAAATTGTTTGGACTATGAAACTAGGGCGAGAAGTGGTTAAATTTGGAGAAGGTAGCAGAGATTTGCAATTGGAAGTACAAAATGTGCCAATGCAGTACAAAGGCAAAGTAAATTTAATACCATGTATAAAGTGCTCAGCAAGGAAAGAAATGGGTGGAAAGCCGTATCAACATAGCCTTGTTTTAAAAGAATGAAGAATAACATTTTTTCTTAATGTTGTAGTGGCGATAAAGTTGGCTCTGGTAACATGATCATTGTTAGAAATTAATAGTCCAGAAAAGTAGACAAGTATGAGAGTTTAAAAACCTTTTGTGTCAATTTGAGAATTTGAATTCATTTCAGTGCATTGATAAAGTTTGAATAATGTTTGTGCAGTTTTCCTGTAACTTTTTGAGTGGACAGTCTTTATCCAGCCTGTCCCTCGTGCGATGCTAGTCATACACAGAAGTGGGCAGTAGAATGGTACATCAACTAGAGCTGATGTGTGTTCAATCCTGACTCTGCTATCTGATGGTTTACACTTTCTTCCTGTGACCACGTTTCCTCCCATATCCAAACACATGCAATGACGTTAATTGGAACCCCTTGTGGGTGGTGGAGCTGATGAGAACATGGGAAAATTAACGGGGGAGGGAGGTGTGTAATTATATCGTGGGCTGGATGATCTTCTGTGTAAAGACATATGGCTGACTCCTAAACACCCTTGAGTTTGCTAACTCAAGAACTGCAAGAAGACAGCCCACGATCACCGTACCAAGGCAACCTACAGTATAATCTGACTGAGCATTTAAATCAAATTATCTTGTCACTGGAGTGCATGGGAAGGATTCAAGCAAGACCTGATGAATGAGTAATGAAACAATTTTTGTTAATACGACTTAAATTAAAAACACATGTTGGGAGTTTATCATTGGAAATGGGGAAACGGGAATATCACTTCCCTGGGCAGGGAATGAAAGACCACTGGTCATGTATCATGAAGTTCTTGATGTACAGGATCAACTAATAGTTTCACTCAAGAAAGATACAAAATAATGATGTAACTCAGCAGGACATCTCTGGAGAGAAGCAGTGGGTGACATTTCAGGTTGAGGCCCTTCAGACTCCCCTCCAGAGATGCTCCCTGTCCTGCTGAGTTACATCAACATTTCAACAGCATCTGCAGTTCCTTCCTCCACAAATAGTTTAATTTTCCAAGAAGGATTCAAATTTTATGAAAAATCCCCAGTGTGTTATTCTAGGAAATGGTGTTGGGAGATTTGGTATCTTTCCCACTGTTCCCACTGATCATGTTTAACTATCTCTGGTAGTTGACACATTACTAGACATAGCAATTCATTTAAAATAATCTTATTTCTTCACCAAAAACTGAAGATAATATTTGGTTGGATTGTTCTTGCTACAGGATACACATGTTAGAAATTCCCATAACATCCTTTGCAAAGTTTACTGTTTCACTTTGTTGAGCTTCCTGTGCAGTCAAATCAGTTTCATTTAGACGTAATATTTACTCCTGATGCCGTTTCGGGGAAATAGTGTGAATACATGGATAGATCTTACGCGACCAATGCAAAATATGGATGATAGACACAAAACTCTGGAGTAACTCAGCACCTCTGGAGAAAAGAAACATGTGACCTTTCAGGTCAAAACTCTCCTTCAGATGCATTTCAGGTCGACCCTTTTTTCAGAAATATGGCACTGC
Source organism: Leucoraja erinaceus (assembly GCF_028641065.1). NCBI lineage: Eukaryota > Metazoa > Chordata > Chondrichthyes > Rajiformes > Rajidae > Leucoraja > Leucoraja erinaceus. The sequence goes on along the minus strand of NC_073398.1, from coordinate 32,249,575 downwards.
CCAAGTTAAAGTACTATCTTTAAAAACTAATGCAGCAAAATTGTTTCTTATTATGTGCCGAACTTTGTCCTGCCTCTCCTTTTTCCAGCTTGTTTCACCCCCTCCCCCACAATCAGTCTGAGGAAGGGTCTTGACTCAAAATGTCACCGATCCATGTTCTCCAGAGATGCTGCTGTATTAATCAGCATCTGTAGTTCTTGTTTCTTCAAAATAATTTCCTCTTTGTCATTACACCTTCTTATGGTTATACAGATGCTTGGTTGCTTTAAACCTTCTTGGGCCTACCTAATGCAATCTATGCATGTCTTGTGGAAGTCGAACCGTATTTGATTTTGCCATGTTTCCTGATCTGTTCCCTTGAATCAAAAAATAACTTGCTCTTAATTACACACTTTAGATATTATTTTTTGTCATGATCTTCCATGATTTTGAAATCCAGTTGGAATTGGTGGCAATGCTTCAACTTCAAAAAGAAATGGGAATTGAGCTTTAAACCTATGTTCTTCCATTGGTGTCAGTGACAACAGGACAAAAACAGGACTTGGGAAATGCGCCCATTTGAGGGGAAATGAGTGGCTGAAGTGCACACTTGCATGCATCATCCCCTTGCTAGGAGTGTGGTTTTTATGGTCTTCCTAATTATTAGGGCAAGTTTCCACCCCAGACAAAATGTCACTTCTTACAACTTTAGCATTGTCTGTGTGTCTGCATTTGCTTAAATATTGTTTTTCTGCAGCAGCCATTGCAGAACTTTTTTCAGAATTAAATTACCAATGCATCCATTTGATGGTGTTCACAGAACATACCATTAAATGGATGAACAATAATTCAATTTTTGTCATTGACAATTGAGTCATAAATCTCTTGAGATAGATGCAATGTTATATGTTAATGAGTGCAAATAATTCACAAATTAATAGAAACAAAGAAGCAGAATTGTCTTGATGCAGAGTCCCTGGGTGGGTGGTGGGGGAATACTTGGAAATGATCTGGCGTCCCATTGTGAGAATTATTCTCGTTACATTAATTAACGGCTTGAATTGGAAAATGTTGCTAATTTGAATTTCAGTAGGTGGTGTTGAAAGTTGGAGTTAACATTCACAAAGAGAGTTTGTGCACCAGGCATAAAAAGCATTTCACATTAGTTTACATCATGATTTTGCTATTTTAATTTTTCTCTATTCATTTAACATTTTCTCCCATTGCCATGATTCAAACAATTAGCAGTAAGTGTTGTACCATGTCATGTTTGTAGGATTAAAGGTCGTTTCTTTTTAGTCCGTCTCCATCCTTCAATAACAGAGATCGTCCCAACATCAAATTCTGCAAGTTGATAATGGTGCTACCATGATTGTAAAATGTTATGAGAGGACAATATTTTCAAGTACTCCTGAAAGAACTAATGGTTGGCGTCTGCAGTGGACAAGTAGCCATCTTATCCATTTGAGCTTTACTTTGAAAAGTCAGTAATATAGTTAGTACCTTTGTTACTTCTGACTTGTTTATCACTACAAGATTTAATATGCTTAACTAATGAAGCACTCACAATAGTGAGCTCCTAACAAGATGGCATTCATAACTACGAACACTTACGAGCAAACAATCTATGCATTGACACTAAACTACAGGCCACAAGCTGCAAGGTTAGGTGCTGGATAATGTAAAAAAAATAGACAGGACCCAAAAAAGACAGATTGTCAGAGCAAATAAATAGAAAAGTGGAAATAAGATATCCATGAAAATGTTCAGTTTAGTTTGTCACATGTCACTCCCAAGGACTTCCAATGTCGCCCACAATTTGACCTGGTTCAACCACATTGACATTACAGCCGAGAGAGTACACCAATGTCTACTACTTCAGAAGACTAAAGAAATTTATGTCTCCAATGACTCTTGCCAACTTACAGATGCACCATCAAAACCATCCTAACAGAATGCATTCCATTTTAAAGTGGCAACTGGCCTACCCAAGACTGTAAGAAACTGTAGAGTGACGGATAAAGCCCAGTACATCAGGCAAACCAGCCAAACTACCCACAATTCCATCGATGCTTTGCGCTGCCTCAAAACAGCAGCCAACTGTAAGGACTGCTCACCCTCTAGTCATTCTCTCTTCTCTCCCATCAAGCAGAAGATACAAAAACTTAAAAGCATGCATCACAAGATTCAAAATCAGCTTCTTTCCCACTATATCAGTCTCTTCAGCAGACGTTGTGTGCTAAGGATGTATTCCAATCTTCCTGGGTACCCGATGGTGCCCCTTACATTTTTTAACTGCACTTTCTATGCAGCTGTAATACTATACTCTGCACTTTTTTTCTTTTGCACTATCTGTTGAACATTTATGATATGATTGCAATCATGGTATGATCTACCTGGACAGCATGCAAATAGAAGATTTTACTACCTCAGTACATATGATAATAATAAACCAAAAACAACCCATCCATTTTTTCTTTTATGATATATCAGATCCTACAACTTGACATTCTAACTGCACTGCATTATATATCATTGTTAAAATAGGGAAGCTGCACAAATAACATCCTGATATATGAATACAGATTTGAAAATTGAGTGTTTGCTTTGAAAAGCAGCAACATCCCTTTCTGGTTGCATTATTATTCAAACTGAAAAATCACAAACTAAATTGGGTAGAAATGGCATATGTCCTTCTGCTTTGCTGCAAATAGGACAGTTTAATGTTGGGTGTATGACATAGTTGGTTTGCCAACCTATTTCTTGACTAATCCGATTGAATCAAAGTGATGTGTTTTAAGGGGGGGGGGGGGAGAAAGTGGTTATTTTTGAGGAACTACTAGCATTTATATTTGTGAATGTGGAAGAAAAGAATAATTCAAAGGCAGCGGAGAGGAAGAAGTCTCTTCCTAAACATGTTTTAAATTGACAGACTAAAGAGTCAGGACGCGAGCTGAAATTCAAATGAAGTCAGCATTTGAAAGAGTGTAGGATTATGGGACTTGCTTGAATTGTGAGCATTGTATTCAGGAATACCTGTATAGAATTTAGTATATGTAAACAGAACACAAGATTTAAATGTTCATTACACATACTAATTTATACTATTTTCCAAAATGTCAATGCTCATTCATAGAATTGCATTGGTGTTTGTTTCAAGATCCATTCTCATCATTCAACATCTGTGACCATATCCCAGTAGTTCATCTTGAAAATGAACTTTCTTGTTCCAACAACAAAATCATACACCCATGTAAAACAGGATCTTCCATTGTTTAAGTGGTGTTGCTAGTTTTTACATTCTGATATATTGGCGCTCTGATGCCAATTTTCCTAACCAATGGCTAAGAAAGTGACAAAATAAATAACATGGGAGGTGCAGCAGAATTCCATTGCCGAAGGAATATTTTGATAAAAGATTAATTGTGGCAGCAATACATCTTTAGAAGTGTTGTTGCCTCACATCATTATGTTTCCTTTAGATATGATTGAAATGTTGGAATGTTAAGTTAATCTCAAGGGGCACGGAGCCCATTTGGCGATATCGCTGACAGCAACCTGCTAGTTTTTGCGTGGGGCTGACAAATCTGGCTGTTCAACTGCAGGTGGATCCTATTGCCTGAACAGAAAACAGATGTGAGCATTTTTTTCTGATGGCATAAATGGAGCTCCATTTTGATAATGAAAGAACTGCACAGATCTTCGACCAACGTCTTGCAGTGTCCGAAGGAGTGTTTGTCTGCTGACTCCACTGGTCTCGTGGGCCGTTCTTTCGTGGGACTCTTGCTAGATTGAGCTTTTCCCTGCGTCAAGGGACCTTAAAAAGAGGCAAGATTGGTTAATTTTGCTTGAGGATTCCATTGCTATCTCCTTAAACAGATTGTAGAGGTATCAAAATCAGTTTGACTGGCAGAGATTTATTGTCTTAAATGAACGTGCTTGAGGTTAAGATTGTGACGGTGTTTTCTGGCTGAAAGCCTCTACTGTATCACAGGTTGTGCCGAGTGTACCTTGGACATTGGGACACAATATGGGTTAACCAGACACAGTAATTATGTTTTTCTCATTGTACTTAGTTCTGAAAACAAGTAATAAATTATGATGGAAATTAAACTGCCACTATTCAGTGATACAATTTTTCCATATTTTGCCAATATAAAAAAAAACTAACAATGAAAAGTCTAATGTTTTGACAAAGATAGTCTGCCTGGATCTTAAACCTGAATTATTATGATTTTTTAATGTTTCCTGCTCCCTCCCCCCCCATATTATGGCCCGAGTTCTTGATTTTGATTTCCTTCATAATGAGCATATAAGTTTGGAGGTTATGTTATACTTGTACAGGACAATGACAAGGTCACATTTGGAGTGTTGTGTTCAATACTAGTCACCCTGCTATGGGAAAGATGTTGTTAAGCTGGAGAGGTTGCAGGACTGGAGGGCGAGGTTTAGCAGGCTAGGATTTGGAGAGCAGGAGGATACAGTGTGATTTTAGAGGTGTATAAATTGATGAGAGGAACAGATAAGGGTAAATGTACTTTTTTTTTGTTTTTAATCCAGAGTATAGGAATCAAGAACCAGAGGACATACATAGGTTTAAAGAAGGGGGGGGGGGGGGGAAAGATTTAATAGGAATCTGTAAAGTGACTTTTTTACTCGACGATGGTGGGTTTATGCATCAAGCTGCCCGAGGAGGTCGTGGAGGCAGGTACTACTACAACATTTAAAAAAATATTTGAACATGGGTAGGAAAGATTAAGAAGGATATGGGCCAAACGCAGGCAGGTGGGACTAGTATAAGTGGAGCATTTTGATGTATGGGCTAGTTGGGCCAGAAGACCTGGTTCATGCTGTATGACTATCTGGGTTTTCATCTCATTTTGTGATTCAATTTCTTAGAATGGATAAGAGGCTGTGGTCAACTTGTGACTTTGCCATAACTGCTGTGACAGAACTGGAGGATCACTGTTGAACTGAATATGCATGTCTGAAATCTTGTGTGGCCTTTGTTTTATTTTTAGGATAACAGTCAAGCAACTGGTTGAGGAGTGCTTTCTTCTCAAATGTCTATATGCCAAAATGATAGGAAGTGATTGATATGGCAGTCTAATTTGACACCGGTCAGCTGTTTTGTGCATGGGTTTAAAAAAAAAAGTTACATCTATAGCTTGTGGCATTTTCTATTGAGAGAACGTAGTCAATAATGAGAGCACAGTTTGCAGGCCTACTAAAAATAAATGGTGTTGACCAATTTGGAGGCATAGTTTTTTCTGCAACGTTTAGTTTTTACTTGTACTTCGAATCAGATCCCATCATGGATTTTGTCCTCTCAACTGGTCTTGTTTTAGAAACTGCAAAAAAGAGAACCGTGCAGAGGATGCTGATTTGTTTTCCGTTGACCTGCTACTTAGTAACCATACACTTAAGCAGGTTTTCTGTTTTTTGGAAGCAGAATGTTGGCGAGAGCTATATTTACAGTGCCCTCTATAATGTTTGGGACAAAGACCCACCATTTATTTATTTGCCTCTGTACTCCACAATGTGAGATTTGTAATCAAAAAAAAATCACACGTGGTTAAAGTGCATATTGTCAGATGTTGTTAAAGGCCACCTTTATACATTTTGGTTTCACCATGTGGAATTTACAGCTGTGTTTGTACCTAGTCTTCCCCCATTTCAAGGCACCATAATGTTTGGGACACATGGTTTCACAGGCGTTTGTAATTGTGCAGGTGTGTTTAATTGCCTCCTTAATGCAGGTATAAGAGAGCTCTCAGCATTTAGTCTTTTCTCTAGTCTTTCCATCGCCTTTGGAAACTTGTATTGCTGTTTATCAACATGAGGACCAAAGTTGTGCCAATGAAAGCCAAAGAAGCCATTATGAGACTGAGAAACAAGAATAAAACTGTTGGAAACATCAGTCAAACCTTAGGCTTACCAAAATCAACTGTTTGGAACATCATTAAGAAGAAAGAGAGCATTGGTAAGCTTACTAATCGCAAAGGAACTGGCTGGCAAAGGAAGACCTCCACAGCTGATGACAGAAGAATTCTCTTTTTAATAAAGAAAAATCCCCAAACACCTGTTCAACAGATCAGAAACACTCTTCAGGGGTCGGGTATGGGTTTGTCAATGACCACTGTCTGCAGAAGACTTCATGAACAGAAATACAGAGGCGACACCGCAAGATGCAAACCACTGGTTAGCTGCAAAAATAGGATGGCCAGGTTACAGTTTGCCAAGAAGTACTTAAAAAAGCAACCACGGTTCTGGAAAAAGGTCTTGTGGACAGATGAGATGAAGATTAACTTGTACCAGAGTGATGGTAAGAGCAAAGTATGGAGGAGAGAAGGAACTACCCAAGATCCAAAGCATACCACATCCTCTGTGAAACACGGTTGTGGGGGTGTTATGGCCTGGGCATGTATGGCTGCTGAAGGTACTGGCTCACTTATCTTCATTGCTCATACAACTACTGATGGTGAATTCTGAAGCGTATAGACACCTTATCTGCTCAAATTCAAACAAATGCCTCAAATCTCATTGGCCGGCGGTTCATTCTACAGCAAGACAATGATCCCAAACATACTGCTGAAGCAATAAAGGAGTTTTTCAAAGCTAAAAAAATGGTTAATTCTTGAGTGGCCCAGTCAATCACCCGATCTGAATGCAATTGAGCATGTATTTTATATGCTCAAGAGAAAACTGAAGGGGACTAGCCCCCAAAACAAGCAAAAGCTAAAGATGGCTGTAATACAGGCCTGGCAGAGCATCACCGGAGAAGACGCCCAGCAACTGGTGATGTCCATGAATCGCAGACTTCAAGCAGTCATTGCATGCAAAGGATATACAACAAAGTACTAAACATGACTACTTTCATTTACATGACATTGCTGTGTCCCCAACATTATGGTGCCCTGAAATGGGGGGACTATGTATAAACACTGCTGTAATTTCTACATGATGAAACCGAAATGTATAAAAATGGGCTTGTACTAAAATGTGACAATGTATACTTTAAGCACATGTGATTTTTTTTATTTTGTCTATTACTCATCTCAAATTGTGGAGTCCAGAGGCAAATAAATAAATGATGGGTCTTTGTCCCAAACATTATGGAGAGCACTGTATCTTCACACCCATCACTGGTGATGTTGTTTTGACATACTGAAAGGTGGAGCAAAGGTAGCTATTGCATGAATACTTTTATTGTTTTGACTGTAATTGTTTGAAATTTCAGCTTGGCGAACAATTGTGACTTGCATGCAATGTGTATTATGTGGCATACAAATTAGTGGAGTCCATTACCTGTGGGAAGCTTGTTGCTAGTCATAATTTTAATTTGGATTCCAGGAACTAACTCTTGATATTTACTGCTGTTGCATCTGTTTTCTGTAGCTTGCATAACTGATCCAGTTGAAACAAGAAACATAATTCTGTCACTGGACCCTAGAAAGCTGATTTGCCATCGTTAACTGCAGAATCTTCAATGAAAGTTTTTAAACTGTAGTTTCCCATAAATTGAATTTGTCCCCCTCTTTCTACACTTCTCAATTTAATGAAATCCGATCAGCACAAAGTTAATTTCATTAGTTTGCTTTTGTTTCCAAGATGGTATTGTATATCTGGGCCACTGGCTTTGGAAATGTCTTTTGACGTTGTTTTTGACGCTTGATAACCGCACAGCAAGACCAGTACCACCGTGATCGAGCAGACCCAATTATAAAAGCCTGGGCCATTAGTCTAGCTAATAATTAGCTACATATAAGTGACAACGTTAATTACTAGGTTTCTACTAACACTAAATTAAACAAGACACCAAAACAAAAGCAATGAATGTCCCCCCTTTCAAAAAATCCAATTATGGGTATGAAGAAGGCAGGAGCAGTGGAGAAGGGCCTGCATTGTTCTTAATGCTTGTTGGTCATGCAACTGTGTCTTGGCGTTGTAGCAAAAATTCAGGTTGGACACAGCTGATAATCTTGTGTCCAAACAGCTGTTCTTCTGACTCTTCCAGCGTTAACTGAGACCAATGATTCTCAGCATTTGTTTCGCCATGTAAGATTTGGCAGATTTTTTTATTAACAGTGTTTGGTGTACAAGTTAACCTAGCCTTTAGCCCATCAATGCAGAAACATTATTAACACTCCAGTGTTAAATACTTTTTATAATTTTACTGTGTCTTCGCCCAAGCTATTGAGTTTTAGATTAATATTTTAATTATTAACCGTCTCTCGTTAAGCTTTAAAGATTAAGTCATTTGCAGGAAATTAATTCCAACTTAACTTGGTTTGGCATTGTGTGGTGCTGCTCAGTATTTAATCAGCCATTCAAGGTCAGTTGCAGAATGCCCTTTGAGTGGGGAGACGTTAAGTATGTTACTGCCACAGAGTAAACATATTACATCAAATCTATGCTAAAAGTGACCTGGGACAAATTGTTGCCATGTTGGGAGATTTTAATGAATTTGGAAATAAATTCGGTCACAAAATATTTTCTCCATTTTTGCCCAAATCTTGTCCGAAGACCATTATTATCCCTGACCAGGGCACTAGAACTTGCAAAGTTGGGCTCAACCGATAGCCGCTCGTTGCTTTAGTCTGGTTTTGGAACATTGAAAGCATTTATCTATGTAGTTTGTGAACAGTTGTTTTGACTAGCTAAGTGGTTGACAGCAGGATTTCCTTGAGTCTCCACAGAAAGCAATGCATGTTTTTTTTAAGTTTAGTTTAGTTTATCGTTGTGATGTGTACAGTGAAAAGCTTTTGTTCATGAAAACAACTTCTAATTACAGGAACCAAGCAACAAACGGGTCCGACCATTATCTCGAGTGACATCTCTGGCAAATTTAATATCGCCCTCAAAAAATGGAGCAGTCAGGCGCTTTGGACAAACGTTGCAGGTAATATTTATTTTCAGATGACTTCTTCTGCATAACCAGTCCTTGCATCTCAGAATTTGTGCAGGATAGTTAAATGCTTGATTAGAGTCAATAGCCCAATAAATTCCTCCATCCTCTGCAGATGTTAACCACGGATGTTGCCTGTTGGGTTGTCCAGAATGCTTCCACATGAGTCTTTTGAGGAATTATCTGTAACCTGCTAAACTGTTTTAAATAATTCACAGGCAAACTTGATTCTTCTGTTCTTTAGCTTTATAATTGCCAAGAATCTTCTTGATTTAATCACCCTCTGTCAGGGTAACTAAATCAAGAGAATCATTGGCTATGTGTAGGAAAGAACTGAAGATGCTGGTTTAAATCAAAGGTAGACACAATGCTGGAGTAACTCAGCGGGACGGGCAGCATCTCTGGAGAGAAGGAATGGGTGATGTTTTGGATCAAGACCCTTCTTCTGAAGAAGAAAGCTTCACTAGCGTTTTGCTAGTCTAGTATAAAACAAACACATTGTGCCTTTTGTACATATCCGTGCATCACAAGCCTAGTCGTAGTTTTTGCCGAAACTCTGAACCGCGTCATTGAACTCGAATCTCGTGAATGTTTAATTTGTTACCGCAAACAAAATTGAAATCTTTAACTTGCTGCAATTTCCAGTTAATCTCAACTTTGTACAATGAAAGGTTATCTATATTTGTTGCCCTATAATCAAGACATGTAGTTCTGCAATCGTGGCATTCCTAAGAAATCTTTTGGTGTAAACAGTTATGTAATAAAAAACAATTGTTAATGGGGGGAAAAGGGGTTTTGGGGCTAGAATGTTTTAGACTCGTAATAACAAAATCTCTCTTGAGATTTTCAAAAATGAATGTTATTTTAAATAGCAAAGAGTTTGTTTTGCATACTCCAAGCCAAAAATACTAAAGCCTGCATGTTATATCGTTCAATAGAATATCATTCAATAAGTGTCAATGGAGACGATCCACATCAATTTCAATGGCCACCTGCGATGAAACTGTTCTTATGGGACACTGGTGTCTGATTACAATGAGGCTGTTACATGGAAACACCCTGTACTGTTTTTCCCAAGCCAGCTTTGTTTCTGCTTGTCAATTTCCAAAACAATTTTTAAGTGGTTCCCTATTGAAATTGTGTTAAAACCAATTCAGCCCATGTGTTGCAGAAAGTGTTCCTTAATTTATCAATCTCGTTATAACCAATTCACGGTGTGAAAAAGCGCATTGCGGCAGAACTTCCTCTATTGGTAGTATAGAAATCCTTTAGTGAATGGTTAATTTCGGGAATAGTTTTGAGTTAATGGGATCTTTGGGCATTATTGTGCTTGCTTTCGAGGTTTAAATAAAAAACCTGTCCGCCCAAGTAGCGAGTTGCAGTGCCTGCAGCTCTTAGAGTTGTTGGCACCAAGAAAGTGCAGTTAGACAATTTCTAAACCATTAAATCTACAAAGCCTATTTGCTATTTTGAAGAGATAGGGCTTGAAGTTCAGACCAGTCGTCAAACATGACAAACTTAGTCGCTTTATTCTTGTACACACTCTCAGAATCTAACGGGTCCAATTTTTCTGTCTGCAGAGGTCCATCACTTTCCGTAGTGACAACAAATCTCCAGGTTGCCCTCAAAAGATGTGCAGCAAAGCTTCAGCACCAACCCCACCCAAAAGACGTAACAGCAAATTGTGGTCGGAGACACTTGACCTGAGCACAAAACAGAACTTCTCTTCAAAGGAAATTAAACGACAAGAGGTATGAAGGACGCTGCATGTAACACAGTCACATTCACATTGTTTAAATTTTACTCTTGCAAAATAGCTTTAATGCTTCATGAAAGGAAGATGACTTGAATTTATAATTCAAGGGTTTCTTTTAAAGAGCATTGATACTTATCTGCATTCAACATCTCAGGATATTTCCCTAACTGAGGAATTATTTAGAGAATTGTATAGACTGTATTCAGCAAATTTGGGGTCAGTCTCTTGTTTGGCATTCCTTGCTGTCATTTGTTCCAAAGTTCACAGATATGTTTGCTTTTCTCAGAACAGTTAACTCTGTCTATTTGAACATAACACCAAATCGAAAGGTTTCTGTATTTTAATTCTGCGCTTGTGTGCAAAGTGAGCTTGTTAATTGTGACTAGCTGCCAGAGAACATTATATACTTTCAACTATAATAAGTTCAGCTTTAGCCACTCTGCGTAAATTAGTTTAGTCCGAAATGAAAACATGCTATTCTTTGCGCAGTTGTTTCATGTAAATGTATTTCATTTGTTTTATTTTTCTTTCTCAGGCTATATTTGAACTTTTTCGAGGAGAACAGGATTTAATTGAAGACTTGAAATTAGCAAGAAAGGTCAGTGAAAACGAAAGCATAAAATCCTTTACTTACAAATCAACAAATAATCGAAGAAAAGCCCCCCCTTATATAAATACTTAAGTAAAAAAGGAAAACATCAACGAATAAGTTGCTGTTTTGTAAATGAAAAATGATAGTCATTTAGCCTGTTGGCTGGAAGTTATAAACAATAATACTAAAAAGAAAATCCATACTGTGGTATTAAGCACTATTGTTATACATTTTACAACATAGTAAAATCTAGTTGGATGCATTAGTACTATTTTTCCAATTAAAACATTTCTTTGTATTGCATTCATTGTTATTTAAACCTTGAGAGCATTGTGTAAATATTCAATGGACTTGTCTGTTTTACACAGGCTTATCATGACCCAATGTTGAAGTTGTCCATCATGACGGAAGAAGAATTAACGCAGATATTTGGAGCACTTGATTCTTATATCCCACTGCATGAAGGTGAATATGATTTGATGACCTGCCAATATGGGAATGTTGATAGTTTTAATAGTGCCGTTTATCATTTCCATGTGCAATGAGATTCAAGTCCAATGAAACATTAATTGATGATCTGTACAAGGCCATGATAAAGAGGCAACCAAAATCTGTTATTGTTATTGGAGTTTTACTGGCAAGCCTTGGCACACTCTAAATTATTCAAAGGGAGCCTAAAGGTTTTCTGATGAATTAATTTCTAATTCAATTGGTCCAAAGATAGTTTTGCATTGTGGACTTTATTGAACATTTGAGCTTTACCAAAATCATTGTTGAACAGGTGTTGATTATGACGCATCCTGATGACAACTAAATAAATGTACTTGTTTTCACCCAGAACTGCTAACCAAGCTTGCCAAAGTCACAAAACAAGATGGGACAGTGGAAGAAATTGGACACATTCTTGTGAATTGGGTAAGTTGTTTTAAAATCTTTCCAAGAGAAATATGCCTCAATATTTTTCAGAATAAATAACAGCTTTAATAGCTGCCATCAACAAAATAATTATTAGTATGACCTAGTACTTAATATAAATTGGAGAATTTAGTGTCACCTATGGATAAATGAAGAAGACTTTTTCTCTTGACCAAATAATAATGTATAAATCCCTCACGGACCTTTTCGTTAAAGCATTTGCTCTTTTTTATCCAGTTGCCAAGGCTCGATGAATACAAAGAATACTGCAGTAATCAACTGGCAGCAAAAGCGCTCTTGGATCAAAAGAAGCAGGACAAGAGAGTGCAGGATTTCCTTCAGCGCTGCCTGGAGTCGCCCTTCAGCAGGAAGTTGGACCTCTGGAGTTTCCTGGATATTCCTCGCAGCCGTTTGGTCAAGTACCCGCTGCTGCTGAAGGAGATTTTGCGGCACACGCCTGGCGGCCACTCGGACCAGAAGAATCTGGAGGATGCAGTAAGTGCCTGTTGGTACACTGTATTGCAGCACTCTGTTAGCATGAGGGTCAATTTTTCGACCATCCCAACCCATGCATCGTATTCTGAAGAGGGGGGGGGGGGGTCTCGACCCGAAACGTCACCCATCCCTTCTCTCCAGAAATGCTGCCTGAGTTACTCCAGCATTTGGTGTCTATCTTCCATTTAAACCAGCATCTGCAGTTCTTTCCTACACACCATGAATCATATTCTGCAGACTCAATTATAGAGTATGGAAATCATCGGGCCTAATTGCTCCTGCGTCTGTATCTCAATATTTAACGTGTACATGGCAGATTAAAATGCAAAATTATTCCATGTTTACAGAACGTGGTGGCCTCTTGCTGGAGAGTTAGTAATATTTCACTGGGGTGAGGCAAATCGTCACCTCATGACTATTGAATCAACTCTCCATTCTTCTAAATATCTGCAATTATTTTGAAATTCAAGATACTGATTAGGAGAACATTTTGTTTCCAATTTGTATTTTAATCACTGGAAATTTTTCAAGATGGTGCCTAACATTTTAATTAAATGCTATCAGAATGTTTTTTTAATCATTAAAGTACAGTTTATTATGCTTGCTTTGCTAATGGTTCGATGTTGCTTTCTAGATTGGCATCATTCAAACTGTTCTATCGGACATCAATGTGAAAAAAGGGGAGTCTGATTGTCAGTACTACATAGACAAACTGGATTACCTGGATGAAAGACAGAAGGATCCACGAATAGAAGCTAGCAAAGCCCTTCTTTGTCACGGGGAGCTGCGAAACAACAGGGGAACAGTAAGTTTAGTTGCCACTTATTGCATTTACTGTGGTATATTTAAGCGCAATGGTCCAATGGCAGCTAGGTACAGTTAAATTCATTTATTGAATAGATTTCAGTAAAAAATATACTATACATATCAACCAAAGCATGGAAACATTTTGCCCATTGAATCAAATCGAGCCATAGATCATCTGTTCAGACTAGTTTGATGTTATCCCACTTTCTCATCCACATCCTGCAGACTAGGGGGCAATTTACAGAGTTCAATTAGTCTACAAACCTGAATGTCTTTGGTTTGTGGGAGGAAACCAGAGCACCCGGAGAAAACACACGCAGTCACAGGGAGTATGTGCAAACTCCACATAGACAGCACCCAAGGTCAGATTGAACCTGGAGCTCTGGCGTTGTGAGGCAGCCACTTCACCAGCTGCTTCATTGTGCCACCCGAATTAAATACAAGTGCAAAAATAGTACATTACATTGAGACAACACACAAGAGCTGTCACATTTCTGGCTTAATTTTGTATGATTCAAATCCAAAGGTGTTAACAATGTAGGGTATTGTTCATAAAAGCTCGTTGTCCACGCGGAGCCACTCAGTTAGAGATGCAATGGTTGGTAGCCAAGTGATGTTGTCTATGTCCCCACATCACCAACAAACACAAAATACTGTTAACACATTTCCCACGGATTCATTACATTTTGTAAATAGGGGTGTCTGATTTATTCAAAGGCCTAAATGAAAATTAACGGTTTGGATTTTTTTTTCTCTCCATTCCAGAAACTATACGTCTTCCTATTCCAAGAAATTTTAGTACTGACTCGCCCAGTATCCCGTAATGACCGTCAGTGTTACCAAGTATACCGTCAACCAATGCCCGTGAAAGATCTTCTGCTGGAGGATCTACAGGATGGCGATACCAAAATGGGCGGCTCCTTCAGAGGTGCCTTCACCAATTCAGACAAAGGTAAATAAACTGAGTCTTGCTGTTGAATATGGTAGTTAAGTAAACCTCCCGCTTTGTATCTCCAAGCTGTCTTGCTACACTTTATTCAATCGAGAGAGAGTCAGGAGTGTTTTATTGTCATGTGTGCCAAGTAGAACAATAATTCTTGCTTGCAGCAGCATAACAGAATATGTTAACATAGCACTCTGTAAGTAATGTACACACATGCACACTTAAAACAAACAAAATAATTGTGCAAAAAGACAAAACCAATTTCCCCAAGTGTATGTGGTTTAGAGATACAATGTCCTCCATAATGTTTGGGACAAAGACCCATCATTTATTTATTTGCCTTTGTACTCCACAATTTGAGATTTGTAATAGAAAAAAAAATAACATGTGGTTAAAGTGCACGCTATAAGAATTTATTAAAGGGTATTTTTACACATTTTGTTTTCACTAGGTAAAAATAACAGTAGTGTTTATATGTAGTCCTCCCCTCCCCCATTTCAGGGCACCATAATGTTTGGGACACATGGCTTCACAGGCGTTTGTGATTTGCTCCATGGTATGTAATTGCCTCCTTAATGCAGGTATGAGAGCTCTTAGCACCTAGTTTTACGCCAGTCTTTCCATCACTTTTGGAAACCTTTATTGCTGTTTATCAACATGAGGACCAAAGCTGTGCCAATGAAAGTCAAAGAAGCCATTATGAGACTGAGAAACAAGAATAAAACTGTTAGAGATATCAGCCAAACCTTAGGCTTACCAAAATCAACTGTTTGGAACATCATTAAGAAGGAGAGCATCGGTGAGCTTACTAATTGCAAAGGGACTGGCAGGCCAAGGAAGACCTCCACAGCTTATGCCAGAAGAATTCACTCTATAATGAAGAAAACCCCCCAAACACCTGTCCGAAAGATCAGAAACATTCTTTAGGACTCAGTTGTGGATTTGTCAATGACCACTGTCTGCAGAAGACTTCATGAACAGAAATACAGAGGCTACACTGCAAGATGCAAACCACAGGTTAGCTGCAAAAATAATATGGCCAGGTTACAGTTTGCCAAGAAGCACTTAAAAGAGCAACCACAGTTCTGGAAAAAGGTCTTGTGGACAGATGAGACGAAGATTAACTTATCAGAGTGATGGCAAGAGCAATGTATGGAGGAGAGAAAGAACTGCCCAAGATCCAAAGCATACCACCACCTCTGTGAAACACGGTGGTGGGGGTGTTATGGCCTGGGCATCTATGGCTGCTGAAGGTGCTGGCTCACTTATCTTCATTGATCATACAACTACTGATGGTAGTAGCATAATGAATTCTAAAGTGTATGGACACCATATCTGCTCAAGTTCAAACAAATGCCTCAAAACTCATTGGCTGACGGTTCATTCTACAGTAAGACAATGATCCCAAACATACTGCTAAAGCAACGAAGGAGTTTTTCAAAGCTAAAAAATGGTCAATTCTTGAGTGGCCAAGTCAATCACCCAATCTGAACCCAATTGAGCATGCCTTTTATATACTGAAGAGAAAGCTGAAGGGGACTAATGCCCAAAACAAGCATACGCTAAAGATGACTGTAATACAGGCCTAGCAAAGCATCACCAAAGAAGACACCCAGCAACTGGTGATGTCCATGAATATCAGACTTCAAACAGTCATTGCATGCAAAGGATATGCAACAAAATACTAAGCATAACTACTTTCATTTACTTTACATTGCTGTGTCCCAAACATTATGGTGCCCTGAAATGGGGGGGATTATGTATAAACACTGCTGTAATTTCTACATGGTGAAACCAAAATGTACAGCGGCAAATAAATAAATGATGTGTTTTTGTCCCAAACATTATGGAGGGCACGGTATAATGTGGAAGCAGGCCCTTCAGCCCAACGATGCCTGACAATACTATTCTACACACTAATGACTATTTACAATTTTAACAACAAATTAGCTTACAAAACTGCGTCTTTGGAGTGTGGGAGGAAACCCACGCAGGTCACACGGACAATGTACAAACTCCGTACAGACAGCACCCATAGTCAAGATCGAACAGAGGTCTCTGGAGCTGTGAGACAGCAACTCTCCTGTTTGAGCCACCCTAAGTAGTTCAGAGCGCATTTAGAGGTTGTGGTGTTTAATAGCCTGATGGGAATTGCGTTAGCTTCATCTCTGTTCAGACATTTCAAGAAATGCGATGAAGGTTCTCTGCTTACTGTTTGGCTCGTTGAGAAACTAGGTACACGTTTAAATACTTTAAAATGGATAACAATTTTATCGTTACATTTGCCTGCTCAAGACTTTTGTTGTAATGCCTGAAAAGTCTAGACAATGCTAATCCTGGCACAGATCTGTCAAGAACCGTGTGATGGCTGTCTGTGCACCAGTCTACCCACATTGAACAAAGTCACGCACAGGCGGCCTCCCAAAAGAGGACAGTCATACTCATTTCGAGTGACCGCTGATGTTGAATCTTTTAACATTTTATGCAATGTCACTAAAACTTTCTTATGTTTTATCCACAGCCAAAAACATCTTCAAAGTTCGTTTCCAACATACAACGCAAGGACAGTCATCTCATACGCTGCAAGCCAATGACATCTACAACAAGCAACAGTGGTTGAATTGCATACGAAATGCCATTTCACTCTACCAGCCAACTCCTTGCCCAACAGATCACAAGGAGCTCTCTGAATTGGTTGAAGAACCCGGGCAAGGCTCGCCGCAAACCCCAGACCTTCCAGAGGAAGGGCAGACGCCCACCCCCTCCGAAGGACAGGAGATGGCAGATAGTGGTTCAGAAACTGGCTCTAACATGGACACAAGTGATTCTGAATCGAGCAGCATGAGAAGCAGCCTAGAGAGTGAAGACTCAGTGGAGCCGTGTGATTCCATGTCGAGAACCAGCACTGACATGGACGAGAAGCAGGATCAAACGACAAAGAGAACAGAAACATTAGTGTGAACACTTCTGTTCTCGGCTGTGACTTTATTTATACTTCTGTACAATGTTTGTACCTGTGGTGAAGCACTCAGATTAATTTGCCGATCTTGTTTTGTTACTTTTTCTTGCTCACTCGCTCCCTATGTGAAATTTTATTTTTGGCAGCTATTAAATCCAGTCATCTTTGAACTACTGGTTCTTCTCCAAAATGACAAAAAATCTCTTAGTAACCCAATAGTAGTGTTTTAAAATTACTGGGTTATTTGCTGTAATAAATTTTGGTTTAAAAACCTTGTTGCAGTCTTGTAAATGGCATCTACTGTCTTAACCAATATTTTTGTATTGTACATTCCCTTTGGCCATCTATGTATCCTGCAGGTATTCTAAAGTTTAATATTTTTTGTAGTTCAAAACCTTTTTTGTTACATTTAATGCAAAGAGTTCTCACATTAATATCATTTAGAGGAGAACGGTCCCCTCAGAGATAAAGTACTATTTGATTTATTATATATACTTTTTAAGATTATAAAATGTGTCCTTTTTTTTTGACGTCATGCAATTCAGTCTATGAGCCATTCCTGTAATTGTGTTGAATACCATTTGTCTGCTGTACTATCTTTTTGTCAGTGCAAGCATGTAAAAATTGTTTTGTGCTTTGGACTACTACGAGAGAATTGCCAAGGAAATATTGAAAGATGCCAGTAAGTTGCAGAAGGTTAGAAGAATGTGTATCTAATGGATTTTGAAGTAAGTTGCTTGATGGGAAACAATTAGCAGCTGGCCACGACGCGACTGTTTGAGAGAGTTCGCAAGTGGCTGCAAGGTTTAAACATTCAATCGTGTTGCCCTATGGCAGGGTTGGATTGAATTGGGAACATTGAGTGGAACAAGTGCTGTAAGGTAGTCAGTGCTGAAAAGGAGTTTGGAAAGTGACTGTGTATAAATTACACATGACAAGGTGGTGAAAGATTGATGGGCATTTCTCTAATGTACAGATTGGATTCAAATGTACAAATAAACTGGAAAATTGTAATCTGTAAAAATCTGTCTCTTGCGTTTAAAAATCTGTACTAATAGATGCATGTACTCGTACCACATGGGGAATAATTCATCTTTAATATCCTGTCTCAACGCTTCATCCCAAATGTATTCACATTTAAATTAGCGTTTAAGAAAGAAATGCAGATGCTGGAACAATCAAAGGTAGACAAAAAATGCTGGAGAAACTCAGCAGGTGAGGCAGCATCTCTAGGAGGGAAGGAATAGGCGAGAGAGACCCTTCTTCAGTCTCAATGCTGTTTCTCCAGCATTTTTTTTTTTTTTTGTCCACCCCCCATTTAAATTAGCTTATTATAAGCTATGGTTTCATTAAACCCCTCTAGTTTCTTTACATTTTAAAAAAAAACTTTGATTAAGGCTCTTTCAATTTTAGAATACAGCTATACCTTGCAGAAGTCCATTGTGCTAGTGCCAATTATTTGAAATAACTCTCTAGTTCTGATGCCTGCAAAATGTCTCTCCGAGTACGATCCAATTTCCTCTCACAAAGGTAGCATTGAGTCATTTGTTTCAGTCATTACTCTGTTTAATTTAATAGTTGCTTCAAGGCTGTTCCTGTGATTATGCGGTTCCTGACATATTTTAAAAAGCCTATTTACCATTTAATGCCATTAATTATTGTGAGCACATACTAAATCTCATACTTAGTGGGGGGAAGGGAAGTGAAAACTATTGTTACTGGAGCCCTGACGCGAAATTACAATTGTTTAGTTTATTACTGTCATGTGTACAGTGAAAACCTTTTTGTCGAGTGCTATCCAGTCAAAGAAAAAAAAATGCATTAATATAATCAAGCAGCTCAGTGTACATGATAAAGGGTATAACGTTTAGTGCAAGATCAGTGAAGTATGATCAAAGATAGTTCAAAGGTCTCCAATGAGGTAAATGGGAGGTCAGGGCTGCACTCTAGAGAGGATGATTTGGTTGCCTGATAACAACTGGGAAGAAACTGTCTGTGAATCTGGAGGTGTGCGTTTTCAGACTTCTGTCCTTGCTTGAGGGGAGAACGGGGAAATGACTGGTCTTTAATGCTGGTGGCCTTGCCGAGGCAGTATGAGGTTTAGATAGAGTCAATGGAAGGGAGATTGGAAGCATTCCTCCATGCAGGCAATTACTGCCTCTTTCCATTTCATCAATTCATTCCTGCTCTTGGTTTATGGCAAATTGGGTATTTGGACCCAAAATGACACTGACAACACAGAAGAATCTGCTTTCCATGGTTATCAGTAATTTGCTGGACCTTGTTCTTCCTGTTCCTTGATCAGTCATTCTTGACTTACATCGTCAAATAGACCATATGCTGACTGATAAAGATCTCAAGACTATCTGTACTGAGGTTTGATGTGGAGCAACATTAGTCTCAAGTTCATCTCTGAAATGCAACGAAGGCCTTGGATGCATTAATTAAGGCAGCCTTCTAAAGAGGGGTCCAACAATGGTAACTTCATGGGGCTTCCCTGGTATGTCCAAGAGGGATAGTAATTGCCAGGAATACCCCCACCCCGTGGCTTGAAGATCAGTTGACTGAAATGGCTGGATTTATGTCTATATCTTCATTGTGCATGAACTCAAATGATGGAGCAGTATCGGCCACAATACGTAGAGAAACAAGGAACCGAATATGCTGGTTTACCAATGAAAGAGGCACAATACTGGAGTAACTCAGCAGTATCCCTGGAGAACATGGTAGGTGACGTTTTGGTTGGGACCCTTCTTCAGACTTCAAGTAGGATTCTGACCTTTATTGTCACCCAGTCACTATACGTGGCCTTTTTTTGACTTCACAAACGTCAATTGAGGATCGTGGACCACTTTTCAGATTTGTGTGTGTTGGAAACCTGAGGGAATTTCGCAAAAATCTGAAGAAAGGGTCTCGACCCGAAAAGTCACCTATTCCTTTGCTCCACAGATGCTGCCTCATCCGATTTTCCAACATCTGCAGTTCTTTCTTAAACCTTACTCCACCCTAGTCATTTAACCAGTTCCACAGTGCAGCAGAAAAAATGTGCAGGAAGGAACTACAGATGCTGGTTTACTCCGAAGAAAGACAAAATGCTCAATGGTCAGGCAGCATCTCTGGAGAAAAGGAATAGATGACGTTTCGGATTTCAAGAAGGGTCTCAACCCGAAACATCACCTATTCCTTTTCTCCAGAGATGCTGTCTGACCCACTGAGTTACTCCAGCTTTTTGTGTATCTCCACAGTTCACACTGTATCCCTCTTGGGATCACACCTTCCCAAGCTAACAATAGGCCTACCAGGGACCACCCCACCTGAGGTTATTTGTGGCCAGCCCTGATTGCTCCTGTATTCTCTAGCCTTCTGCTCTTCACCGCATCCCCTACTTACAGTCTGAAGAGTCCTGACCCAAAATATCACCTATCCTTTTTCTTCAATGATGCTGCCTGAACTGTGTGACTGTTGGTGTAAACCAGCATCTGCATTTCTCTGCTTCTACCAGGTGCAGACTGATGTTGAACAAACCTTGCATTGTCCCATTGTTTTTCTCAATCTTTCTCATAATCATACAGCATGGAAACGGGTCTTTCAGCCCAACTTGCCCATGCTGCCCAAGATACCCTACCTCCACGAGTCCTACCTACTTACGTTTGACCCATATCCTTCTAAACTTTTCCTAGCTATATACTTGTCCAAATGTCTTTTCAATGTTGTGATAATTGCCTGTTTCAACTATCTCCTCTGGTAGCTCATTCCTGTACACATCACCCTCTGAGAGAAAAAGTTGCCCCGCGGGTTCCTAATAAATCTTTTCCCTCTCACCTTAAACAATATGCCCCCTGGTTCTTGATGCTCCTACGCTGGGTAAAGGACTCTGCATTTCCCCTATCAATTTCCCTCATGATCTTATTCACCGCCATAAGCCTCCTGCTCTCCAAGGAATAAAGTCCCAGCCTGTTAAACCTCTCCCTTTAGTTCATGCCCTTGGGTCCTGGCAGTATCCTCGGCAATCTTCTCAACACCCTTTCCTGCTTGACAACCCCTGCTGGGTAATATTCCCTATAACCGGGTGACAAAAACTGAATGTGATGCTCCAATGTCTCCTACAACTGGAACATGACTTCCCAACTTCTATACTCCTTACGAAGGAAATCCCACAGCCCAACTCAAGAACTCGGACCATAATCTGAAGGGGAGGGGGAGGGGGGAGAAGCAAAAAATAAATAAATCCAGGTTTAAGATCTAGGTGGTGCATCTTTGTCAAAACATTTTTAACTATCAATTTTTCAATGTCGGGATTTTTTTAAAGTGCCAAAATATGGAAAAATTGTATCACTGAATACTGACAGTTTAATTTCCATCATAATTTATTACATGTTTTCAGAACTAAGTGCGATGAGAAAAACATGATTACTGTGTCTGGTTGACCCATATTGTGTCCCAATGTCCAAGGTACACTTGGCACAACCTGTGATACAGTAGAGGCTTCTATTGTTACACCTTCTCATTGAGGTGCTTCCAACGTGCCTTCTGCTGGCATGAAGCTCATCTAGAGGACAAATGGGAAACTCTTGAGCTGAAATTGTAGTTCCTTCTGCAGTTATACAGAGCCCTAGTGAGACCACACCCAGAGTATTGTGTGCAGTTTTGGTCCCCTAATTTGAGGAAGGACATTCTTGCTATTGAGGGAGTGCAGCGTAGGTTTACAAGGTTAATTCCCGGGAAGGTGGGACTGTCATATGCTGAGAGAATGGAGCGGCTGGGCTTGTACACTATGGAGTTTAGAAGGATGAGAGGTGATCTCATTTAAACATATAAGATTGTTAAGGGCTAGGACACACTAGAGGCAGGAAACATGTTCCCGATGTTAGGGGAGTCCAGAACCAGGGGCCACAGTTTAAGAATAAGGAGTAAGCCATTTAGAACGGAGACGAGGAAACATTTTTCTCACAGAGAGTGGTGAGTGTGGAATTCTCTGGAGCCAGGTTCCTCTGGATGCTTTCAAGAGAGAGTTAGATAGGGCTCTTAAAAATAGCGGAGTCAGGGGATATGGGGAGAAGGCAGGAACGGGGTACTGATTGTGGATGATCAGCCATGATCACATTGAAAGGCGGTGCTGGCAGGAAGGGCCAAATGGCCTGATCCTGCACCTATTGTCTATTGTCTATTGAAATTGCCACCACTCCAGAACCAAGGTCACTCTGATTCCATTTGTCAAGGTTGCAGTGTGTAGATGATACTTGTACATGTACACCTTTGTATCTAGAGCCACAAATGACCAACTCCTTCACTGAAGCAAATGTGAAAGTGGGACTTGCATTTATCGTTTGCAAAGTAAGAAGTTCTTCAGCCAGCTGTCCCTGCTGCACAACAGCGCATTTACTTTAGTTAGACTTTAGAGATACAGTGCGGAAACAGGTCCTTCGGCCCACCGAGTCCGTGCTGACCCAAGATCACCCTAGCACCATCTGACACACTCCAGGGACAATTTACAATTTTTTTTACCAAAGCCAATAAACCGACAAACCTGTATGTTTCTTGGAATGTGGGAGGAAACTAGAGCACCCGGAGAAAACCCACACGGTCACAGGGGGAACATGCATACTCCGTACAGACAGCATCCACAGGATCGAACCCCAGTCTCTGGGGCTGTAAAGCAGCAACTCTACCACTGCCACGGTGCCCCCCCCCTTCAATCATTGCCCATATCTTAGGGACCATCTCTCAACAAACATAGATTCCTCACCACTGTTTAGGTAACGGCACAGCCCTCAACTAAAAGAATGCACACAGTGGATGAAACCAGGCCCAAAGAGCATGGTCTGCATACCAACAGGGTACCTCTGCCCACTTGTAGACTTCCGAGATATGGATTATTTACAGCAGGCTCTTCTGTGCTCTTTAAACTATCACCAACATCTTCCAAATTCACACTCTCTCAGTTCTGATGATGAGTTGTGACCAACAACATTAACTGTTTCTCTCTCTCTGCAGATGCAGCCAGACCTGCTGAGTATTTTCAGCAGACAATGATGTGTAGGAAGGAACTGCAGATGCTGGTTTATACAGAAGATAGACACAAAGTGCTGGAGTAGCTCAGCAGGTCAGGCAGCATTTCTGGAGCAAAAGGATGAATGACGTTTCGGGTTGGGACTCTTCTTCCGACCCGACTTGAAATGTCACCCATCCTTTTTCTCCAGCGATGCTGCCTGACCCGTTGAGTTACTCCAGCACTTTGTGTCTTTCTTTGAGCATTTTCAGCACTTTGCTTTTGCCAATACTTGGAACTCGGTCTAATAGTGTGGTATAAATGAAACATTCGAGCCAAGGACATCTTGAAACAAAAATATTTCCAAATCGAGAATAGTAGTGATCTTAGTTTAGTTCATTATGGTCTCGTGTACCGAGCTGCAATGAAAATATTTTTGTTGCATGCTACCCATCGAGGGGGATCTACCACAGTCGCTGCCTCAAAAAGGCTGGCAGCGGCATCAAGGACCCAGACCATCCTGGCCACACACACATCTCTCCGCTGCCTTCAGGTAGAAGGTATAGGAGCCTGAAATCTGCAACATCCAGGTTCAGGAATAGCTGCTTCCCCACAGCCATCAGACTATTAAACTCAACTCAAACAAAATCTGGACTTTAACAGCGTGCTTGCGTGCGTGCGTGTGTGTGTGTGTGCGCTAATCTGTTCTGTATCATTTATGCGTGCAATATTCTGTTGTGCTGAAGCAAAGCAAGAATCTCATTGTCCTATCTGGAACACATGACAATAAACTCTCTTGAATCTCGACTCTTAAATCTTGATTACAATCGAGCCGTCCACAGTGTACAGTTACTGCATCTTATATCCCTTTACATCTACACTGTCCAAAGCAACAAATCTGTTTGTATATGAAGAGTTCTTCAGCAACAGTGGTCCTTAAATTTCCTCTTGAGTTAAATAAATAATAGCTGACAGAATTACGTTAAAAGTGCTGTGTTAAGATTCCAGCCGCCTCTGTAACATCTGAAAGAAGCCAGAAGTTAACATCTGTATACAATTTACATTACATTTGAAATGTTACACAGATTTGGTGACATTCTGGACCTAGCAACAGTTAAGTTAATTTGGCACGAACTGCCTTCTGCAAATACCTTCTGTGGAGTCAGAGTTCCAGACAAGAGCTGACAAAAATAAACTATCATTATTCTCCTTTTAGACCTCCAGAAATACTTTTAAAATATAAACTCTGATGGAATATAACAAATCTTCCGGCCAACTTGCACATAGCATGCATCTTCAAATCATGTCATAAATGATCAGAGGGGAGCAGCTATTTTTAATGATGCTCATTTAGGGTAAATGATACAAGGATGTATGTTATTATTTTTGTAACTTGGATCAGTTCTCTGTTCCCTCACTTTAGAGTGCATGTGAACAGCAGTCTCTCATGGAGTGTAAAGGGCATGTTTCACTTTCACGACCTAATTCACGACCTCTGCCGAGTTTGCCCTTGACTCATACTCGCAGCATGGTCGTCACGAGGTCGTAGCAGGTCGTGATGCTAGTCGTAGGTACTCGTGGCATCAAGTAGGTCGGGGCGTTTTTCTAGCCTGATGAAAAATGTCCACGAGTAAAAAAGGTCGTGAATTAGGTCGTGAAAATGGGACAGGCCCTTAAAACTTTAGGTTTAAAAACAGTCATCATATCCAAATGGTTTTAGTGATAGAACATAGGACAGTGCAGTCAAAACAAGGAACTGCAGATGCTGGTTACCAAAGGAAGACACAAAGTGCTGGAGTAACTCAGTGGGCTAGATAGCAACCCTGGAGAACATGGATAGGTGATGTTTCAGGTTGAGGAAGGTTCCTGTTGCGAAACATTACCTATTTATGTTCTCTTGTGATGCTGCCTTTAGACTGCAGAGATACAGCCTGGAAAAAGGCCCTTCGGCCCATTGTGTACGTTGCCAACCAGCGACCACCCCGTTATTAACACCATCTTACACCCTGGGGGCAATTTTTACAATCAGAGCCAATTAACCGACACACCTGTAGGTCTTGGAAGTTGTGGGTGGAAACCGGAACACCCGGAGAAAACCCACGTGGTCACAGGGAGGACGTGCAAACTCCGTACAGACAGCACCCGTAGTCAGGATCGAACCCGGGTCGCGGGCGCTGTGAGGCAGCAGCTCTACCGCTGCACCAATGTGCCACATGCCTAACCCGCTGAGTTACTCCAACATTTTGTTGGCCCCTAGGCCCACAATATCTGCGCAAAACATAATGCCAAGTTAAACTAATCCTCTTCCCGCATGTGATCCATCACCCTCTATTCCAAACTTCTGCATGTGCCTATGCAAAACTATCGTAACTGAATCTATCACCACACCTAGCAGTGCCTTCCGGCACTCTCCGCCCTCTCTGTGGAAAAACTTCATCAGTTCATAAGTGATAGGAGCAGAATTAGGCCATCGTCTATTCCGCCATTCAATCATGGCTGGTCTATCTCTCACTCTCACCCCCATTCTCCTGTCTTTTCCCCCATCACCTTTGACACCCGTACTAACCAAGACTTACTTGCCCCATACATCTCGGTTAAAGTTTAAATGCAATGAAGTGGACTGAAGGATAACCATTGGCCAGGGTGACAGAATAACTACCCCTTTACTCACTGAAATAAAATGAGCAGGTTGTTTTCACATGAAGGAGGGGCAGGATGTAAACATGGAACACTGCAGCATTTTTCTGAGTTCTCACAGCAGTCCTGGCTTATACTTCTGAACTTGCACCTGTGAAATGAACCCACAAGCTAGACACTAGTGTTCATGAGGTCATAAGGGATAGGAGTTAGTAGATTTAGGCCGTTCGGCCCATCGAGTCTACTCCGCCATTCAATCATGGCTGATCTATCTCTCCCTCCTAACCCCATTCTCCTGCCTTCTCCCCATAACCTCTGACACCTGTACTAATCAATAATCTATCTAACTCTGCCTTAAAATTCCTGCAATGAATTCCACAGATTCTCTACTCTCTGACTAAATAAACTTCTCCTCAGCTCCTTCCTAAAAGACCGTCCTTGAATTCTGAGGCTGTGACCTCTAGTCCTAGACTCTCCCATTAGTGGAAACATCCCCTCCACATCTACTCTATCCAAGCCTTTCGCTATTCTGTACATTTCAATGAGGTCCCCCCTCATGCTTCTAATCTCCAGTGAGTACAAGCCCAGTGCCGACTGACCTCATCATAGGTTAACCTGCTTATTTCTGGGATCATTCTTGTTCTGCTAACTATCTACAGTAGACAATTAAACACGTTCCATTTTATTTGGATTACATCCGTACTTCTACAAATTAAACCTCCTCAGTGCTAATCCCTGCCTGTTGTCCATTAGACCATCCCTGAGGGTCCTGAAGAAAGATACTGCAACCAACAAAAAGTTCGCCACACAAGTGGCTCAGCAGTAGAGTTGCTGTCTCACGGCACCAGAGACCCGGGTTCAATCCTGAATACAGGTACAGAGTTTGTACATTCTCCCCGTGACCTGCGTGAGTTTTCTCCAGGTGCTCCGGTTTCCTCCCACACCAAAGACTTACAGGTTTGTAGGTTGATTTGGCCTCTGTAAATTGAAAATTGTCCCTAGTGAGAGAAATAGATCGGGTAGATGCACTGAGTCTCTTGTCCAGAGTAGGTGAATCGAGGACCAGAGGACAAAGGTTTGTGAAGGGGAAAAGATTTAGTAAGCATCTGAGGGGTAACTATTTCACACAAAGGGTGGTGGATGTATGGAACAAGCACCCAGAGGAGGTAGCTAAGGCAGGGACAATCCCAACATTTAAGAAACAGTTAGATAGGTACATGGATAGGACAGGTCTGGAGGCATAAGAACCAAAAGCAAGCTGGTGGGACTAGTGTAGCTGGGACATGGGCAAGTTGGGCCGAAGGGCATGTTTCCACACTGTATCACTTTATGACTCATGTGTGTAGGATAGTGTTAGTGTACAGAGATCGCTGGTTGGTGCAAACTCGGTGGGCCGAAGGGCCTGTTTCCATGCTGTATATCTCTAAACTAATCTGGGGGGGGGGGGGGGGGAGGGACCTGGCTGGAGGTGGGGGAGGGGGCGTCAGCGCGTGTACCCATTGCGTCAGCGATACATCACGTAGGTGGTGCGCAAGGATTTTATGCAGCAGAAAATCCTGGAGCGCCGCGCGATACCGCGCACAACTCCACACTCCTCCACGCCTCTCCATGTGTCCGTCCCGCGCTACCCACACGGTACCCGTGCATCACAACGCGTCGACCTATTTTACATATATAACCATATAACCATATAACAATTACAGCACGGAAACAGGCCATCTCGACCCTTCTAGTCCGTGCCGAACACATATTCTCCCCTAGTCCCATATACCTGCGTTCAGACCATAACCCTCCATTCCTTTCCCGTCCATATAACTATCCAATTTATTTTTAAATGATAAAAACGAACCTGCCTCCACCACCTTCACTGGAAGCTCATTCCACACAGCTACCACTCTCTGGGTAAAGAAGTTCCCCCTCATGTTACCCCTAAACTTCAGTCCCTTAATTCTCAAATGTCCCCTTGTTTGAATCTTCCCTACTCTCAGTGGGAAAAGCTTATCCACGTCAACTCTGTCTATCCCTCTCATCATTTTAAAGACCTCTATCAAGTCCCCCCTTAACCTCCTGCGCTCCAAAGAATAAAGCCCTAACTTGTTCAACCTTTCTCTGTAACTTAGTTGCTGAAACCCAGGCAACATTCTAGTAAATCTCCTCTGTACTCTCTCTATTTTGTTGACATCCTTCCTATAATTTGGCAACCAAAATTGTACACCATACTCCAAAATTGGCCTCACTAATGCCTTGTACAATTTTAACATTACATCCCAACTTCTATACTCAATGCTCTGATTTATAAAGGCCAGCACACCAAAAGCTTTCTTTACCACCCTAACTACATGAGATTCCACTTTCAGGGAACTGTGCACAGTTATTCCCAGATCCCTCTGTTCACCTGCATTCTTCAATTCCCTGCCATTTACCATGTACGTCCTATTTTGATTTGTCCTGCCAAAATGTAGCACCTCACACTTATCAGCATTAAACTCCATCTGCCATCTTTCAGCCCACTCTTCCAACTGGCATAAATCTCTCTGTAGACTTTGAAAATCTACTGCATTATCCACAACCCCACCTATCTTAGTATCATCTGCATACTTACTAATCCAATTTACCACACCATCATCCAGATCATTGATGTACATGACAAACAACAGTGGACCCAACACAGATCCCTGTGGCACCCCACTAGTCACCGGCCTCCAACCTGACAAACAACCATATGACGCGTAAATGAGGCATAAATGACGGCCAAGTGGGACAGGCTCTTTACTCAGCATTAATGGGGCTACTGTGGATAGGGTGAGCAGCGTTAAATACCTGGGTCCGCATCACAGAGGGTCTGACATGGACAACACACACTGCCGCACTGGTGAGAAAGGCAAGGCAGTGCCTTTACCACCTCAGGCAGCTGAGGAAATTCAGAGTCTCTCTGAGGATCCTTCAATCCTTCTACTCTGGTGCTGTAGAAAGTATCCTGACCAGAAACAGCTCGATCTGGTTTGGCAACAGCTCTGCCCAGAACAGGAAGGCTCTGCAGAGGGTAGTGCATTTGGCCAAACACACTGTGGGAACTACACTCCCCCCCCCCCACTGCAGGACCTATACACCAGGAGGTGTAGATCCAGAGCCAGCAACATTATGGGGGACCCCTACCCCCCCAGCAACGGACTGTTCCAGCTGCTACGGTCAAGCAAGCGCCTTCGCTGTCACGCTGCGAAAACAGAGAGGATGAGATGGATTTCTTCCCACAGGCCATCAGGACTGTAAACTCTGATCTCACCAGGGCATCTGAAGAAGGGTTTCGGCCCGAAATATTTCCTATTTCCTTCGCTCCATAGATGCTGCCTCACCCGCTGAGTTTACCCAGCATTTTTGTCTACTTTCGATTTTCCAGCATCTGCAGTTCCTTCTTAAACAGGGCGTAAATATTGGTTCGGTTCTGTTCTGTTCTGTTGTTTTACACAATCCCGCAGGCATTGCCACTTTCATTTCACTGTACATCCTGTATGTGTATGTGACAAATAAACTTGACTTGACTTGTGTCTGTCAGCCTTCAGTCTTAAACCAGCATCTGCAGTTGCCTCCTCGACAAACCTTTCGTCAACCCAAGAGTTAAAATACAAAGCTATCTTTCAGATTGGCCACCAGTCAACTAAACTGTCTGATGGTGATTTATTGTCCGGCCCTGCCCAAGTTGCCTGAGTTCTGGCACCATTCATTCCACAAACGTTAAAAAGGCCCATAAAACCCAGTTCCTCCCATTTCCTGAGCAGTTTCAAAAAATAACAGAACTCCCACTGAATAAATAAAAACTAAATCTCAGAGTCTGGCGTGTCAGCATAATCTTCCCGTTCAACTGATAAAGACCAATCTCCAGAGGACAAAGGCGTATGCAGGGGGGAGGTAAGGGGGGGGTCGTGCAGATTTAGAGGAAAGATGTGAGATTTTACTAGCGAGGTGCTCCTTCCAAAACAAGGTGTTATTGTACTGATGACCTCTCTTCCATTGACTCCATTTATACCTAACGCTGCCTCGGCAAGGCCAGCAGCATAATCAAGGACCAGTCGCACCCCGGCCACTCCCTCTTCCCCCCTCTCCCATCCGGCAAGAGATACAGAAGTGTGAAAACGCACACCTCCAGATTCAGGGACAGTTTCTTCCCAGCTGTTGTCAGGCAACTGAATAACTACCATAACTAGAGAGCAGTGTTAAACTGCTCACTGGCCACCCTCAGACGATCTTTGATTAGACTTTGTGTTCAAGTAGGAACTGCAGATGCTGGAAGATCGAAGGTACACAAAATTGCTGGAGAAACTCAGCGGGTGCAGCAGCATCTATGGAGCGAAGGAAATAGGCGACGTTTCGGGGCCGAAACGTCGCCTATTTCCTTCGCTCCATAGATGCTGCTGCACCCGCTGAGTTTCTCCAGCAATTTTGTGTACCTTTGATTAGACTTTGCTGGCTTTATCTTGCACTAAATGTTATTCCCTTATCATGATCTATACACTGTAAATAGCTCAATTATAATCATATATGGTCTTTCCTCTGACTGGATAGTAGGCAACCCTATGGCGGAAAGGTAGGAAAATAAGGTTAGGAGGGAGAGATAGATCAGCCATGATTGAATGGCAAGGTAGAATTGATGGGCTGAATGGCCTAATTTCTGCTCCCATTGCTTATGAATTTATGAAGAGCTTTTCAGGGTTCCTCGGTACACGTGATAGTAATCTAAACTGTACCATTGGTCCATGCACTTGGACAACGTTGCCGTCTTTTGCTTGGGTTGTAAGTTTTATTGAAGGGCATTCAGCACAAATATCTCGGTTGTTCCCGCAGGTGTGTGACACTGCCACAGGTCTCGTCTTCCACATCCATCACTAGTTCCCCGTCCGTTTACTCCGGCTGGCGTTAGAAAAATCACGAGGCGACGCAGGTGATGAAATATTGAGAGAAAAAAAACAAAGCGCTGGAGGAACTCAGCATCTGGGGAAGGAACAGGCAGACGACAATTCAGGATTGAAGTGACATTACATGGGACGACAGATGGCACAATGGGCTAAGTGTTCGGCTGGCGACCGGAGGGTAGCCGGTTCGAATCCCGCTTGGAGTGCTTACTGTCGTTGTGTCCTTGGGGCAAGACACTTCACCCACCTTTGCCTGTGTGTAATGTAATGTAATTATGTGAAGCACTTTGGGGTCAATGCAAGTTGACTGAAAATGTGCTATATAAATAAGATTATTATTATTATTATTATTATTATATTGTTAGGGTTGAACCCGGGGCTCTGGCGCTGTAGGGCAGCAACTCTACCGTTGCACCACCCTGCCACCCACTTGTTCTCCAATGATATAAAGGTGCGTCCTAATGGATTGAAGAGAGTGGTTATGGTATTGAACCCACCCCCACAATAAGGGTCCGGAGAGGGTTTCGGCCCGAAACGTTGTCTATTTCCTTCGCTCCATAGATGCTGCTGCACCCGCTGAGTTTCTCCAGCATATTTGTCTACCCACAATAAACAGTAGAGGCAAATAGCATGGACACATTTAAGAGAGAAGCTGGCAAACAGATGAAGACAGGCTAGATTACATGAGAAAGCTTGGGAGGATTGTTGTAAAACCAAACAGCTGGAAGAATGTTACGAGGACGTTGCCGGGACTTGAGGCTGAGCTATTGGGAGAGGTTGGGCAGCCTGGGACTCTGAGGGGTGATCTTACAGAGATGTATAAAATCGAGAGTGGGAATAGATAGGATGAATGCACAGACACTTTTACCCAGGGTCGAGGGATCAAAAACAAAAGGTTTAAGGTAAGAGGGGAACAATCTAATTGGAACCTGAAAGCAAATTTTTCACTCAGGGGGCAGTGAGTATGGAACAAGCTTCCAGAGGAGGTAGTTGAGGGAGATACTATGAGAGCATTTAAAAGACCTTTGGATTGGTGTATGGATAGGAACGGTATAGAGGTAAATGGATTAATATGGGCAAATGGGTTCTAGATTTGATGGTACACAGAAATGCTGGAGAAACTCAGCGGGTGCAGCAGCATCTATGGAGCAAAGGAAATAGGCAACGTTTCGGGCTGAAACCCTTCTTCAGACAAACCCTAGATTTGATGGGGCATTTTGATCAGCATGGACGAGTTGGGCCGAAGGGCCTGACTCCGTGCAGTATGACTCGATGACTATCGGGGTCTATGGGTCAAACAGCATCTGGAAGGTAAAGAGATGGTCGATGTTTCAGGTCAGTACTCTGCAGAATAGTCCTTGGGCAACATCTTCTTGTGTGAGACATCTGTCTATGGACTGAGCTGGCACAACCGGAGCTGAGGCTGAGGAGGTGGGAGAATTGGAATGTCAACATCTCCACCCTGGGAAAAGATGAATGTGCGGCATAGAATATGGTGCGGACCATTTGGACCGAATGGCCTGTTACTGCTTGTAAATTGCAAACCTATTCAGCTGACAAAGGGCAGTTTTGACACCTCTCCGTGGCATTCAACACATCGTTAGTATCATTGAAATCTCTCCCATCTCTTATCCACCACGATGATGAAGGAAGGTGGAGATGATTCTCTTTCCCCTTGTCCATTTGCTTTTGCGAGAAAGAGAGAGTCCATGTTCCTGACTGTGTTAATGTTAGATCAACGGCACGTCATTTCAGCTACTAATGTGCGCAGTTCCCAGTCAGGGATAATCACCATCTGATGGGCTTCATTCATCTGTGATGGAGCTGCCAGGGTATAGGAGACAGCACCGGCTCCACGCTGACTGGGAAATATTCCAGATATTGTAGCCGCCCAGACATAGAAACATAGAAACATAGAAAATAGGTGCAGGAGGAGGCCATTCGGCCCTTCGAGCCAGCACCTCCATTCATTGTGATCATGACTGATCGTCCCCAATCAATAACCCGTGCCTGCCTTCTCCACACAGAAATATCCAAGATCTGAAGAAGGGTCCCGACCCGAAACGCTACCTATCCATGTTCTCCAGAGTTGCTGCCAGACCCGTTGAGTTACTTCATGCTTTTGGGAAATATTCCATGCTTTTCTGGTTATGAGGTCTCGTAAATCCATGTGTCCTAGGAGCTGAATTAGGCCATTCGGCCCATCAAGTCTACTCAAGTCCATGGCTGATCTATCTCTCCCTCTCAACCCCATTCTCCTGCTTTCTCCCCATAACGGCTGACAGTCTCTGAGACGGAGCAATCCTGGGTTCCATATGCTAATCTTACTTTTCCTTATTATCCCCATATTTCCATCAACACTGCGGCACGGCGGCAACGGAGTTGGTACGTTCTCCCCGTGACCACGTGGGTTTTCTCCGGGTGCTCCGGTTTCCTCCCACACTCCAAAGGCGTGCAGGCTCGTAGGTTAATTGGCTTCTGCAAATTGCCCCTAGATAGAACTAGTGTACAGGTGATCACTGGTCGGCGCAGATTCAATGGGCCGAAGGGCCTGCTTCCACGCTGTATCTCTAACCTCGCAATGAAATGTGGTGCTCACTCACATGAGGAAGCAAAAAGAGAAGAGAATTTCTAACACCAAGAACTACTCATTCTGGTTTAAGCATAAAATGCTGGAATACAGAGAGGGGCCTGGCAGCTTCACTGAGTCACACCCCACGGAACGAAGCCTTACTATGAGCACAAATATTTGGGCATGCCTAAACCAGCATTGCCTGTGTTGGAAGCAGCTTTCCAGCCCAGATTGGTCTAATCCACCATCTCCATACTCCAAGATTGAAGAGTAGAAACAAGGAACTGTAGATGCTGGTTTACAAAGAAGGGTGCAAAGTGCTGGAGTAACTCCGGACTGAACTAACCTGAGGACTCCAGTTGCGGAGCCTGCGGACTTGCCGTCGCGGAGCTGGCCGACTTCGGAACGGGAAGAGCTGTGGTGGCGCGCGGCTGCGACCCCCGACTTCGGAGGCTCCGGCCCGGTGGACAGGGACAACGGGAGCTCGCAGGTCCCTGGTGGGAGACCGCTTTTCGGAGCTCCAGCAGCGGCAACTTCTCCCGCTGGAATCGCGGGGTTTAATGACTAGGAGCGGGGCCTAACATCGCCCCGCGCGGCTTAAACGGCGGCGGGACTTACCATCGCCCGCCAGGGGCTTTAATATCGGGAGCCCCAGTCGCCTCGACGTTGTAGTTAGACTGCTGGACCGCGGGAGAAGAACAAAGGGAAGAGATAAGACTTTGCCTTCCATCACAGTGAGGAGATGTTGGAGATTCACTGTGATGGATGTTTGTGTAAATTGTGTTAAGTGTGTGTCTTGGTTTTTTTTGTAATGTTAAGATTGTAGAAATGCAATTTCGTTCAAACCTTGTATGTTTGAATGACAATAAAAGGCATTCTATTTTATTATTTTATTACACAGTGGTGGGTGCCTGGAACGCGCTGCCTGGGGTAGGGGTGGAGGCAGATACGATAGTGGTGTTTAAGAGGCTTTTAGATAGACATTTCGACATACAAGGACTGGAGGGATACGGATCACATGCAGGCAGAGGAGATTAGTTTAATTTGACTTGATGTTTGGCACATTCATTGCGGGCCTGTTCCTGCCGCGTGCTGTTCTATTTATTCTATCCTGTGCAAGGTGTATGTCATTCATATCAAAATGAATGGTGGTGGTTGCCAATTCACCTTAAGACAATTATGCCTCGAAGCCTTCACGTGGCTGATGTTTAATTAAACAACTCGAATGCGGTCATAATGTGAACAAGAAGCTACGTGGATTGATGCACGATCTTCAAAGGTGCAGCTTGTAGTGCTGATGCCTTGCAGCATGAGCAAACCTGACCGTGACCTCGGGTGCTGTCTGGGTGGAGTTTGCACGTTCTCCCTGTGACCCCGTGGGTTTCCTCCGTTTTCCTCCCCCATACCAAAGATGCCCGGGTTTGTAAGTTAATTGCTCCCTGTAAATTACCCCTGGTGACGGGAGAGTGGATGAGAAAGTGGGATAACAATTAAAATTGAATCTGAATCTAGTGCGGGTGGGTGATCGATGGTCGGTGTGGGCATGGTGGGCCGAAGGGCCTGTTTCCATGTTGTATCTGAGTTTAGTTTAGTTTAGAGATACAGCGCGGAAATAGACCCTCCGGCCAACCGAGTCCACGCCGGCCAGCGATCCCCACACATTAACACTACCCGACACACACTAGGGACAATTTACATTTATACCAAGCTAATTAAACTACAAACCTGTATACGCCTTTTGAGTGTGGAAGGAAATCAACGATCTCTGTACAAACTCTGCGCAGACAGCACCCGTAGCCAGGATCGAACCCGGGTCTCTGGCGCTGTAAAGGGCCTGTCCCACTTGGCCGTCATTCGCGCGCCATTTACACGACCTGCTAGCGTGTGGGTAGCGCGTGGGTAGCACGGGACAGGCGCGTGGAGTGGCGTGAAGGAGCGTGGATTCGTCCTGCACAAAATCTTCACACGCCACTGGCCTGTCGCGTGACTGACGGCCAAAGTGGGGCAGGCCCATAAGGCAGCAACTCTACCGCTGTGCCATCGTGCCGCCCTAAAACTAAAAACTGAACAAAACGTCCGAGAGGAATCCCTCTCTCCTGACCTGGTCTGTCCCGTATGTAACTCCAATCCTTGCCAAAACAGTTGATTTCTAAATGCACTCTGAAATGGCCTAGTATGTCATTCAGATCACTGTACTAATATAGGAAAGAAAATCTAAGTGGAAAGTGGCATAGAGACAGCAAATGGTAATGGGAACATGGAACCGCAGATGCTGGTTTACAAAAGACAGAGTGCTGGAGTAACTCAGGGGGTCAGGTAGCATCTCTGGAGAACATGGCGAGGTGACCCTTCTTCAGACTACAGGTAGTGGGGGGAGAAAGCTGGTCGCGAGGTGGGGGCAGGCAAATGATAGGTAGTCAAGGCTGCGTGTGTGAGTGACCTGTTTGTCCTCCATGTTGAGTGATTAATCTGGCCACTCATTTCGCACCATTAGCAGGTCTGCAGTCAGGTACAGGTCATAGACAATAGACAATAGGTGCAGGAGTAGGCCATTCGACCCCTCGAACCACCACCACCATTCAATGTGATCATGGCTGATCATCCCCAATCAGTACCCTGTTCCTGCCTTCACCCCATATCCCCTGACTCCGCTATCTTTAAGAGCCCTATCTAGCTCTCTCATGAAAGCATCTAGAGAACTGGTCTGAGGCGAAGAATTCCACAGACTCCCTGGGTCAAAAATTGCTCTCATCTCTGTCTTAATGCTTAAGCATCTAGAGATTGTATTCCGGTCATTGTCTCAATTTGAGACAGAGAATTCCCTTACAGGCTCATAAAAAAACTCTAAAAAGTGGGTCAAAAATAAATAAATGTTTCTTCATCTCTGTTAAAAAAAAAGCAAACACAGAAAGTCCACGACACAACATAACATAAATGGCACCAAGGTGAGGATGGCACCATAGTCCAGCCAGCCTCCCCTCCGTGTTCATCCGTGGTCGGGGCCCCTGGTTCTGGACTCCCCCAACATGGGGAACATGTTTCCATGGTCAATAAGAATGAAACTTGCTTTGAAGGACATTATTGTCCCAGATACTTTTTTCTAAACAACACTTAGATAATGTCATGATTACCATTGGGGGAGGGGCAGGACAAAGCCTGGCAGGTAATAGGCTGAAGTGAGGAAACAAGGAACTGCAGACGCTGGTTTACCAAGGAAAGACACAAAGTGCTGAAATAACTCGGCAGATCAGGCACCGCAGGAGAACATGGATTGGTAACGTTTCAGGTCAGGATTATACGGGCTGGCATAATAGGGTGGTGAATCTGTGGGATTCATTGCCACAGAAGGCTGTGGAGGCCAAGTCAATGGATATTTTCAGGCCGGGATTGATAGCTTCTTGATAGGTTCGGGTGTCAGAGGTTATGGGGAGAAGGCAGGAGAATGGGGTTGGGAGGGAGAGATAGATCAGCCATGATTGAATGGCGGAGAAAACTATGGGCTGAATGGTCTAATTCTGCTCCTATCACTGATGAATTTATGAACGTATGGACACAGATGTGGAGGGTTATTCTATTTGTAGATGTTTGGACAAAGGCCAGATATGAAAAGACAACAGGAGTGAGATAAATACAATACAATTTACAATACAATACAATTTATTTGTCATTTGGACCCCTTGAGGTCCAAACAAAATGACGTTTCTGCAGCCATACATTACAAAACAAAAGACCCGAGACACAACACAATTTACACAAACATCCATCACATCGCTGTGATGGAAGGCAAAAATACTTATCTCTCCCCTGCAATCCCCCCCCCCCCCCCCCCCGATGTCCGAGTCAAAGTCAAAGCCCCCCGGCTGGTGATGGTGATTGTCCCATGGCCATTAAAGCCACGCCGGGTGATGCAAGGTCGCACACCGGGTCTTGTTGTTGGAGCCCCCGGTGTGCGCTCACAAAGTCCCGCGGCCATTCCAAGCCGCGCGGGGCGGTGATGTAAGGCCCCGCTCCAGGTACTCTTCAACCCCGCAACTCGGTAGTGTTTTGTATTGAAAAGGTTGACATTAGCGCAAGGTTCTATCGTGCTGTGTATCTCCAGTGTTCTAGAATTTAATGCCTCTAGATTTTTTGCTCTTGGCCACTTTTCCAGAGAGGTGCAGTATAATCCTGCGTCGGTCCAGTCTAGGCATGGACAATCGCCATTACAGAATTCACAAATCAAATCACCACCAAAAAGTTTGAGACATACGATAAAAAAATCACTTTTACAAACTTTATGGGATATAGATTCCTTAAATAAATGTAAAATACAAAAATAAAATAAAAAATCATGTTCATAAGTGATAGGAGAAGAATAGGCCATTCGGCCCATCATGTCTATTCCACCATTCAATCATGGCTCTCAACCCCATTGTCCTGCCTTCTCCCCCATAACCCCTAACATTCGTACTAATCAAGAATCTATCTATCTCAGCCTTAACATTATCCATTGACTTGGCCTCCACAGCCGTCTGTGGCAAAGAATTCCACAATGAATGACATTGTCTCCATTTTTCTCAAGGGTTCAAGTTGTTGAAAATGGTGACGTGGACGTTATTCCAGCCACGTGACCCCTCCGCGTGCAGGCTGACTCTGGATGCCCGCACGTGGACAATTACTGTAAATTCCACGTTAATCCGGAGAATTCCCAGGACTAGGGTCAGTGACGGCCGGGACCTTAACATCACTTTCTGCTAAAGGAGAAGACAAAGTCAGCGGGCCAGGCAGCATCTCTGGAAGGCATGGACAGGAGATGATTCAGGTCAAGACCCTCCATCAGACCCTTTCACCAGGGATGCTGCCTGACCTGCTGGATTACTCAAGCACTTTGAGTCCTTTTTGGTAAACCATTATCTGCAGCTCTGAGTGTCTCCATTTTGTTACAACAGACAATAGACAATAGGTGCAGGAGTAGGCCATTCAGCCCTTCGAGCCAGCACCGCCATTCAATGTCATCATGGCTGAGCATCCCCAATCAGTACCCCGTTCCTGCCTTCTCCTCATACCCCCTGACTCCGCTATCTTTACACTTTCTGCAGTTTACTTGTTAACTGGTGATGCAACTGGTTGTGATTGTGATAAAGTATTATTGTGTTTGTCAAAAATGTACTTACAACTTACATCATTTACTTTGATGGGTGGCCAGATCCAAAGCTTTAAATCTTTCAGTCTGTGTGAAAGTACAAGCGGTCATCAAAGCTTTATCTCCTCTCATTTGGGAAGATCAGTTACTGACGGTGAACTGGGTGTGATTAAATGTGCCCCAATGCCAGTCTCGCTACTTGGCTTCAGGAAGCAGTTTCCTCTTCATTGTTTACAAATGAATATGTTAAAGTAAATGGCAGTGCCTTTTCTATCTGTAAAAACAAATGAGCTATATTGAGATGCTTCTCAGTCATTAGGTCTCGTTTCCTCCCAAAATGTTCTTCCCAAAAGTACTTTCACTGAGACTAACAAAAAGCAATTTTGTTAGCAGTTGGCAATACATTTGCAAATTATTGAACTAACATCCTGGGATTCTTGCAAAAGGAAGCATTGCATGACCTGTCGTCAATCTCCAAATTAAATAGTCACCTCACCTAACATTTAACTATTTCAAGGCGTTGAAGAAAGAACTGCAGATGCTGGAAAAATCGAAAGTAGACAAAAATGCTGGAGAAACTCAGCGGGTGAAGAATGGTCTCGACCCGAAAGGTTGCCTATTTCCTTCACTCCATAGATAGATTGCTGAGTTTCTTCAGCATTTTTGTCTATCAACTATTTCGAGGAGCTGTTTTGTCTTTTTGGTCAGCCTTCCTGTCTTCACCAATACATTTTATCATGCGAGTCTTTCTTCAAAAATATATGTATTTTCTAAGCCCTTCTTAAGTGTATTATTTCCTGCATGAAGTTACAGCATTTTCACCAGTTCCTCACCTGTAATGGTTTGTGAATATAGAAACAAAGAACTGCAGGTGCCGGTTTATACCAAAAGTAGACACAAAATGCTGGAGTAACTCAGAGGGTCAGGCAGCATCTCTGGAGAAAAAGGATGGGTGACTTTTCGGGTTGGGTCTGAAGAAGGATCGCGAGGGTATCATTAACTACCGAAGGGCAGTTCATCTGTGGAACTCATTGCCACAGAAGGTTGTGGAGGTCAAGTGAGTGGATATTTTTAAGGCAGAGTCAGACAAGTTCTTGATTAGAACGGGAGTCAAGGGTTATGGGTAGAAGGCAGGAAAATGGGATTGGGAGGCAGAGATCAGCCATGATTGAATGGCGGAGTGGACTTGATGGGCCAAATGGCCTAATTCTACTCCTGTAACTTGTGAACTTGTAAAACGTCACCCATCCTTTTCTCCAGAGATGCTGTCTGACCCGCTGAGTTACTCCAGCATTTTGTGTCTATCTGGTGTGGTGCAGCAGTAGAGTTGCTGCCTCACAGCGGCAGAGAACCCGGTTCGATCCTGACCACTGCTGCTGTCTGTACAGAGTTTGTACGTTCTCCCCGTGACCGCGTGGGTTTTCTCCGGGTGCTCCAGTTTACTCCCACATTCCATTGATTCCACAATCCATAATTCCACCCCCACATTCCACAACCTTCCCTCCATTGACGAACTGTACACTGCAAGGGCCAGGAAGCGAGCGGGCAAGATCATCTCTGACCCCTCTCACCCTGGCCACAAACTCTTTGAATCACTTCCCTCTGGAAGGCGACTCCAGACTGTCAAAGCTGCCACAGCCAGACACAAAAACAGCTTTTATCCACGAGTAGTAGCTCTACTCAACAACCAAAAATCTGTAGCCTCCCTTTGATCTGGTATTTTATTATTAAAATCTAATGTTTTATGTGTCATTCCTAACTGTCACTATGTCATTGTCACTTGCGGGCGGAGCACCAAGGCAAATTCCTTGTATGTGAATACTTGGCCAATAAACTTATTCATCTCCCTCATAGAGGTGCGGGTTTGTAGGTTAATTGGCTTCTGTAAATTGTCCCCAAAGTGTAGCATAGAATTAGTGCATAGCTGCTCATTGGTTGGCATGGACTCGGTGGGCCGAAGGGCCCTTTTCCCCGCTGCATCTAAAAGGAGGAATGAAAACAAAAGAGAACATTTCATGTTGATCTTGGAAAAAACACTTTTGGGATGAACACTTTTGGAGGAAACGAGACCTAATGACTGAGGTACATCTCAATTTAGCTCATTTGTTTTTACAGATAGAAAGGGCACTGCCATTTACTTTCACATATTAATTGGTAAACAATGAAGAGGAAACTGCTTCCTGAAGCCAAGTAGCGAGACTGGTATTGGGGCACATTTAATCACACCCAGTTCACCGTCTGTAACTGATGTTCCCAGATGAGAGGAGATAAAGGCTTGATGATCACTTGTACTTTCACACAGACTGAAAGATTTAAAGCTTTGGATCTGGCCACCCATCAAAGTTAATTTTTTACATAACCAGTTAATAAACAGCAGGAAGTGCAATAAAATAGACACACTACGAACTCCAGATACATGTCACACAAACAAAGACTCAACGTGCTTGAGTAATTCAGCGGGTCAGGCAGCATCCCTGGACCACACGTCTCGGCAATGCTTTAGGTCTGAGAAAATATCTCCTATCCATGTCTTCCAGAGGTGCTGCCTGACCCGCTGAGTTACCCCAGCACTTTGTGTCCTTTTTAGCAGAAACTGAAGTTATGATCCTGGCTGGCACTGATCCCAGCCCTGGGAATTCTCTGGGTAATCATGGAATTTCTAGCAATTGGCCAGACATGGGCATCCAAAGTCCAAAGTCAATTTTGAATGTTGCAACCTAATTTTAACATGACCAGTTGACAAAGTGCTGGAGGAAATCAGTGGGTCAGGCAACATCTGTGGAGGGAACGGACAGACAATGTTTTGGGTTGGGGCTCATAGAACATAGAAACAGTACAGCACGCACAAGAAAGAACAGTGTCTGTGCCAAACATGGCGCCAAGATCAATTCTTGTCTGTTGCCTGCACATGATCCATATCCTTCCAATCCCTCGGTATCCATATGCCTGATTGTCGGTTTGTCAAGGAGGACTCTCTCTAACTTCTACAGGTGCACAATAGAGAGCATGCTGACCGGTTGCATCGTGGCTTGGTTCGGCAACTTGAGTGCCCTGGAGAGGAAGAGACTACAAAAAATAGTATGCACTGCCCAGTCCATCATTGGCTCTGACCTTCCTTCCATCGAGGGGATTTATCGCAGTCGATGCCTCAAAAAGGCTGGCAGTATCATCAAAGACCCACACACCATCCTGGCCACACACTCATCTCCCTGCTACCTTCAGGAAGACTGCAATGACCAGGTTCAGGAATAGCTACTTCCCCACAGCCATCAGGCTATTAAACTTGGCTCGGACAAAACTATGAACATTAATAGCCCATTATCTGTTATTTGCACTTTATCAGTTTATTTATTCATGTGTGTATATATTTATATAATGGTATATGGACACACTGATCTGTTCTGTATTCATGCCTACTATGTTCTGTGTGCTGAAGCAAAGCAAGAATTTCATTGGCCTATCAGGGACACATGACAATAAACTCACTTGAACTTGAACTTCCCTACCCAAAAATGTCTTAGACACCACAATCGTACCTGCCTCCACCACCACCCCAGCAGTATGTTCCAGGCATCTATCACCCTCTGTGTATAAAACTTGCTCCGCACATCTCGTTTATTCCAAATCAGTCCGAAGAAGGGTGCCAATCCAAGGCATTGTTTGTCCACCCCCTTCCACAGATGCTTCTTGGCCCGTTGAGTTCCTCTCATGAAGAACTGCTATTCTGGAACTACTATCTACTGTACATCATCGGGAACCCTCAGACTACATTTACTGACTTTACCTTGCACTAAACATAATTTATCATGTATCTGTACACTGCGAATGGCTCGATTGTAATCATGTGTTGCCTTTCTGCTGGTCGGATAGCACGCAACAAAAAAAGCTTTTCACTGTACCTCGGTACACGTGACAATAAACTAAACTGAACTGAACGGAACTAAACCCCAGCACTTTGCGTTTTGCTCAAGATTTCACCATCTGTAGCTTCTTGTGTCTCGATGTGGCCATTGCACTATTTTGTCTGCACTTTCTCTATAGCTGTTACGTTGCATCTTGTTTCCATTCTATTTTTACACTTCCCCTTGCAGTCATGTATGGTTTGATTGTTGGGTATGGTTTGCCTGGATAGCACGCAGAACAAAGCCTTCCACTGTATCTCCACGCACGTGGCCATAATTAACCAAATACTAAATACCAAACACCTTGCAGACTTACAGCACAATAAAACATTGTGCCAAAGTCAATGTATTCCAACACCTTTGTGCTTTAGTTTAGTTCAGTTTAGTTCAGAGATACAGCGCGGAAACAGGCCCTTCGGCCCACCGGCTCCGTGCCGACCAGCGATCCCCGCACATCAACACTATCCTACATCCACTAGGAACAATTTTTACATTTACCAAGGCAATTAACCTACAAACCTGCACGTCTTTGGAGTGTGGGAGGAAACCAAAGATCTCGGAGAAAACCCACGCAGGTCACGGGGAGAAAACGTACAAACTCCATACAGACAGCGCCCGTAGTTGGGATCGAACCCGGGTCTCCTGCGCTGCATTCGCTGTAAGACAGCAACTCTACCGCTGCGCCACCGTGACACACTTTTCCTCTCACACTCCAAAGACGTGCAAATTTGTATGTAGGAGGGGGGGTCTTACCCTCCGTGCCCCTCGAGGTCGGCTGCAGGGGGCGCCCACTGGGGAATGAGGGTTGAAGGGGGCCGGGCGTGGAGAGGGACAACAGTTCGCGGGACAGAGGCGGCGGCTGCAACGGGCCCTTATGGCCGGCTGTAGCTGGGACAGTAAATTGGCACCAAAATGGCG
The DNA here is from genome assembly GCF_028641065.1 of Leucoraja erinaceus. Classification (NCBI taxonomy): domain Eukaryota; kingdom Metazoa; phylum Chordata; class Chondrichthyes; order Rajiformes; family Rajidae; genus Leucoraja; species Leucoraja erinaceus. The sequence continues at coordinate 32,206,174 of NC_073398.1, read as the reverse complement.
CCTCCTGCATATGGACTCGGTGGACTGTCCTGGACATTATGTACTGATTCAGATTCAGATTCAGATTCAGATTCAATTTTAATTGTCATTGTCAGTGTACAGTACAGAGACAATGAAATGCATTTAGCATCTCCCTTGAAGAGCGACATAGCAAACGATTTGAAACAATAATAATAAGTCCGGGGGGGGGGGGGGGGGGGGGGGTGATAGTCCTGATTGGCAGTCATCGTCCGGGGAGGTTGTGCTTACGTACGTACGTCCGGTGATAGTCTTGCTGAGCTGTTTGCAGAAAATGTATTTCACTGTACACGTGATAATAAGGAAACCATTGAACCGTTGAATGCTCAATTTGGAGGCTGCCTCTCTTGAAGGAACCCACGAGAAGGATGAAGAAAATATAAGGGGAGATACTATTGCAACGTTTGAGAAACTCCAACGTTAGTACATGGATAGGACAGGTTTGGAGGGGTATTGACCAAATGCAGGCAGGTTGACTAGTGTAGATGGGACACATTGGCCGGTTTCCACACTGTATGACTCCATGACTTTATGACCGTAACTTAAACAACACATACATTATTGCCTTGAAGTTTTTTATTGATGGTAGCCCGTGCCCACATTAAATGTGTCACCGTACCAATTGCCGATATTGTGTTTTATAATCTTGGGCCAGGCTGCATCCAGTTTATCCCCTAAGGAAACCCACACCTTATGATGTCAGAATGGGATGTGTTGCGGCCTGCCTCTGTTCAACGCCGGCTCTGCCCATGAAGAGGCGGGAAGTTCTTCATGCCTGAATCACACAGGCATGGTCTGTTCCATTAATACAAGGTTGCTCAACTTCAGAGCTGTTTTCTCTCTCCAAAGGACTGGAGACCGTGCACTCATTTGCAGGACTAAAGGGCCTGTCCCACTTGGCCGTTTTTTTCGGAGACTGCCGGCATCATTGACTGACGTATATCAGGTCACCGAAAAATTTGCCGCGTGATGCCACGTGACGCGCGGTGTTTTTTCAAGTGTCGCAACATTTTTTTTGTCGCCGCTGGATCTTTGAAATGTTCAAAATCTTTTGGCGACACTGATATGACGCCAGCAGTCCCCGAAAAAATCGCCAAGTGGGTCAGGCCCCTTAAAGGTACTAATGCATGATGAAAAGGACACCCACGTACAGATCAATGAATGTTTTACAGACGGGCAAGGCTGGATGGTTTCAGGTGTGAAGGGTTCGAGGGTGTCAGGGGTGACGGGGAGAAGGCAGGAGAATGGGGTTGAGAGAAAAGGGTAGATCAACATTGGTTGAGTAGACTTGGTGGGCCGAATGGCCTAATTCTGCTCCTAGAACAGATGATGTTTTTTTCAAACAGAGGGTGGTGGGGGCCTGGACTGTGCCTGGAACGTGCTGGAGTCTGAAGAAGGGTTTCAGCCCGAAACGTTGCCTATTTCCTTCGCTCCATAGATGCTGCTGCACCCGCTGAGTTTCTCCAGCACTTTTGTCTACCTTCGATTTTCCAGCATCTGCAGTTCCTTCTTAAACACATGACTCCAGCACTTTTGTTTCCCAATGCAATAGATTTCCCCCAGTACAGGCCGACTGGAATAGGAAGGAGATTGCGGAGATTAGAGATGAGAAAGATGTTTAATTAGGCACGCGATGTTACACAGTTTACTCTGAGTGAGTTGCTTTCCCAGCCTTATTATGACTATTGTAACACTGGGTTTCTGTAGACAACACGAACCCACAATGGGAGATTACGGTCATTAACACATAATCCGCTTTAGTCATTTAGATTGAGGTTAAGTATCAGTCAGGGTGGAGTGGGTGAAGAGGATGGTGTGGTTGAGGGAGGGAGACTGCCTTGCCATTAGATAGACACAAAATGCTGGAGTAATGTCCCCAGTCTCACTTAGGCAATTTTTTAGGTGGCTACAGGTGACTAGTCTGTGGCCACACGGTCGGCGGGGTGTCGCCTGTACGGTCGTGAGTCGTCTCCTCAGTCGCCCAAAGAGCCGTAGAGTCTTTCTGGTCGCCGCTGGCTTTTGAAATGTTCAAAACTTTTCGGCGATAGTTGGCTTGACGCCAATGAGCGTAGCGTGACTTCTCCTGATGTAGGTGCTGTGGTAGATTGTCGCCAGGATAACGTAGGTTGTCGCCGGTGCTGACTTCGGTGAATTCCATTGGCGACTAGCTACGTCAACTTACGCCAACCGGCGACAGGTACCGGCTGCTGAAATCTTGCACCTTGTCACGGGTGGACGTAAGTTGTTGTAGGTGTGGTCGTAGGTGGACGTCCTAATGGGTCGCCTGTTGTCGGTGGCTTGCCATAGTTTGACGTCGACTAGGTGGTTGGTCATTGTAGACATTGTCGTGGACGTATTGTCGTAGTGGGGTCCAGGCGCCGTTTTTTCGGCGACCTGTGACGGCTATGACAGTCGCCGAAAAAAATCTCCTAAGTGGGACAGGCCCTTAACACAGCGGGTCTGGCTGCATTTCTGGAGAAAAGGAATAGGTGACGTTTTGGGTGGAGACCCTTCTTCAGTAGAGATGCATTACTCTCTAGTGACGTGCCAACTCCACAAAGGCAGCGTGGCACCAAGGGGCCGGGGCCATCAGAATCTTGTGAAAGACTCGAGATGTGGTTTCGGCCGATGGCCTTGCCTCTTTCAACCTTTCTGAGAATGATCTGTCAAGGACCGTGGAGTGGCTGTCTGTGCGCCAGTCTCCCCACGTTAATCAAAGTCACGCACAGGTGTCCTCCAACCCTGGAGACACCCATGGTCAGGACAGCCATGACTAAGAAGAAGAAGCAGGAAATGGAGGGATTTAGATTATGTACAGGCAGATATGAGTTGGTCTTGGCATCATGTCTGGCACTGTCATTGTGGGCTGAATGGCCTGCTCCTGTACTGTGCTGATCTATCTTATATGTTTTATGTTCTATAATTGAGATTAGAGCTTGGATCCTCATAAAGGTTATGATTGACCTTAGATCAGTTGTAATGAGAACAAAGATATGTTCCTAACATCCAAAACAAACCTGTGGTCATTCCACTTTGTAAATGATGCAAAGATATCTGACAAGGCAGAAACTGTGCGGAGGTGAGCGGGCTGTGTGAATCTGTCTGAGTCTCTTCCCAATTCCCTCAGGGAGGATTCTGTGGAAATTCCAGATAATGATCTTGCCTTTCTTGAAATATCTTTCACTGAACAGATGTGTAACTGCAACTTAACTTTTTAACTTTGCTTGAGAGATGCTGCACTGAAACGGGCCGCCCGGCCACCGAGTCAAGTCAAGTATCGATCTTTCATTCATTCAAGTACGTGTCGACCAGCGATCTCATGAAACATATGCAATTATTAAGGGATTGGACACGCTGGATGCAGGAAACAGGTTCCCGATGTTGGGGGGGAGTCCAGAACCAGGGGCCACAGTTTAAGAATAAAGGGGTAGGCCATTTAGAACTGAGATGAGGAAAAACGTTTTCACCCAGAGAGTTGTGAATTTGTGGAATTCTCTGCAACAGAAGGCAGTGGTGGCCAATTCACTGGATGCTTTCAAAAGAGAGTTAGATATCGCTCTGAGGGCTAGTGGAATCAAGGGATACGGGGAGAAGGCAGGAACGGGGTACTGATTGTGGATGATCAGCCATGATCACATTGAATGACGGTGCTGGCTCGAAGGGCTAAATGGCCTACTCCTGCACCTATTTTCTATGTATCTATGTACACTAATAGCCCTGTCCCACGGTACGAGTTCATTCCAAGAGCTCTCCCGAGTTTGCCCTGATTCGAACTCGGAGATTTACGGTAATGGCCGCTCGTTGGTACTCGGGGCTCTCGTGGACATTTTTCAACATGTTGAAAAATCTTCACGAGTCTTACCGTGCTTACCTGCCGTTAGCGGGTCTTCCCGAGTACCTGCCGTTAGCGTTACGAGACGTCCCCGAGCTCCGACGTACCCGCTACGTTCATTCTCCGTGCTAACCACGAGTTTGATTTTTTTTAAACTCGGGAGAGCTCTTGGAATGAACTCGTACCGTGGGACAGGGCTTTAACACTACCCTACGCACACTGTGGACAATTTACAATTATACCAAGCGGTTAACCTGCAAACCTGTACGTCTTTGGAGTGTGGGGTGGGGGGAAACTGGAGATTCCGGGGAAAACCCACACAGGTACAAACTCCGTACAGTCAGCACCCGTGGCCAGGATCGAACCCGGGTCTCTGGCGCTGTGCGGCAGCAACTCCACCGCTGCTCCAACGTGCAGCCCTACTCCAAGGCATGAAAGAGTCACGGGAGCCAACAGCTCCAGCCTGCTGGCGCGGCAAATGCCTGACTGTTTTTTGTGGACGAGCAAGCTGCAATTTTGGCCAAGTTCAGCTAACGTCTCGGTGATCAGAGGGTGTGGGATCCCGGTGGGGAGGGAACGAGACGGAGCGGAATAACCAGATAAACAACACTGCCTGGAGCTGGTTCACGTCACATAGCTGAAATGCCAAGCCTAATCCCCGCACGCTGCTCCCTTGTATTCATTACCTCAGCTCCATTTCTACGCCTTTGTCTTCGGCAGCCAAAATAATACATTAGCATTGAGACTGGCTGGTTTCATGTCACCAGGAGCGGCCGGCAATCTATGACGTACGTTTGCATCTTTGAGATCTGCGGAGAGAAAGACAGAAGAAGCAAGGGGCTTAACGCTGCAAATAATCTCCCACAGTTTACAGTAAACAGAGGGTCTCTTCACAACAGGGTGTTCACAAGTAGTTGGAGCAGAATTAGGCCATTCGGCCCATCAAGTCTACTCTACCATTCAATCATGGCTGATCTATCTTTCCCTCCTAACCCCCATTCTACTGCCTGCTCCCCATAACCCCTGACACTTCGTACGAATCATTTTTGTCATTTGAACAGGGTAGTTGGTGTGTGTACCTGGGCTTCCAGCAATGTGATCTTAATCGGAGGCGATGGAATGAGACCTAGTCATACAGTGATGGTGATCAGGAACGGGCCCTTCAGCCTAACACATCCATGCTGAAGACAGACAACGTGCTGGAGTAACTCTGGTGGGTCAGGCAGCAACTCTGGTGACGTTTGCGGGTGAAGCCCTTCCTTGTCCATGCTGCCCTTCTACCCTAACCCCATTGGCCAGTGTTTGGCTCGTATCACCCTCAACCTTAGAAATAACGAACTGCAGATGCTGGTTAATACACATTGGGTCACAGAGTGCTGGAGTAACTCAACAGGTCAGGTAGCATCTCTGGAGAACAAGGATGGGTGGTGTATCGGGTTTGTGAGACCCTTCCTCAGAATCTGAAGAGCCTGAAGAAGGGTCTCACAAACCCCGACACATCACCTATCCATGTTCTGAAGAGTCTGAAGAAGGGTCTCAACCCAAAACGTCACCTATCCTTGTTCTCCAGAGATGCTAGCTGACCTGCTGAGTTACCCCAGCGCTCTGTGTGTCCTTTTTTCCACTTCTAAACTTTTCCCTACGCATGCACCTGTCCAAATGTTTTGTAAATGGTATTCTAGTTCCTGCCTCAACTACTTCTTCAGGCAATTCATGTTCATATGCCCCCCACAGTCTGAATGAAAAAGATGCCTCTCAGGTTCCTATTAAACCTTTCCCCTCTCACCTTAAACGTGTGTGTCCACTGGTTTTTGATTCCCTTCCCTTCCCCTGGGTAAAAGATTCCATGCCTTCACCTTATCTACTCCCCTCATGATTCCATACGCCTCTATAAGATCGCCACTCATCCGACTGCGCTCCAAGGAATAAGCCGATGCAGAAAAAACACTTGACCTGCACTTGTAAAACACTCTGTTTAAGCAGCAGTGGAAACTGAACAGGATAGAAACCGTCAGTCTGAAGACGGGCCTCGACCCGAAACGTCACCTATTCCTTCGCTCCATAGATGCTGCCTCACCCGCTGAGTCTCACCTGCATTTTTGTCTACTAGGACAGAAACCATAGCAGTTCCTCCCAAGCTGGTTTCACTAGAACATGCAGCTATATATAGCTGAAACAACTTGATCGGGCTCTTAAAGATAGCGGAGTCAGGGGATATGGGGAGAAGGCAGGAACGGGTACTGATTGGGGATGATCAGCCATGATCACATTGAATGGCGGTGCTGGCTCGAAGGGCTGAATGATCAACTACTGCACCTATTTTTCCTGCTAGATGCAGGAAAAATGGTCCCGATGTTGGGGGAGTCCAGAACCAGGGGGGTCACACAGTTTAAGAATAAGGGGTGGGCCATTTAGGGCTGAGGTGAGGAAATAACTTTTTCACCCAGAGAGTTGTGAATCTGTGGAATTCTCTGCCACAGAAGGCAGTGGAGGCCAATTCGCTGGATATTTTCTAGATGGAGTTAGCTCTTCGGGCTAAGGGAATCAAGGGATGTTGGGAGAAAGCAGGAACGGGGTACTGATTTTGGATGATCAGCCACGATCATATTGAATGGCGGTGCTGGCTCGAAGGGCCGAATGGCCTACTCCTGCACCTACTTTCTGTGTTTCTACATTTCTAAAGACCTAGGGAGGTGGTGGTAAACACTGATGACGTGAATACTCAGAGCAGCGCCATCAGGGGCATTGGATGAGTCTTGTTAACTCTCTCCCATTACCCCCCCCCCCCCCCCCCCCACACCCCCCCCCCCCCCCCTTTTAGTCAGAGGGTCGTGATTCTGTGGAATTCTTTGCCACAGGAGGCTGTGGAGGCCAAGTCAGTGGATATTTTTAAGGCAGAGATAGATAGATACGTGATTAGTACAGGTGTCAGGGGTTATGGGGAGAAGGCAGGAGAATGGGGTTGAGAGGGGGAGATAGATCAGCCATGATTGAATGGCGGAGTAGACTTGATGGGCCGAATGGCCTAATTCTACTCCTATCCCTTATGACCATATGACGTCATGAATAGATCGGGTAGATCCAGCCTGCCCAGAGTAGGGGAATCGAGAAGCAGAGGACATAGGTTTAAGGTGCGGGGGTTTGGGGTTGTCATGGTGCAGGGATTCTAGCAAATCAGTCGGGAAGTTGCACTCATTTCAAGGCAGGCTGGATGGAGACTATCTGGAGCTGTTTCCTCTGTCCTTCTGCTAATCTCTCTTCTCACCTCATCACTTTATCAGTCAGCGCTGGAACAGTCTGTTCTGATAGAGGGTGAACGAGCCTTTTTGTTGACATCCACAAACAATTCGGTGATGTTTTTGCAGTCACGGCGTTTGGTGAATTGCAGACACTTTAACATTAAGGCCACTTAAAAAAAAAAACTTTTACATCTACTGTATCTCCCTGTTCATCTTTTCGTACCTTGTGAAATGGAATAACGCTCAGAGTAGATTAAAGTGGGAGATAAACACAAAGTGCTGGAGTCGTAGATTCATAGATTCATAGATTCATAGAGTGATACAGTGTGGAAACAGGCCCTTCGATCCAACATGTCCCAGCTACACCAGTCCAACCTGCCTGCGTTTGGTCCATATCCCTCCAAACTTGTCCTATCCATGTACCTGTGTAACTGTTTCTTAAACGTTGGGATAGTCTCTGCCTCAACTACCTCCTCTGGCTGCTCGTTGTTTAAGGAACTGCAGATGCTGGAAAAAACAAGCCTCTGACAGCTCGTCCATACAGCCACCACCCTTTGCGTGAAAAAGTTACCCCTCAGATTCCTGTTAAATCCTTTCCCCGTCACCTTGAACCTATGTCCTCTGGTCCTCGATTCCCATACTCTGGGCAAGAGACTCTGTGCTTCTACCCGATCTATTCCTCTCATGATTTTATACACTAGAGTAACTCAGCGGGACAGGCAACCTCTCTGGACAAAAGGAATAGGTGACGTTCTTCAGACTCGAGCCGAAACGTCACCTATTCCTTTTCTTCAGAGATGCTGCCTGACCCACTGATTCCAGCTTCTTGTGTCTATCTTCGGTGTAAACCAGCATTTGCAGTTCCTTCCGACACATAGATTTCATCAGGAACTCTGTAACCAAGGAACGGGACAGCCCGATAAACACACACATTTTGTAACATTAAAACAAGCGGCTAGTCACTGGGTTAGGTTATGGTGTTGTCTTTCGGATTGGTCTGGTATGGGGAGAAACTGGGGTGACTGGAAGTAATTAGTGTGCCCACAAGTGCTGAGCCTTCAGGAAAACAAGGTGAGTCACACGTGATTATTGCAGGCTTATTTCATGCCCTGAAGATTTGTTTTGCTTAGTTTAATTTTGTTTAGTTTAGAGATACAGCGCGGAAACAGGCCCTTCGGCCCACCGAGTCCGCACCGACCAGCGATGCCCGCACACTAACACTATCCTACACACACTAGGGACAATTTACACGTACACCAAGCCAATTCACCTACAAACCTGCACGTCTTTGGAGTGTGGGAGGAAATCGAGGATCTCGGGGGAAAACCCACGCAGGTCTAGGGGAGAACGTACAAACTATGTAAGATAGCACCCGTAGTCGGGATCGAACCTGGGTCCCCGGCGCTGCAAGCGCTGTAAGGCAGAAACTCTACCACTGCGCCACCGTGACAGCCCAGATGACTTTCCACAATACTCCTGAAAGGCCACAGTTTGTGCTTTTCTTGTCCTGGCAAGAGTAAGCATGTAGAAGTGAGGAGGCTGATAACAACCTGGTGCGTACTCAAGGGCATGGGGTGATACACGATGACTCACTTGAGCTGTTTCAGCAGAGGGAGAGAGATGCAGATGTAATGCTTTGCTCTCTGGAGAGCACAAAGGGGAAATACCCCCCCAAGCTGGAATGCAGTGGAGGAAGGTACTGCAGATGCTGTCTTACACTGAAGATGGACAAAAACTGCTGGAGTAACTCAGCCGGACAGGTAGCATCTCTGGAGAGAAGGAATAGGTGACATTTTGGGTCGTAACCCCTTCTTCAGACTGCTTCACTTGATGAGGAGAGACAGATTTGTTTTACTTGAGGGCTGAGGAGGGATTTAAAGATTCGAGGCACAGCGTGGAAACTGACCATTCGGCCCTCCGAGTCCACGTCATCCAACTTTCCCTTACACTCCCTGCACACTAGGGGCAATTTACAGAAAACCCGCAAGTGTCTAGAATGTGGGAGGAAACCGGAGCGCCCGGAGGAAACCCACGCAGTCACGGGGAGAGCGTACAGACTCCGCACATACAGCATCTCCTCCAGAGATGTTGCTTGGCTCGCTGAGTTACTCCAGTAAAAAATGACACTGAGTGCTAGAGTAACTCAGCTGGCCAGGCAGCATCTTTGGAGAATATGGATAAGTGACGTATCGGGTCGGGACCCTTCAGAAATATCACCCATCCATGGAATGGCTTAGAACCGAAACATCACCAATCATGTTCTCCAGAGATGCTGCCTGGCCCGCTGAGTTACTCCAGCACTCGGTGTCTTTTTTTGTAGACCACGTCTGCAGTTCCTTGTTTCTACGTGTTACTCCAGCAATCTCTCCTTCTATCTGCAGTTCGACTCATGGTACAAGGGGGGGGGAGAGATGCAGAGATATTATCCTTTGATTTCTAGCTGAGGCAGCAAGTTGATTTCCCGAGGCTCAGACCAGAATTCTCTCCAAAACGGAGGCAGGCCGTAATGCCACCAAAGAGCTCATTGATTAACTCAACTCAAGTACTTCTTGTTTTCAAGAGAGAGTTAGACTTAAAGCCCTGTCCCACGGTACGAGTTCATTCCAAGAGTTCTCCCGAGTTTAAAAAAAAAATCAAACTCGTGGTAAGCACGGAGAATGAACGTAGCAGGTACGTCGGAGCTCGGGGACGTCTCTTAGCGGCTCGTAACGCTAACGGCCGGTACTCGGGAAGACTCGCCAATGGCAGGTAAGCACGGGAAGACACGTGAAGATTTTTCAACACGTTGAATAATGTCCACGAAAGCCCCGAGTACCGACGAGTGGCCATTACCGTAAATCTCCGAGTTCAAATCAGGGCAAACTCGGGAGAACTCTTGGAATGAACTCGTACCGTGGGACAGGGCTTTTAGCTCTTAGGGGTAACGGAATCGAGGGATATGGGGAAGAAAGCTGCAATGGGCTATTGATTTTGGATGATCAGCCATGATCATATTGAAGGGCTGAATGGCCTATCCCTGCACCTATTTTCTATGTTTCAATCCCTGGGTATGTGTGGGGCTTTCCTGAGAGTGGTATGCGCTGTGCTTCCCTCTATAACAGATAGAGACAAGGTTTACGATTACTTAAATAAGAAACAAAAATGCTGGCAACACTAGAAGAGGGTGTGGCAATGGTTGCCGTGGTGATTCCGATGTTTACTGACAATAGATGAATGTGGCAGGGACAGAGGGAGAGAGAAAACAGATCAGGGGAGGTGTCAAATACAGGTGAGAACTGTGTAGGAAGGAACTGCAGATGCTGGTTAAAACCGAAGACAGACACAAAAAGCTGGAGTAACTCTGCGGGTCAGGCAGCATCTCTGGAGGGAAGGAACGACCCGAAACGTCACCCATTCCTTCTCTCCAGAGATGCTGCCTGTCCCGCTGAGTTACTCCAACTTTTTGCGTCTGTCTACAGGTTAGACACAAAAACTGTTGTCACCTGAAACTAAGGGAAGAATTCTGAAAGGTTTAGTTTAATTCAAAGATAGGCACAAATAGCTGGAGTAACTCTGCGGGTCAGGCAGCATCTCTGGAGCTAAAGGAATAGGTGATGTTTCTGGTCGAGACCCTTCTTCAGGCTGAGAGTCTCTGCATGACCCTTCTTCAGGCAATTAAATTGAATCTGAATCTGATCTGAGAGTTAGGGGAAAGGGAAAGGAGAGATATGGACAGTAGTATAGAGAGATACAGAATCTCAGGGAGAACGTACAAACTCCGTACAGACAGCACCCGTGGTCGGGATCGAACCCGAGTCTCCGGCGCTGCATTCTACCGCTACACCACCGTGACCGCCCTGGGAGATACAGGGAGAGGTTGAGCAGGCTGGGACTCTATTCCTTGGAGCGCAGGAGGATGAGCGGTGATCTTATAGAGGTGTATAAAATCATGAGAGGAATAGATCGGGTAGATGCACAGTCTCTTGCCCAGAGGGAGGGGAATCAAGGACCAGAGGGCATAGATTTAAGGTGAAGGGGAAAAGATTTAATAGAAATCTGAGGGGTAACTTCCTCACCCAAATGTTGTGGTGGGTGTATGGAACAAGCTGCCAGAGGAGGCAGTTGAGGCAGGGACTATGCCAACACTTAAGAAACAGTTAGACAGGTACATGGATGGGACAGGTTTGGAGGGATATGGACCAGATACGGGCAGCTGGGACTAGTGTAGCTGGGACATGTTGACCAGTGTGGGCAAGTTGGGCTGAAGGGCCTGATTCCACACTGTATCACTCTAGGACTCTGAGACTCTAATGACATGGTGACTTCAAATGTATTCAGACTTTATTGTTATTCGTCCATTGATTTCTGGGGTATGGACTTGCACTTTAAGTTTATCTTAACTACAATGTATTTACACTGAAAGGAAGGACCCAGTGAAAATGTATCTTGAATTCTGCGTTGGCTACTGACTCCATCTCAAAAGTAATGGGAGCTTTAAAATCTTTGAATCATGATGAAAGCAATTGAAGTATTACATTCTCATATGCTACGCATTTTACAGAGAGGGTGGTGAGTGCCTGGAACGTGCTGCCATGGGTGGTAGTTGAAACAGATAAGTTAGTGGCATTGAAAATTCTTTTGGATAGGCATATGGATATGCAGGGGATGGAGGGTTATGGGTTACTGGCAGGTAGATAGGTGATGGTCTTGGCATCATGACCGGCACTGATATTGTGGGCTGAATGGCCTGTTCTTGTGCTATGTTCTCATTTGGCTTTTTAGAAGCCACCAGCTTCTCTGGTTTTTAATTGGAAATCAAAGAAAGAGGGAAATCTGGATTTAGTATATTCGAACTCCCCCGAGCATCTGATATTGTTCAACTGTGCACATCTGTCTATTAAGTGTTTTTTTCCATTACCGTTTCGAAAGCGTTGTGGTAATTATTGCCACTTTGCGAGGATCTGCCCTTGTGATTCACGCAATAGATGAGGACATAGGCTAATAGGAGCCACCTACCCAATAGAACCTTCCGCCTTCCAAACATTCCATGTAGTCATCAGGTCATTAGGTAATCAGGGATAGGAGTAGAATTCGGCCATTCGGCCCATTGTCTACATCATTCAATCATGACTGATCTATCTCTCCCTCCTAACCCCATTCTCCTGCCTTCTCCCCATAACCACACGTGTACTAATTAAGAATCTATCCATCTATCTCTGCCTTAAAAATATTCACTGACTTGGCCTCCACAGCGCTCTGTAGCAAATAATTCCACAGATTCACCACCCTCTGACTAAATGATTTCTCCTCATCCCCTTCCTAAAAGAGCGTCCTTTAACTCTATGGCTGTGACCTCTAGTCCTAGACTCTCCCACTAGTGGAAACATCCTCTCCGTATCCACTCTATCTAAGTCTTTCCTCATCCTGTATGTTTCAATGAGGTCCCCTCCTCATTCTCCTAAACTCCAGCAAGCCATGGCTGACCTGCCCAGGCCTCATCTCCTCTTCTGATCCATCAGTAAATTAGTGTTGGGACCCAACCCGAAACGTCACCTATCCGTGTTCTCCAAAAGATGCTGCTTGACCCGCTAGAGTTACTCCAGTACATCCCCATCCCAGATTTTTTTGGAAACCAGCACCTGCATTTCCTTTTGTCTACATTCCACCACTTTATATTTGCATCAGACCATATGAAATTTCCAATTAAAGACACAGAGTGCTGGAGTAACTCAGTGGGTCAGGCAGCATCTCTGGAGAACATGGATAGGTGACGTTTCACAGAGTGCTGGAGTAACTCAGCGGGTTAGGCAGCATCTCTGGAGAACATGGATAGGTGACGTTTCACAGAGTGCTGGAGTAACTCAGCAGGTTAGGCAGCATCTCTGGAGAACATGGATAGGTGACGTTTCACAGAGTGCTGGAGTAACTCAGCGGGTCAGGCAGCATCTGTGGAGAACATGGATAGGTGACGTTTCACAGAGTGTTGGAGTAACTCAGCGGGTGCAGCAGCATCTATGGAGCTAAGGAAATAGGCAACGTTTCGGGTCGAAACCCTTCCGGGTTTCGGCCCGAAACGTTGCCTATTTCCAGAAGGGTTTCGGCCCGAAACGTTGCGTATTTCCAGAAGGGTTTCGGCCCAAAACGTTGCCTAATTCCTTCGCTCCATAGATGCTGCTGCACCATAACTCAGCGGGCCAAGCAGCATCTCTGGAGAACATGGATAGGTGGCATTTCACAGAGTGCTGGAATAACTCAGCAGGTCAGGCAGCATCTCTGGAGAACAATGATAGGTGACGTTTTGGTTCAGGACCCTTCCAATGCCTTGGTGGTTTTTCTCGCAATGTCTCCTATTGATGTTGTCCACAGATGCCACCTAACCCATTGAATTACTCCAGCACTCTGTGGCCTTCTTTGTGAATCAACATCTTTACTTCCTTGTTCCAAAATTTCCAATTTGTTGTAATCTCCGGCCCGTTGATGCAATGTCAAATGGAGAGGCACGTTGAGGTTGCAACTGGTCATTGGTTGACCTTACTGTATGTGACACGGACTTCCTCTAACAAGCTGATTTAAAGTCATGTGTAGATGACTTCAGGAAGCTCGTCCCAGAGGCAGGAACCCAGTCAACTGGGAGCTGATGCCACTCAAGCTGAACCATCCTACCACAACCAGAGAGCAGTCCCGAACTACTATCTACCTCGTTGGTGACCCTCGGACTATCTGTGATCAGACTTTACAGGGTTTACCTTGCACTAACGTTATTCCCTTACCATGCATCTGTACACTGTAAATGGCTCGATTGTAATCATGTATTGTCTTTCCGCTGACTGTATGGCATGCAACAGAAACAAAAGCTTTTCACTGTACCTCAGTACACGTGACAATAAACCAAACTGTAACTATATAAACTAAACTGGAAAGGCGCACACTATTCACCAATTCCGCTTGGGGAGTCTGCATCCTGGGGGCATGAACATTGAATTCTCCCAATTTTGTTAGCCCTTGCTGTCTCCTCCCCTTCCTATCTCTCCCTCAGCCCTCGGGCTCCTCCTCCTCCTTTCTCCTTTCTTCTCCCCGCCCCCACCCCCCATCAGTCTGAAGAAGGCCCGAAACATTGCCTATTTCCTTCGCTCCATAGATGCTGACTCGCCTACTGAGTTTCTCCAGCATTTTTGTGTACCTTCGATTTTCCAGCATCTGCAGTTCCTTCTTAAACACTTCATTTGTGCATGTTTGGTGTATAAATACTCAGCACAAAATTTGCAAGTGTGATGTGTAAACCTTTTTCAAGAGAGAGTTAGATTTAGCTCTTTGGGCTAACTGAATCGAGGGATATGGGGAAAAAGCTGGAATGGGGTACTGATTTTGGATGACCAGCCATGATCATATTGAATGGTGGTGCTGGCTCGAAGGGCCAAATGGCCTACTCCTGCACCTATTGTTTATGTCTATGTTTCCTAGGTGACAATAAACTGAAACTTGAAACCTTTAGCTAGGGTATAACAATCTGAAACCACCTTAAAATCTGAGATCACTTGACTGTCCCAAGTTCAATGGGAAGAAAATCTCACTTTGTTGAATGGAATAAAACGCCTCTCTGATGTTCTTGGCTCCATTTCATTTTCTTTAAAACGACGTTAGAACCTTTCCACAGTCAATATTTACGTTTGGAGGTACTATAATGGAAACTTGGCATCTTTATATAAAAGCCAGACTTGCGTGAATGTGAGTTTGGAGGGTCTGAACAGCTTATTTGAGATAAAATGCATTTTACAGCTGGTTGAACAAATCCTGTACAACAGGAGCATTCCACATTGGGGCCTGGAGATGTCTTTAATTGTATTTGAGCAAGCATAACATAATACAAATTGGCTACATTTAAGAGGGAGTTCGATGTTGCCCTTGTGGCTAAAGGGATCAGGGGGTATGGAGAGAAGGCAGGTATGGGATACTGAGTTGGATGATCAGCCATGATCATATTTAATGGCGGTGCAGGCTCGAAGGGCCGAATGGCCTATTTTCTATGTTTCTATGTTTCTATGTTTCTATGTTTCTAATACAAAGGTAGACAAAAAAGCTGGTGAAACTCAGCGGGTGAGGCAGCATCTATGGAGCGAAGGAATAGGCGACGTTTCGGGTCGAGTCTCGACCCGAAACATCGCCTATTCCTTCGCTCCATAGATGCTGCCTCACCCGCTGAGTTTCACCAGATTTTTTGTCTACCTTTGATTTTTCCAGTGTTTGCAGTTCCTTCTCCAACATAACATGAGACAAAATGTTTCCCACTAGTGGTGAAATCGGTTTTACGTTCTATATGTTGTTGCCTTGCATTAATACCTGAACTTTTTAGTTTAGTTTAGAGATACAGCACAGAAACAAGGCCCTTCGGCCCACTGAGTCCCCGCCCCGTATACTAGCACTATCCTACACACACAAGGGGGAATTTACAATTTTACTGAAACCAATCAACCTACAAACCTGTACATTTTTGGTGAGTGAGAGGAAACCGGAGCACCCGGAGAAAACCCAGGTGGTCACAGGGAGAACGTGCAAACTCCATGCAGGCATCACCCTTAGCCAGGATCGAACCGGGGTCTCTGGCGCTGTGAGGCAGCAACCCCGACTGCTGTGCCACCGTGCCGTCCCGTTAGCTATTAATTTAACTAATCATCGCAGATTGGAACAGTTCGAAACCTGCAAAGCTGCCAAGTTTCTTCCCACATTCCAGCGTTAAACACAGGAGTAACTGAGGGATTCCTGAACAGGGTTCAAGTGCCACCTGTTGTGAAAGGCAGCCTTTGTTCAGAAGGCAGAAGAGACCATTAATCACACCACTGGCAGCAACAGCTGCCTTCTAACAATGAAAGAGCGAGGAAGAGAGCCTATAGCTGCTACTGATTGATAACACATCTGCTCATACCTGCACCCCACCCCCCCCCCCCCCCCCCCCCCCCCCCCCCCCCCTTTCCAGCCCTCACTCCCATCCCCCGTATAAAGAGGCCCACTGCTCATGTAAAATGGTGCCTGGTGCAAGGGAATTCCCTGGAAACGAAACCTTCAGGCTAAAGTGGAGGATCGGACGGACGTTCAGCAGCTATGGCAGGGCTTGCACGCCCTTGTTCCCTGCAGGGCAAAACCAAGTAGCTCAAGTGACAGCGAAGTATCACTCACGGAAGAGCAGCGACCCCAGTTCCCCGAGTTCGATATAGACACAAAGTGCTGGAGTATCTCAACGGG
Source organism: Leucoraja erinaceus (assembly GCF_028641065.1). Lineage (NCBI taxonomy): Eukaryota > Metazoa > Chordata > Chondrichthyes > Rajiformes > Rajidae > Leucoraja > Leucoraja erinaceus. Next base: position 32,189,869 of record NC_073398.1, on the reverse strand, counting down.
TCGGGCAGCATCTCTGGGGAACTTGGATAGGTGAATGTCATGGGACGAAGCTAGAGAATGGGGTTGAGAGGGAAAGATAGATCATCCATGATTGAATGGTGGAACAAACAGACTTGATGGGCCGAATGGCCTAATTCTGCTCCTAGAACTTATGAATTTATGAACATGTTTACACCATAGGATACAAAGTGTTGGAGTAACTCAGCGAGTCAGGCAGCATCGCTGGAGAACATGGATAGGCGACGTTGTGGGTCAGGGCACTACTTCAAATTCCCCGATTTTGATGTGTGGGAAGGAACTGCAGACTTAGAAAGGGACAAAATGCTGGAGTAACTCAGTGGGTCTGGCAGCATCTCTGGATAGAGGAATGGATGTAACTAATAAATAATAATAATAATAATAATAAGCCTTTATTGTCATTGTACTTAGAAATACAACAACATTAGGAGAGCTACTCCTGATCAGTGCAACCAAACAAGTTAAAACAAGATAAAAATAAGATATTTTTATAAGAAATACAAGAAATAAGAATAAGGAGTAAGCCATTTAGAACGGAGATGAGGAAACCCTTTTTCTCACAGAGAGTGGTGAGTCTGTGGAATTCTCTGCCTCAGAGGGCAGTTCTCTGGATGCTTTCAAGAGAGAGCTAGATAGGGCTCTTAAAAATAGTGGAGTCAGGGGATATGGGGAGAAGGCAGGAACGGGGTACTGATGGGGAAGATCAGCCATGATCACATTGAATGGCGGTGCTGGCACGAAGGGCCGAATGGCCTGCTCCTGCACCTATTGTCTATTGTCTATTGTCTGTTGTCTAAAAATACATCCAATTGTATCCGATACGTTATTTAACTGCTTGAAATAGTAGATAAATTATATTTGACACACCTAGGTAGAACATTGCACTGGGAGAATATTGCACTTTAAAATGTAATAAATACTTTAAAAGAATTAAAAAAGAAGAAATATTAGCTGAGTGGTCTGTGGTATAGTGGAATGTATGACAGCATTCTCATGTCGTGTGGATAGTTGAGAAGTTTAGAGTTCTAATGGCCCCGGGAAAGAAACTGTTCTCGAGTCTGTTTGTCCGGCTTTTGATGCACCTGTACCGCCTACCAGAGGGCAGGAGGTTGAACAGGAACTGTCCAGGATGGGAGGGGTCTTTGATTATTTCCCTGGCTCTACAGAGGCACCGAGAGCTGGAGATGTCTTCCAGGGAAGGCAGAGGGTTGAGACTCTTCTTCAGATTGGGAGTCAGGAGAAATGAAACGAGAAATATAGCAGGGAAATAGAACCCTTTCCCCTTCATTCTTTCCATGTCTCTCATTTCCCTTTCCCCTCTCAGTCTGAAGAAGGGACCCGACCCGAAACGTCACGGGAACAGGCCCTTCGGCCCATAATATCTGTGCTGAAAAAAATACTACATTAAATTAATCTCGTCATCCTACACATAATCCATTTGACTCCATTCCCAGTGAAGCCATCTCCTATTTAAATGTCTCCTAAACACTAATATTGTATCTGCCTCCATCACCACCAGTGGCAGCTCGTTCCAGACACCAACCACACTGTGTATAAAAAACATGCCCCTTTAAACTTCACCCCTCTTGCCTTAAAGCAACACATTCTAGATTTTGGCATTTCCACCCTGGGTGAAAAAGGTTTTGCGTGTCTACCCTATCTCTACCGCTCATCATTTTATATACCTCTGTCATGACTACCCTTCATCTCCAGTGTTTTGGAGAAAACTATCCAAGCCTGGACAACTGCTCCCTGTAGCTAACGTCATTGATTCCTTTTTCTCCAGAGATGCTGCCTGATCCGTTGAGTTACTCCAGCTGTTTGTGTCCATCTTGCCTGATTTTGATGATATGTTTACAGGGGAGGATGGTCGTAAAGTCATAAGTAATAGTAAAGAGATTTAGGCCATCCTCGATTACCTACGACTAACATGCCGACCTATTACGAGCTACTACGACTAAACCTACGAGTAAAAAAAGTATCGATTTTTTCCATGGCGACATTTTTTTACTCGCGGGCATTTTTCAACATGTTGAAAAATACGCCGCTACCTAGCTGAGGCCTCAAATACACGGGGACCACTCTCGAGCATGAAGGATAGTTACAAAGACTATCGTACCTACGACCTCATGTCGACCATGCTGCGAGTATGAGGCAAACTCGCCAGAACTAAATTAAACTAAAGTAAAATAAACTAAATGGTAGCATCGCATCCCTGAATGTATGGCTATCAAATCAAATCAAATCAAATCAACCTTTATTGTCATCTTGCCAAGCAACAGTTGCACAGTGCAAAATGAGAAGACGCTTCCCAGGGAATACCGGAGCATCGCACATGAAGCTTAAAACATTTCACACATAATAACAATAAAAAACAATCCAGTCCCTGATGAAACAGTATAAATAGTTAAAAGCAGGTAAAACAGCAACATTAAAATACAGTAAAACCAATCATTAAAATGTCCGGGGCAGCTAATTTGAGTGGCCAGTGCCAGAGTTATTCAAATGTCAGTGCAAAGCCACAGAATCAGGTGACTGTGAGTACAGAGTGACTGTTTAGCAGCCTCACAGCCTGTAGCAGGAAGCTGTTTATCTGTCTGGTAGTCCGGGCTTTGATGCTACGGTATCTCTTGCCTGATGGCAGGAGATCCAGGTGTGTGTGGAGGGGGTTCAGTTTGTCCTTAGCTATTCTCAGAGCTTTTTTCAGACAGCGGCTCTGGAACAGTTCTTGTACCGAGGGTAGGGAGACGCCAATGATCCTCTCTGCTCCCCTCACTACCCTCTGCAGAGCCTTCCTGTCTGAACAGTTGCAGGTGGAGTACCACGTATTTATGCAGTACGTGAGTACAGACTCCACCGTGCCCCTGTAGAAAGTCCTGAGGATGTTGGTGGGGAGTGAGGCCTGTTTGAGTTTCCTCAGGAAGTGCAGTCGCTGATGGGCCCGTTTGACAATCCCAGTGTTGTTCCTGGACCAGGTGAGACTGTCTGTAATTTGCATACCGAGGAACTTAATGCTCTCCACTCTCTCCACTGTGGTGCCACTGATGTTGAGGGGTGTGTGTTTTGGCTGCGCCCTCCTGAAGTCAACAATCATCTCCTTTGTTTTGTCGACATTTAATGCTAGATTGTTGTTTCCGCACCAGTCCACTAGTTGTTTTACTTCCTCCCTGTACATTGATTCGTCATCTCCGCTGATGAGTCCCGCCACTGTTGTGTCATCCGCAAATTTTATGATCTTATTGATGATCTAAGACTGAGCGATCCAATTGATTTGAAGTACGGTGAATTTGAAGTACAATTTATTCGAGGGGCGGCACGGTGGCGCGGCGGTAGAGTTGCTGCCATACAGCTCAAGAGACCCGGGTTCGATCCTGACGACGGGTGCTGCCTGTACGTAGTTTGCACGTTCTCCCCGTGACCTGCCCGGGTTTTCCCTGGTATCTCCAGTTTCCTCCCACACTCCAAAGACGTGCAGGTTTATAGGTTAACTGGCTTTGGTGTCATTGTAAATTGTCCCTAGTGTGTGTAGGGTAGCCAGTGTATGGGGGTCGCTGGTCGGCACGGACTCGGCGGGCCGAAGGGCCTGTTTCCGCACTGTATCTCTAAACTAAACTAAAGGACAATGGCAAAGGCAATGAATATTTAATGGTTATGGGCAACACAGTGGTGCATGGGCAGATATCACCCTCTCAGGGTAGAGGTGCTGCCTTACAGCAAATACAGTGCTGGAGACCCGGGTTCGATCCCGACTACGGGTGCTGTCTGTATGGAGTTTGCACGTTCTCCCTGTGACCTCCATTTTTTCTCCAAGATCTTCAGTTTCCTCCCAGACGCCAAAGACATACAGGTTTGTAGGTTAATCGGCTTGGTAAATGTAACAATTGTCCCTATAGTGTGTGTAGGATAGGGTTATTGTGCGAGGATCGCTGTTCGGTGCTGACCCGGTGGACTGAGGGGCTTGTTACCGCTCTGTATCTCTAAACTTAACGAAACTAAACTAAACAAGTCACCGGAAATTTAGGCAAAACGAGTCTATTCTAAGAGAGGGTGCATGATTGTCCCTTCTACTCTTGTCAGTCCGACTTTCAGTTGCCCAATAGTGTCTGGATAATGAAGCAAGCTAGAGGTTGCCACAGATAATGGAAACTATGCTTCAGGCCTTGGAAAGAGTGACTAATTACATTGTAAACTGTTATCTCTAGGATCGGATGTAGGACCTTTGGCTAAGCTCAACTCTTACTAGCTCCATAAAACATCTGAAAAATGTGATGGGTGTTTAGAGTAATTTCACTTGTAAGTTAATAGATGCAAAAGGACTGGGGTATTTTTCACATTAGATTGGGGGAACGCTTCCAAATGTATCTCCTATTTGTGACAAATGTGTCAAGGGTGGCACGGTGGCGCAGCGGTAGGAATGCCGCCTCACAGCGCCAGAGACCCGGGTTAGATTCTGACCACGGGTGCTGTCTGTGCCAAGTTGGTATATCATCCCGGGGACCACGCGGGTTTTCTCTGGGTGCTCTGGTTTCCACCCACACTCCAAAAACGTGCAGGTTGACACAAAATGCTGGAGTAATTCAGCGGGCCGGGCAGCATCTGTGGAGAAAAGGAAGAGGTGACATTTTGATTGGTTTCTGTAAATTGCCCCTATTGTGTATGGTGCCAAGATGGGATATAATAGAACTAGTGCGAATGGGTGATCTATAGTCAGCGTGGACTCGGTGGGCCAATGGGCCTGTTTCCCCACCAACTGAAAAGATGGGGCAACATCTGAGAATAATGCTTAAACAGTACAGATTGTTTCATGCATGTGAGCTGCTGTCATTAGTTTACATGAGGTTACATTAGGTTACAGAGAAAGGTTGAACAAGTTAGGGCTTTATTCTTTGGAGCGCAGAAGGTTAAGGGGGGGACTTGATAGAGGTTTTTTAAATGATGAGAGGGATAGACAGAGTTGACGTGGAAAAGCTTTTCCCACTGAGAGTAGGGAAGATTCAAACAAGGGGACATGACTTGAGAATTAAGGGACTGAAGTTTAGGGGTAACATGAGGGGGAACTTCTTTACTCAGAGAGTGGTAGCGGTGTGGAATGAGCTTCCAGTGAAGGTGGTGGAGGCAGGTTCGTTTTTATCATTTAAAAATAAATTGGATAGTTATATGGATGGGAAGGGAATGGAGGGTTATGGTCTGAGCGCAGGTATATGGGACTAGGGGAGATTATGTGTTCGGAACGGACTAGAAGGGTCGAGATGGCCTGTTTCCGTGCTGTAATTGTTATATGTTATATGGACTTATATTAGTAAGTCTAGTAATTGAGCCATAGAGTGATACAGCATGGAAACAGGCCCTTCGGCCCAACTTGCCCACATAATCATAATCATCATCATCATACTTTATTAGCCAAGTTTTGCAACATACGAGGAATTTGATTTGCCGTACTGTCACACCAATAAAAAGTAACGAGACACACAAAACGCATTTTAACATAAACATCCACCACAGTGACTCCTCCACATTCCTCACTGTGATAGAAGGCAAAAAAAAGTTCAATCTCTTCCCTTCTTTGTCCTCCAGCGGTCGGGGGCCTCGAGGCCTCCGTTGACGGGACGATCTTGCCTCCCGTAGCCAGCAGTCGGGCCATCCGCGTCGGGGCGATCAAACTCTCACATCGGGGGGATCTCAGCTCCCCCGCGCCGGGCGATCGGACCTGGGTCGGAGCTGGTGGAACCTACTGCGGCATTGGAGCTTCCCGACATCAGTCTCCACCCGAGACTGCGAGCTCCTCGATGTTGAAGTCCGCAGGCTGCGGTTGGAGCGTCGATCCCAGGCGGTGGATCGCAGGCTCCGATGGTAAGTCCACGTCCCCGCGGGGGGGGGCTCAAAGTCAGTCTCGAGCAAGGCCGGCAGCTCCACCATGTTAGGCCGCAGAGCGACCGGAGATACGATCCGGAAAACAATCGCATCTCCGGCAAGGAACAAAACTTTCCCCCGATCCCCTCCCTCACCCCCCACATAAAACAAACCAGAGAACATCAACACATACTTTTAAAAACGCACTAAAAATAACAAAAAAGACGAAAAGATGGACGCGACTGCCATCACTGACGGCGCTTCAGCTATTCTAGTCCCACCTGCCCGCGTTTGGTCCATATTCCTCCAAACCTGTCCGATCGCTAAATGTATTTAAAGTATTTAATGCCAATCGGAATTGCCTCAGAGATTGGTGGTGAACTTGCATGTTGAATTGCTGCTGTGTGTGTGCTGATGTTAGGTAATTCTGAAGAAGGGTGTCGACCCAAAACATTACCCCTTCCTTCTCTCCAGAGATGTTGCCTGTCCCACTGAGTTACTCTTGTCCATGTTAGGTCCATGTCCATATATTTGTTTCCCGGGGGCTAATTGTACAATGCTGCTACATACCCATGTCTTTATTCTCCATTGTTTGTGTGTCATAACGCCTGATATTGAAGTGAACCTTCCCAGCACTTTATGTCAATGCCAATCTTACTGGAAAACATTGGCTCATGAGAAGTTTCAAGGAGGAAGCAAGTGCCCAAGTTGAATGAGTTGTTCCTTTTTTTTATAAATGGGACCTTGTATCAGTTTGATTTCATTCATGTTGAAATAGTGTGCCCAGGTTTTATTTAAGGAAACACTGACTAACACGAAAATAAGGCTTGTGTGTAGGAAGGAACTGCAGATGCTGGTTTACACCGAAGATGGACACAAAAAGCTGGGGGAACTCAGCAGGTCAGGCAGCAACTCTGTAGAAAAGGAATAGGTGACGTTCAGCTCAATCAACTCATAATGGCGGCACGGTGGCGCAGCTGGTAGAGCCACCGCCTCACAGCACCAGAGTCCCCGGTTCAATCCTGACCTTGGGTGCTGTCGGTACGGAGTTTGTACTTTCTCCCCGTGACTGCGTGGGCTTCCTCTGGGTTCCCTGGTTTTGTCCCACATCCCAAAGACGTGCTGGTTTGTAGGTTTGGTTTGGCCTCTGTAAAATTGTCCCATAGTGTGTAGGGAGTGGATGAGAACATGAAATGCTATAGAACTAGTGTGGACGGGTGATCAATAGCTTGCTGGACTCGATGAGCCAAAAGGCCTGCTTTCATACTGTATATATCCATTCAATTCAACAACTTTTTTGTGGGATCCTGCTATGTATTGTGGCTGGTTACTGCTTTTTAGGCATGATGATGGCTTTAAGATTTCTGCAGTGTCTTAAGGATATACAAAGTGGAAGATAAGTCCGATTTCTTCTCTTGTTCGTTGACATCTTAACGGAGGGCCGTATACATAGGCTGTATCTGTACTTTTATGTTTCAGACTGCACTTTGGACCAAATTAGATTTCCGAGCTCCGCAGGACTTTTTCCGTTTTGTTTCAACGTTGGCACAATTCCCCTTTTAAACTTCTCTTCGTTTTGACGTCCACCGCTATTTCACCTTTCTCGGTGAGACTAGTTCTTGAAATTCCAACTCACTTCCTCATTTTATGAAATAGACCTTCTTTTCAAAGGTTGTTTCAATTTCCTGCACATGCAGCATCTCTGAACTCTATTCAGCTAAACTAAACTAAAGTAAACTAAATTCACGAGGATGTTGCCAGGACTCGAGGGTCTGAGCTACAGGGAGAGGATTAGGCTGGGACTCGATTCCTTGGAGCACATGAGGATGAGGGGTGATCTTATAGAGGTGTATAAAATCATGAGAGGAATAGATCGGGTAGATGCACAAAGTCCCTTGCCCAGAGTAGGGGAATCGAAGACCAGAGGACGTAGGTTTAAGGTGAAGGAGAAAAGATTTAATAGGAATATGAGGGGTAATTTTTTCACACAAAGGGTGGTGGGTGAATGAACGAGCTTCCAGAGGAGGTAGTTGAGGCTGGGACTATCCTAACGTTTAAGAAACAGTTAGACAGGTACAGGAATTGGACAGGTTTGGAGGGACATGGACAAAACGCAGGCTGGTAGGACTGGTGTAGCCGGGACATGTTGGTCGGTATGGGCAAGTTGGGCCGAAGGGCCTGTTTCCATTCTGTATCACTCTATGACTCTAGAAACTAAACTAAACTAAACTAAATGGAGTCTCCTCATCAAATGCATCCACGACATCTCAATTCTCAAACTACCAACACATCTGTCCCTTCCAACACCTCATCAATGCCCTGCAGCAGAGTCTATGTCACCAACACAGGTCTCATCAACTACCTCGTGATTGCAGTCGAAGATCGGTCCGCCTTGGCCTACTGGATGTCCCGGTCGCTAAACATATCACCTCCCCTTCCCGTTCCCACACTGACCTTTCTGTCCTGGGCCTCCTCCATTGTCAGTATGAGGCCACATGCAAACTGGAGGAACAGCACCTCATATTTCGCTTGGGCATCTTACAACCCAGCGGTATGAATATTAAACTCTCTCATTTTAAATAACTTACACTCCGCTCCCCTCCCCCATCCTCCCTTGCCCACTTCCTCCACCCTAGTCATTTCACCAGTTCCACAGTGAATTCCCTCATTTTCGGTAACTTCTACTGACACTCCCCTCCACCCACCCCTCCTCCCTTGTCCCCTCCCTCCACGCTAGTCGTTTGACCAATTCCACAGTTCTCCACATTGGTTTCCTCTTAAGATCACATCATCCCCAGCCAACAATGAGCTTATCAGGCTCAGCCTGCCTAGGGTTGCCAACTGTCCCGTATTAGCCGGGACATCTCGTATATTGGGATAAATTGGTTTGTCCCGTACGGGACCGCCCTTGTCCCGTATTTGACCGTTACTGCTCGGACCGAGGAAACTGTCGGGTCAGAGCGCCGCGTCCGGCCCCCGCCTCACCCGCCCCGACGTAGTGCAGCCCATGGAGTGCAGCAGCAGCAGCAGCAGCGCCTCGCCCGTGGCCCCGTCGGTCGGCAGCCCGGCCAGCTGTCCGACCTTCAGACCTTCGCTTACCGCCGACACCACCACCCCTCCTTCTCATGGCCGATCATCGGTTCACGAGTTGGACGGGGCGCCGGACTTTGCGCGCAACATTGCGCGGCCCGGGCCAAAACTCCTCAGCTGGCCCGCCGGCTGGGCTTTGTGTGCAGTCCAGCACCCGGGGCCAACTCATCATTCACCATTCGAGTCGGTCAACGAATTGCCGTGGGGAATTTGTCCCTATTTTTGACCTTTTGCCCCTTAATTGGGAGTGAGAAAGTTGGCGACCCTGGCCCTGCCTGAGGTCATTTGTGGCCGATCTAGGTTAGCCCTGGTGTTTACTCACCTCCAGCTCTTCACACACACCTATTATTAGGTATGTTACAAAACCTACCTGAATCGTCATTGGGAATCTGCCCTCAGCCATGTCGGCGATTTTGGCGCTGTTTGGAGGGGGCGGGTTTTAAATGCGATTTTTACTAGGCTGTACTAATCGCACATGTTCAGCCTAGTAAATCATTAACGAAAAATCGCTGCAAGACCCGGTCGCAAAAGGTATTATTAGTTTTATAGGCCTCGATAATATAGTTCTAATAGTTTTAAAATTAGTCTCTGATTCCGCAACATCTCGCAGCCCCAGGGTTTTATAGAGCAAACAATTAAAGGTATGTACCTTATTTTTACATTAAATGGGGCATGTATATAACCCTATATATCAAGTTATCTATAGCGAGTAGTTCATTTTGGGCTTTTTATATCCCGCAGTATTTTTCTCGGCATTTGAGGGCACTAATCCAGCGCTATGTCAACATTCTAAACCAGCGCGTTCCACATGAACCCACTAGAAAGCCGATTTAAATGGGCATTTATTTACAGCAATTGAACACTAAATTCCTTCCATTTGGCCTATAAATTAATGTAAATTAGATATAAAAATCATGTTATATTGTGAATTATTTGTGAATAATCTTTGGACACTTAGACTATTTAAAAATGTTAATCTTTCCTTAAGAAATGGGCGTTTGACTATCCAAGATCACAGCTTTTTTGTAATGTCCATTGAAAATCAATAGGGAACAAGATGCTAATTTCCGCGTATGAAAATGGTCATAACTTTTTTAATACTTGAGATATGAAAGTGAATTTGGTGTCAAATTAAACTTATTGTTATGCTTTATCTGATGGGATAAATTGCAGACTTGATTTTTTAAATCTCAAAATTTTGTAACATTGCTACTATTATCTCTGGCCTTTGTTTAACTATCTGCATATCAAAAACCCTCCTCACTCGTACTAACCTAATACCTGCCGCCCTTTGTCCTGCCCCTTCTATCTTCCAGCTTTCTTCCCCCCACCTACAACCAGTCTGAAGCAAAGATCCTGCAGCGAGCAAGATAGATCACTCGACGAAAAAGACGTAGTTCGGTCATGGGCAGATTCACGGGTAATTTTCAGCCCCATTTCCGTAACCGGCTTCCGTCTCCGCACCAAAGATCCCGTAGCGGAGCAAAGATACTAGTGCGGAGACGGAAGCCGTTTACGGAAACAGCCTCGTAAAAATAAAAGTTATTTGGTAAAAATCTTCACCTCATTTTCAGGATTTAAATTTATTAACACAAACTGTTCCCCCGCCACGTTGATTACACTGCGGGTCGGGTCGGGTCTGGTTACGGAAATGGATGAAAAAAAGGCCCACATTCCGCTCCGTTGTGTACTACACGTCAGCCCATTGCATTTAGAAGGAGTGATCTATCTTGCTCCGCTATAGGATCTTTGGTCTGAAGAAGGATCCCCCAACCAAAACAGCACCCACCCATTTTCTCCGAAGATGCTGCCTGACTCGCTGAGTTACTTCAACACTGTGCGTCTATCTTTGGTATAAACCACACCTGCAGTTCTTTGTTTCGACAGCAAGTTAAGCTAGCTCCTGAGAGAGAGAGATGCTGCCTGACCAGCTGAGTTACTCCAGCATTTTGTGCCTTTCTCCTGTAATGTTGATCGGACCTCACTGGCTTCACCTTATTCCATTATCATGTATCTATACACTGTCAAAGGCTCGATTGTAATCATGCATTATCCTTCCACTGACTGGTCAGCATGCAACAAAAGCTTTTCATTGTACCTCAGTACACATGACAATAAACTAAACTCAACTGAGTGTGATCCTGAGGGAAGACTCTGGAGTAACTCGGTGGGAGAGGCAGCATCTCTGGAGAGAAGGAATGGGTGACGTTTCTGGTCGAGACGCTTCTTCAGACCCTAGGGGTTGCCCTAGAAAGCGCAGACACATGCGAGACTTTCTTTTGAAGTCACCGCTGCCCCACACATGCGTAGGGACTCTTCAGCATCTGTTAAATAATTTATAATGTATTCACCAAAATGGGGCTGGAAACAAAAGGTTGAAAGTACAACTTTTCCCTTGCTGCCGGATGCAGTTTATCTGTTTCCACTTGCATAAGCTCAGCCACCCTTTCATCGAAAACATTAACAGCGGGGGCCTTTGTATGAGGGAACGCCACCTGTGGGAGAATGGACATGCGGTCATTTTTTCCACTTGCGGGTTAATGATCACAAGCTTGAGACAGACCAGTAAATCACTCTAATTTAGGAGAAACGTACACTGAATACACATGCTTTTAAGGGTAATTTATGAATCGCAGAATGGTAATTTCAATTTTACTGGAGAACAAAGGGAGACTTTACTAGGCAGCTGGTAGTTAGATTGTGTCAGAACAGCCCAGAGCATGTTGCGCAGGCCAAATAAAAATGACTGAAAGTTCTATTTCTTCCCCCCTGAAAACTAATCATATATTCTAGGAACAGACACAAAGGACTCAATGTAGACAAAAATGCTGGAGAAACTCAGCGGGTGAGGCAGCATCTATGGGGAGAAGGAATAGGCGATGTTTCGGGTCGAGACCCTTCTTCAGACTGGGTTCGAGGGGGGTAGGGGGGGAGGAGGGTGGGAAAAAGAAAGGAAGAGGCGGAGACAGTGGGCTGTGGGAGAGCTGGGGAGGGGAGGGGAAGGAGGGAGAAAGCAGGGACTACCTGAAATTGGAGAAGTCAATGTTCATACCGCTGGGGTGTAAACTACCCAAGCGAAATATGAGGTGCTGCTCCTCCAATTTGCGCTGGGCCTCACTCTGGCCATGGAGGAGGCCCAGGACAGAAAGGGTGGATTCGGAATGGGAGGGGGAGTTGAAGTGCTGAGCCACCGGGAGATCAGGTTGGTTATTGCGAACTGAGCGGAGAAGATTTAGAAGGATGTTGCCAGGCCTCGAGGGCCTGAGCTATAGGGAGAGGTTGAGCAGGCTGGGACTTTATTCCTCGAAGTGCAGGAGGCTGAGGAGTGATCTTGTAGAGCTGTATACAATGATGAGGGGAATAGACAGAGCTAATGCTCAGAGTTTTTTTTAAAACTCAGAGCAGAGCAGAGATCACAAGTTTAAGGTGAGAGTGGAAAGATTTAATAGGAACCTGAGAGGGTTTACCTTTTATAGACAATAGACAATAGACAATAGGTGCAGGAGTAGGCCATTTGGACCTTCAAGCCAGCACCGCCATTCAATGTGATCATGGCTGATCATTCCCAATTAGTACCCCGTTCTTGCCTTCTCCCCATACCCCTGACTCCGCTATCTTTAAGAGCCCTATCTAGCTCTCTCTTGAAAGCACCCAGAGAACCCGCCTCCACCGCCCTCTGAGGCAGAGAATTCCACAGACTCACCACTCTCTTTGAGAAAAAGAGTTTCCTCGTCCCCGTTCTAAATGGCTTACTCCTTATTCTTAAACTATGGCCCCTGGTTCTGGACTGCCCCCAACATCGGGAACATGTTTTGTGTTGTGAGTATATGGAACGAGCAGCCAGAGGAGGTAGTTGAGGCAGGATCTATAACGACACTTAAAAGACACTTGGTTTGGAAGGAACTGCAGATGTGTTTTACACCAAAGATAGACACAAAATGCTGGAGTAACTCTGCAGGTCAGGCAGCATCTCTGGAAAAAATGGAATAGGTGACGTTTCCAGTCGAGACTCTTCTTCAGACAGGATGTTGCCTGAACCTTTAAAAAACACTTGGACGGGTACATGGATAGGAAAGGTTTCGAGGGATGTGAGCAAAACACTGGCAAACACTTTTAATTGTAACGCTGCATGGTAAATTAATTTCACTGCACCTTCTGGGGCATGTGACAAATACATTTGAACTTGAACTTGAACTTGGCTAGCTTGGGTGGGGAAAGTTGGTTGGTATGGGCGAGTTGGGCCGAAGGGCCTGTTTCTGTGCTATATAACTCTACGACTCCATAACAAGCCAAGCATCTAATATTTCCTTATGACATTAAAGAGGCCATTTAGCCCTTCAAGTCCAAGCCAGGACTTGAGCATTCCCATATGTCCTATCCCCTCACAATCCATGTGACCTCTCCTCTCTCCCATGTCAACCAGCATCTCCCCCCAATTCTCCTGGCAATTATCTAGACTAGAGAGGACAATTCAGATCGAGTACCAACATGCCTTGGGGATGTGGGAGGGAACCGGAGTACCGAGGGGAGACTATCATTGACACAACTCCAAACAGGTGTAACGCCCAAGGCCAGCACTGAACCTATAGCAGGGAAGCTCAAATTAAGTCAGGCCAATTTTTCTGTCATTGTAGAAGTACAGTGAGGTGCAGGTGCAAAGAAAATCTCAGCAGGATACCAACATCACAGGCACATGAACAACGAAAAAAACATAAATCATATATATATGTAGGAAGGAACTGCAGATGCTGGTTTAAACCGAAGCTAGACACAAAAATCTGGAGTAACTCAGCGGTGCAGGCAGCATCTCTGGAGAGAAGGAATGGGTGACGTCCCGACCCGAAACGTCACCCATTCCTTCTCTCCAGAGATGCTGCCTGTCCCGCTGAGTTACTCCAGATTTTTGTGTCTATCCTCAATCATCGACGGGACTGGCAGCAATTTGGAATTCCCCCTGTCGTGTAGTCAAGGGTCCAGTCCAGTAATCTTTTGAATTGGCATCACACCCCAGGGGTTTTCCCAACTATTTCACTGCAGGAAAGGAAGATCATCCTCATGCCACGGAGGAATCGACAGGAACGTGTTCCCGGTGTCCCTGCTCTGCTGAACTCCTTTGTCCTTGGAGCCTCCTCTTCTTCAAAGGGTTTCCTTTTCCCAAGTTCGACGCTGAGGGAAAATATCCTGGTGCACTCCAGTGGAAATGAAACCATGACATTTTCCAAGAATCAATAAAAAAAACGCCTATTTCATTTTCATTAATCCCATTTCTCTAAAAAACCTTGGGAAGAAATTCACAGAGTATCTTACTCTTAGAGTAAAGGAATCGAGAACCAGAGGAGATAGGTTTGAGGAGAGAGGGGAAAGATTGAATAGGAGGTAGACAAAAATGCTGGAGAAACTCCGCGGGTGCGGCAGTGAGGCAGTATCTATGGAGCGAAGGAAATAGGCAACGTTTCGGGCCGAAACCCTTCTTCAGACCAGCATTTTTGTCTACCTTCGATTTTCCAGCATCTGCAGTTCCTTCTTGAAGATTCAATAGGAACCTAAGGCGTGACATTTTCACACAAAGGGTGGTGGGTGTATGGAACATGCTGCCAGAGGAGGTAGTTGAGGCTGGGACTATCGCAAAGTTTAGATAGGTACATGAATAGGACTGGTTCAGAGGGATATGTGCCAAATGCAGGCAGATGGGACTAGTGTAGATGTCCTCTCCACATCCACTCTATCCAAGCTTTTACTCTTCTGTATGCTTCAATGTGGTCCCCTTCTAAAGTCCAGAGAGTAGAGGCCCAGTGCCGATCATAGGTTAATCTAGTGGTGTTTAAGAAGGAATTGCAGATGCTGGAAAATCGAAGGTACACAAAAAAGCTGGAGAAACTCAGCGGGTGCAGCACCAGCTTTTTTGTGTACCCTTAATCTGGTTTACCCAAGGGCGAATGAATTTTTTTTGGGGTGAATGAGGGCGGAAGGAAGGGTGAATGATGTAATTTATTCAGATATTTATATATATATTTTCTATGCTATAAAAATGTATTGCCATTAAAGTGGTTAGTACGCTCTTATTGGTTTTAACGGCAGTGGAGCTGGAAACTTGTTTTTTTCTCTCTACCCCATGGTTTTCTAATTTCAAAGCAGCAAGATATTTCCCAAATTTACCATAATATAACCTTTTAGGGAAGACCAGACGAGCTAGTGGGATCATAAATGTATAAAAGGCAACACTGGAGGATCGCCGTAGGCAACTGTAACTTTACTTTGTGTAGCAATTTAGCCACCAAAGTTGATATTTAGCGGTACCTGTATTGTGAGCTTTCGTCGGGGAGAGGTATAGGAAGTTATATCAGTTGGATACTAATATATTAAATCACATACTCCATGGTTTTTTGAGCTAGTTTTCCGAGAAAAAAAACTGTGGTAATCAAAGCCCGAAAGGGTAACCATATAACCATATAACAATTACAGCACGGAAACAGGCCATCTCGACCCTTCTAGTCCGTGCTGAACACGTATTCTCCCCTAGTCCCATACACCTGCGTTCAGACCATAACCCTCCATACCTTTCCCGTCCATATAACTATCCAATTTATTTTTAAATGATAAAAACGAACCTGCCTCCACCACCTTCACTGGAAGCTCATTCCACACAGCCACCACTCTCTGATAAAGAAGTTCCCCCTCATGTTACCCCTAAACTTCTGTCCCTTAATTCTCAAGTCATGTCCCCTTGTTTGAATCTTCCCTACTCTCAGTGGGAAAAGCTTATCCACGTCAACTCTGTCTATCCCTCTCATCATTTTAAAGACCTCTATCAAGTCCCCCCTTAACCTTCTGCGCTCCAAAGAATAAAGCCCTAACTTGTTCAACCTTTCTCTGTAACTTAGTTGCTGAAATCCAGGCAACATTCTAGTAAATCTCCTCCGTACTCTCTCTATTTTGTTGACATCCTTCCTATAATTAGGCGACCAAAATTGTACACCATACTCCAAAATTGGCCTCACCAATGCCTTGTACAATTTTAACATTACATCCCAACAGGTAGGATGGGGCTGAAGCCCAGTTGAACAAAGGAGGACTGGCTGGACTTTGTTGCCTTCCAACACAGTGAAGAATGCTGTGGTGGATGTTTGTGTTAAATCTTATTGTGTATTGTGTGTTCTTTTTAAGTGTATTGCTGCTGGCAAATTCATTTCACTGCACCTTCTGGGTGCATGTGACAAATAAAATTGATTTTGACTTTGTTTTTAGAGATTGGAATGTTTTTTTTTTATCATTCTAATAGAATGATTTTCCAACTCCAGTGGTAATTAAACTTTTTTTTCCACTCCTAGTTTTCTTTACATATTTTTAGGATTTTCAAAAAGTTGAATAAAATAAATACTTCAGAACTGAGTTAATTTAATGTTCTTTCCTCATGTGACAAAATAAGTTATATCTAAAATTAGACACAAGGGAGAAAAAGATGAAAATGACCAAAAAATCCATTAGAAAATTTAGTCGAGAGTTTATGAAATTTTGTGATAAAGACTCAAGGGTGAATTAGTTTAAGACACTGAAATAGTTTAAGAAACTGGATTAACTGACTCATTCCTGGGATCATTCTTGTAAAACTTCTTGGAAAACATTTGGACAAGGCCAGAGATAAAAGGGTGAAAGGGAATATGTGCCGTTTCGGGTCAAGGCCCTTCTTCAGACGGAGAGTCAGGAAAGAAGGAAACTAGAGGTATGAAAAGATACAGAGCTGGCACTGATGGCTCAGGAAAGGTGGAGCCCACAATGGTCCATTGTTGGCTGTGGAAGAGGAGATATTTCGAAGGGATACGAAGTGGAACTAGCAGAACCACTAGGGTGGGGAGGGACAGAGAGAGAGAGAGAGAGAGAGAGAGAGAGAGAGGGAATGCAAGGGTCACAAAATTAGAGAAATCAATATTCATACTGAAGATAGACACAAAATGCTGGAGTAACTCAGCGGGACAGGCAGCATCTCTGGAGAGAAGGAGTGGGCGACATTTTGACGTTTCGGGTCGAGACCCTTCTTCAGACTGAAGAATGGTCACCCATTCCTTCTCCCCTGAGATGCTGCCTGTCCCGCTGAGATAAATCATATATAAATACATGATGACAAGTCACAGTGTAATTCTTGGCTTGCTGGATCTGGATCTAGAACTCTGAAAAGCTCTAGGTAGAACAACACTCAGCACTGGACAATTTTATACTGGACAATTTTTACATTTACCAAGCCAATTAACCTACAAACCTGTACGTCTTTGGAGTGTGGGAGGAAACGGAAGATCTCGGAGAAAACCCACGCAGATCAGGGGGAGAACGTACAAACTCCATACAGACAGCACCCGTAGTCAGGATCGAACTCGGGTCTCTGGCGCTACATTTAGCATTTTGCTGTAAGGCAGCAACTCTACCGCTGCGCCACCGTGACCATACTCAGGTATGTAAATAGCTGCCACATAAAGGGCATTGACAAAGTATTACAAAGTATCCCGCGCCGGGACCCCCTTTGTTCTCCCCGCCACCCCCTCGCTCCCAGCCGACCCCCCATGCTGGGCCCATCTTTCTTTGGAACTTAAAATAAAACAGAATAAAGGTTTGTGGCGAATGTTATTCATGGGAATGCCATGATCCTGGATTTAGAGTGCAGTGGATTACTTGGAAAATAATACAAAGATGGTTATGAGAAAAGATTAACATTAGGTAACATAAAAAACAGAAACAGAAAAAACATTGAACGCAAAAATTAAACAGAAAACAAAAATCTTTCACCGTAACAGAAAAAACCCGACGTTTGGCTAAAGTGTTTTGTGACGATACAAGGCTGTGAAAGAGTTAAGTAAGTCAAAATTCTTTCTTTCTATCATTCCATAATTATTCTTAGATCATAAAATCTGCACAGAAGGTTATTCAGCCCTGTGCCAGCTGTTTGCAAAGAATTATCTAACTACAGCCCACAGTCCAACATTTTCTGCAGAACTCTATGAATAAAAGCCTCTTCAAAATCAAGCACAGAAAACTCTAAAACGTACCATAACGTACACCGCGATCACACGTGTATTATTGTGCACATATGCAATCTGAGAAAAAGCCATGAAGAAAGGTTTCATTACTGACTTTCCCCACAAAAAAGATTTAGCATTCTCTGCATGAGCGTTTGATGGCACTGGGCCTGTACTCACTGGAGTTTAGGAGGATGAGGGGGATCGCATTGAAACCTACCAAATAATGAAAGGCTCGGATAGAGTGGATGTGGAGAGGATGTTTGCACTAGTGGGAGAGTCTAGGACCAGAGGACACAGCCGCAGGATAAAAGCACCAACCTTTAGAAAGGAGATGGGAAGGAATTTCTTTAGTCAGAGGGTGGTGTATCTGTGGAATTCATTGCCACACACAGCTTTGGAGGCCAAGTCAATGGATATTTTTAAGGCTGAGATTGACAGATTCTTGTCTAGTGAGGGTGTCGAGGGTTACGGGGAGAAGGCAGGAGAATGGGATTGATAGATTAGGTCCTCCCCACATTCACTCTATCCAACACCAGCACATCTTTCCTCAGATATGGGGTCCAAAACTGCTCCCGATATGTCGGTACACACAAAATTGCTGGAGAAACTCAGCGGGGGGCAGCAACATCAATGGAGCGAAGAAAAGAGGCGACGTTTCAGGCCGGAACCCTTCTTCGGACTGATGGGGGGGTGGGGGGGAGAAGGAAGGAAAAAGGGGGGGGGAGGAGCCCGAGGGCGGGGGGAGGGGGTGGGTGGGAGGAGGCAACTCGAGGGTTAAGGAAGGGGAGGAGACAACAAGAGCTAGCAAAATTGGGAGAATTCAACGTTCATGCCATCAGGACGCAAGCTGCCCAGGCGGAATATGAGGTGCTGTTCCTCCAATTTCCGGTGTTGCTCACTCACTCACAGATAAGTAGCATCATCATTGATTCTTGGTATCTCAGGCCCACAGCAGCCTAATGTGATGAAAGAGAAAGCTATTGAGCACCTCAAATCTCTTTGGGCAGCGCTGTTGGTGCAGTTGGTAGACCTGTTGTCTTACAGCGCCAGAGACCTGACCTTGGGTCATGTAGAGTTTGCACATTCTGTAAGGAAGTAAGTTTCTCCCGGGTGTTCCAGTTTTCTCCCGTATCTCAAAGCGGGTTTGTAGATTAATTGGTCTCGTTCAACGGACCATCGATCACCCCTTCACACTAGTTCAATGTTATTCCATTTTCTCAGCCAATTAACCTGTAGGAAGGAACTGCAGATGCTGGTTTAAACCAAAGATAGGCACAAAAAGCTGGAGTAACTCAGCGGGGCAGGCAGCACCTCTGGAGAGAAGGAATGGGTGACATGGGTGAAGGAATGGTGACATAGGATTTGTGGTGGATTTGTATTCTTTTGTTGAAAATGGAAACCTACTGTATCTTTAATTTAGTTTTGTTTAGAGATACAGAAAGAAAACAGGCCATTCAGCCCACTGACCAGCGATCACCCTGCACACTAGCACTATCTTACGCGCTAGGGATAATTTTACAATTTTACCGAAGCTAATTTTACTTCGGAGTCACGTGAGTGATTCCGTGAAGAACCCAGCAGGTACTGCGCATGCGACATTATCGCACAGCTGTGCAACGCGGCCAGCGGGAGTCGGGCTAGCTCCCGCATCCAAGGAACGAGAGGTAAGTACTTACCTTAATCGGGCCTTGTGGTTTTTGCTCCAGGGGGAGCAAAGTAGAGAGGCATGGTGAGCGGGCCCCGTTTCGACTCCAGCGTGGAGCCGACAGTGGACGGGGAAAAAGCGCTACCCGGACCGCAAACGCTGCGGACCGCTGCAAAGAGCTGCGCTATACCGGTCCGCTGAACAGCTGTTCCGTACAGCCGCGGACCGGCGGGAAGTTTAAAAAAACCCGACCAGCAGCCCTGCAGACTCCTGACAAGGAGAATCACCGCCCGGGAACCGCTACAATGCCGCCTGGAAAACGGCAGGCAGCCTCTACATGCAGGTAAGAGAAAAATCTTCCCAATTTACAGGTTCTACAGGAGCCAACTTCCTCCAAAACTGGAACAGGTTGGAGAAGGCAAAATAAGTATGTCTGTCTCCCCAAGCCAGAGGAGGTCATGGAGTTCACCTCCAGGAGAAAAGGGGCACTGGCTGAATGCCAAGGGAGCTGACTCCTACCCCAGTGCTATTGCACTAGCCATCTCCCTTGTCAAGGGATTGATGCAACAGCGGAGTTTGAGCTATGCCTCCTCCAATTTAGCACACCCTTTTGCTCCCTCTTTTGAGGCTAGCTAAGGAGGCCAGGGCTGGGCTGGCTTAAACGCTGGGCAGGCGGACGAGAACAGCAGTATGCCAGGGGAGCAGGATCAGGAAGAGCTACTGGGTGTCGTGGGCCACTACATGGCTCCTCCACGCGACCATCTTCCCAACAAAAGTCCTGCAGGAGCAGGCCTTTCCAGAGGCAAATCCGCAGGCAGCTGGGTCAGCAGACTCGCAGACAAGCAGCGAATTCTACAGAAGGGTCAAGATGTTACCGCCTTTGCTCGCCTTTTCCACGGATTATACTCTCCCAGGATGAGACTATCCCATTGCACTACCAGGGTGCTGACGCCTAAGATGTTCCCAAATTTGGGATACTCGACTGAACAATGGTGCATATAGACCTGCCCGCAACCCCAAATATATGGGGCTATGCAAACCGCTGCTGCGGGAAGAGAGGCAGATAAACCTGTGCGCCTCATGAAGGCAGGCCATGGAACGAGCAGGACATCGCATCCAACACCCAGCTGGCAGCACCCCTCGGCATCCACCAGTGAATCAAACAAGGACTGGTGAAAGCCTGGCGACCGCTTCACTTTACCCCAAAGTTCTTTTTAGACGGGGCCCAGAGCGGAGCCGTGGGAAGATGCGCCGCCCCACCGACAGCACCAGCATACCAGCAAACTACGCCTTCATGAAAAAACAACAAACATGGAGGTAGGTAGTCTGGTTCCTCCCGTTTACACTAAACAAGGGTGTTCTACTAACTGCGTGGGGGGGCATTTACACTTGTGGATAAAGCATGGGATGCTGTCACAAATAACTAAAATATACTCAACAGTCTTAGAGGATAAAAACGAATTCAAATTGGGCATATTACCGCCAGTTCAGCAATGCGCCCAAAGGGCATTTTCTCCCTCTAAGAAAAGAGAAGTGAGAAGGTCAAGCTGAACTAGAAAGGCTCATTACTAAACGGATGATGGGAGTAAACATGAGCCATTGGAATTTGTATCGAATATATTCACCAAAACTACAAAAGATGGTGAATGTAGCATCATCATTGATCTAATATCACTAAATAAATCTGTTGAGTATATACACTTTAAGATGGAGATGGGTTCTTGTCACTGCCAGACATCTGATCTCCCTAGGATACCTATGGGGAGCATTGATATGGAAGATGCTAACTATCTTATACCCATACACTAGGATCATTATAGATACCTAAAAAATTTTACCTGGATAATGGATATCCCGGGTAGGGCAACCATGGGAGCATATAGCATTCCCTATGGTCTAACCTCAGCCCTAAACTATTATAAATGGCCATGAAAATATTAAGAAAACAAGCATAATCATGGCATATATTGGATGATATCCTCATATTAGGGGAAACAAAGGATTAGCTGTGGCAGCAGTTCTAGCTACGAAACAGCTCCCTAAAGCTGAGGTTTATCCCACGCCCAGATAAACCAGAATTGAAGCGTTAACCTCCAAGGATTATCTGGGCTTCAATAATAATTCCGTCCATATGACTGTTACTTTGCCAAGGTACTTGGATCACTATAATCAAATCATGAATGTACCCACTGAAGCTATATCACAATTAAGGTGGTGGGCAGACATATATTTGGCATAGTTTTCAGCCCTATTATCATCACCAATCCCAACCTGGTTATTAAAAACCGATGCCAGTACTTTAGGCTGGGGAGCAACTAAACTCCATATCCAGCACAGGTAACAGATGGACCAATTCACAAACATCGTTACTACACATACCGGGCATCAACTACTTGGGATTGGTGATCGCCTATTGGGCTAAAAAGCATATGCATTTCAAATGCAGCACGTACATATGTGGTTACGGATTGATAATACTATGGTGGTGGCTTATATCAACCATATGGGGAGCATAATAATCATTATTGTGCAACAAATTGGTCAAACAAATCTGGCAATGGTGTGTCAAAAGACATTTTAACTATCAGCTGCCTATGTCCTAGGAAGCTAGAACACAGTGGGAGACACCATGTCACGGGGTAAAATCTATGATTACATTGAATAGATGTCAAACCCAAAATATCTGCTAAATTTATTAAGCAGTTTGAAAGCCAGATATCAATTTGGTTGCACAAGACGGAATCACCAGTAACCCATGTATGTGACTTAGGAACCAGATTAGAGGCAGCAGCGATAGATGCCTATACGCTGGAAGGGGGAATTTCTGCTTTGCCTTCCTCCCTTCTGCCTCATCAGACGGGCACTTCGCAATACAGAGGGATCTGTCTCCGAGATATTGAACGTGCCCGACCGGCCTACACAGCCATGGTTCCCAGTTCATCACGACACGGTGGGCGAGTCACCTATGGATTTCCCTAGTGGACCATGGTTGCTGACTCAACCCAGTATCAGGCACAAGCCACCCATGCCAGGGAAACATCAAACTCCTGGGTGCAGGGTTTGAATAGACCTTACCAGGGACTGGGATTATCCAAAGGAACCATTACCACCATGTCGGCATCCCTGCGAACAGTCACTAAAAGCTAACATGGGTAAAATACTGCCACGACGCAGGGACAACGAACTATTCAACCACTGACGTATTGGAGTTCCTGGAACATCTACACCATGACTAAAAGGTGAGTTACAGTGCCGTAAATACAGCATGGAGCGCCTTATCTGCTTATCTAAAACAGCATGTCAGCAGAGCATGGGATCCCATCCACTGAAGGTATGAAGGGCAACTATAATATAAGCCCCAAACACCCAGGTATATACCCATGTTGGGATATTGGTGTGACATTGACATGTCTCAGAGATGGCATCAGCCAGATCCCTCAGCTTGCTTAATCTATGTTTTTTAAAAAACGCTCATGCTTATGGCTCTCGTACACGCTCACAGAGTCCAGTCACTCCATAAAACAGACTGGATAACATGGTGATTACCCCAGACGCATCACGTTCATATTTAGGTCTGGTAAAATCTAACTCGCAGGTATATGGGACTAGGCGAGATTATGAGTTCGGCACGAACTAGTAGGGTCGAGATCGCCCGTGTTTCCGTGCTGTAGTCGTTATATGGCTATATGGACCAGGAACGCCCAATTCACTGGTGGGATTCCGGGCCTACCCACCAGAGTCCAGGTTGAGTGTGGTGACCCATCTACTACTATATATAGACACAACCCACAATCTTAGAGGGAGAGGAAAGCCTATGGGTCAACCACAGTAACCCAAGACGGGGTACGAGCCAAACCACTCCTAGGTGGCTCAAACAGGTACCGAAAGCTGCCGGAATAGATAATAATACATTTAATCCCATTCCACTAGGGCAGCATTGGTATCAGCGGCTGAACGAATGGACATCCCGGTTGACCACATTTTCAATACAGTAGAATGGTCAAGGGAACGGCGTTCAGAACATTTTGTTTTTATTATAAACCGTTGATAAACCTGATTTAATTGCAGGAGAATATTACAAACTGCAATATTAATTTAAGCTCAGAGGAGCTCTTTTATGTTGTTATTGTTAACAAATACCTTTCTGTTTCTTTTGAAAGCAGATCAACTGGTTGATTACGATAACACTTCCTCCCTCATAAACTTCGGCAGTGAGTGAAATAAAAACTGTTACACGGTTTGAAATCACAGACCTTTGAAGTCTTCACGGAATCACTCACGTGACTCCGAAGTAAAATAGTTAGATTAAACGAGTACTTACCAGTATGAAGTTTGATCTGTATTTTATGAGGAGTTACGGTGAGGGATTAAGTGCCCGCCGCTCCCACCCTCATTATATAGATCAAGCTAATAAACTGATGTCTCGTGATCTTTACTATCTTACTTCAAATATTGTGTCTATTCTGTGATTCCACACCGCTGCTTCGAAGTATGCCGCATGCGCAGTACCTGCTGGGTTCTTCACTTAATCCCTCACCGTAACTCCTCATAAAATACAGATCAAACTTCATACTGGTAAGTACTCGTTTAATCTAACTATTAAACTACAAACCCGCACATTGTTGGAGTGTGGGAGGAAACCGGAGCACCCGGAGAAAACCCACACGGTCACAGGGAGAACGTACAAACACCGTACAGACAGCGCCCGTAGTCCAGGGTCTCTGGCGCTGTGAGGCAGCAACTCTACTGCTGCGCCACTGTGCCTATCTGATTTCATCTGCAATTAACCTTCCAGTGCGACAATTGCTTCTTAAATGTCATGCATTTAGAAGCCTGGAATTCCATCCATTGGATCAATTGCTTATCTGGTGAAAAACAGGAATTGGCTCAAAAGAACTTGGATTCTGAAGTTGTTTCAAACACAGACCATTTGCCTCATCGATGACTCGTTCCAGTTAGCCGCAAGCTAATTCTCAGCTGTCATGGAATTGCGTAGGTTCGATTTTTCCTATTGATTAGAGTTGGAACCAGATTGGCAAGACTAAGACACGTGCCTCCGGCTCTTTCTCAGAACCTCTCTCCAATCTTAAACAGAGTCTAGACATTTCCCTACAAGGAATGATGACTACAGAGCAGGTCATACGTCACCCAGTCTTCCATGAACTGTGCGTTGTAGGCTATTTTGATTGTGGCTGGCCCTATGATGTATTAGATTAGGGAGGGAGGGGAAGGGAGTGGGGAGGGGGTTGGGAGGGTGGATTTCTAAAGAAAACGGATGATACATGGAAAAAATAAACATGATTTCACAATTATTCTGGTCAAGGACAGAAAGGGCAGATGACAACAAGAAATGCTGATCACTACTGTAACCATTTTGCTGTAACATTGTCTAACGGGGTTATTTTTAGTGAGTAGGATGTGAAAAAAATGACATGATTGTGGGGCAATGTTTTAAGTGGACTCGTTAATAAACAGCTTCTGTTCCTACGCCCAAATATGTAACTGAAACATGGCGCATCTGTTCACGTCATGTTGGCCGGTACTTAAATTTCATTATTATTATAACGGGCAAGACACTTTCAATGCTATGTAAATGTATCTTTTGAATGGTGGCAGACCAATTTTGGGATAAATAAAAGTCGTATCATATCGTATTGTATCGTTTCGTATCATATTGTATCATATCGCACTGTATCGTATCGTATCGAATCGTGTCGCGTTGTGTCGTGTCGTATCGTATCGTATCGTATTGTGTTGTCATATCCTATTGTTGAGTCATTGGTCAGAGTCAGAGACACAAAGGAACTGCAGATGTTGGACTTGTGCGTATAACACAAAGTGCTGGATTAACTCAACGGGTCAGGCAGCTTCTCTGAGGGACGTGGATAGACGTTTTTCGAGTCGGGGCCCTTCTTCAGGCCATCTGTAGAAGGTTCCCGGCCTGAAACCTCGACAATCCATGTTCTCCACAGATGCTGCCTGACTCGCTGAGTTATTCCAATACTTTGTGTTCGACTCAGACTCATTTCCTACATTGACACTTCCGTACCCTGTACAGCAGTGAGTGGCGCGGTGGCGCAGCGGTAGAGTTGCTGCCTTACAGCGCCAGAGACCCGGGCTCGATCCTGACTATGGGTATATGGAGCACGCACGTTCTCCCCGTGACCTGCGTCACTTTTCTCCGGGTGCTCCAGTTTCCCCCCACACTCCAAAGACGTACGTGCAGGTTTGTAGGTTAATTGGCTTGGTATATATGTAAAATGATCCCTAGTTATGAGTTGGACAATGTTAATGTGTG